>NW_026068074.1:1758530-1898239 GCF_014885135.2 Alexandromys fortis
GGCCCACTGTGCCACTGGGGATTTCCCTGGGCTTTGGGGAGGGAATTCTGAAGGTGAGTATGGCTTCAACCTTTGCAGGGTGAAATGGGAATTGGTACATGACATGGCTGGTCAGATGTTAAAATATCCATGGAAAATGGAAATATCTTAAATTCACACAGAGAAAACCCAGCAAACAAAACTTCTTTTCAACTGAGGGTCAGAGAGATGGATGGAGAAAACCACAGGCTGTTACTGACCTGAACCAGGGATTGTTACTGCCACACTGGATGGATCTCGGCATAACCCCGGGCTAAGGCAGGGGGCTGTGCCTGGCACTCCGATGGAGATGGACTGGAAGTTCTACATGAGCTAGAAGGTTCTTGGGAGCAGTGTCCACCTGTTTCCCTGCAGTTTTGTGTTCATTCCTGTGTTCCTAAAAGTCTGTGTTTGGCCAGGCACTGGTGGTGCACATCTTTAATCCCAGTACTTGAGAGGCAGAGACAGGCGGATCTCTGTGCGTTCGAGGCCAGCCTGGTCTACAAGAGCTAGTTCCAGGAGAGGCTCCAAAGCTCAGAGAAACCCTGTCTCGAAAAGCCAAAAGAAAAAAAAAAGTCCATGTTTTTTTTTTTTTAAATAAATAAACTAAAACATGTTTTGGGTGGCTATAGGAACACTGGCCCTTGTGACATCTTAAAAGTGTCATTACATTGTTTATTTTAAAGTGCTTCGATAAATAAGAGGACTTTGGGAGACGCTGTTCCTTTTGTGTTCATGTGTGCAGGAGTGCATTTGTGTTTACATGTGTGTGGAAGCCAGAAGTCACTTCCTCAGACACTATTCACCTTGAACTCTCTTGAGGCAGGATTTCTTGCTAGCCTGAAACTCACCAGGTAGGCTAGGCTAGCTGGTCCGTGAGCTCCTGGGATGTGCCAGTCTCTGAGATAAAACCTTAGCTCTGGGATTAGACCGCCACACACAGCTTTTTACCAATTGATCTGTCTCCCCAGCTCTGACATGACTTCTCCATTAAACGTGGCTTTACTATTTCTCAACTCTCCCTGGAAGCAAAAGTAGAAGAGTAGCTATTAATATTTAAGAAGCAGCTTGCTTGACCTGACGTGTATGTAAACTGAATTATAAGAGGTGTGGGAGTGTAGTTGGGGCACAGACGACTGTCCTTGACATCTACTAGATGTGCAGCAAGAGTAAGGCAGAGACCCTCCTCCTTCGCACCCACTCTCTCTACTCCCTGTTCCCGTGAGCAGCTTTATCCTTGCACACCTACCCCGCCATACACTTCCCGGAGGAAAATTCAGAAATGGGACTGGGGTGGGTAGGTGCAGGAAGCAGTACAAATCTTGCTAGATAGCCAATTCCCATCCGCAGCCAGGTACCTGGAACTTGCTAAGATGAGGTGGGGGATATGCTTTGGGTGGATATGGACCTCTGGCCCTGAGCACTCTTTATTCTGTGACGATGATCTCAGAGGAGCAGAGAAAGATCCACATAACTCTGAACTCATCTCAAAGCTGTCGGTGCCCAGTGCTGCAGTCAATACTGAGATTCAATACATGGCCATTCTTAATGCAGTGTGCATGTGGAGGTCAGAGGACATCGTTCAGGAGTCTATTCTGTCTCTGTCACCTGGGTTCCTGGGATCAAATCCAGGTCATAAGTCTTTGTGGTAAGGCTTTGCTCATGGGGCCATCTTGCCAGCCCCAGAGGATGTTTTCTTTAGAAATAAGAAAAATGCCCTTTGCCACATGAAAACAGACAAAAAAAAATACTTAGTTCAAAAATTTTTGTCTCTTTCTTGTTAGCATCTTTCCTTCCTCTTTCTCTCTTGGTGTAATTTCTAGTCTGTAACTCATCTGTCATATTTCCTATCTTTATCCATGACTCATTTCTAAATTAGAATGATTGAAAACTTATTATATTGTTTAATAAGAATGACTTCTTCTTTATTGTGACTCTTAATTTACCTAAATATTATCTTTATATAGCTCTGGCTTGCTATGTAGACCAGGCTGGCCTCGAACTTATAGCCACCCAAGTGCTGGGTTTAAAGGCATGAGCCACTACATCCGGCTATTATCTTACACTTCTTAGATGTAAAAATATTTAAGTTTTATTCGAACGAGTGCATTGACTCTTTAAATTACTTTTAAAATGCATAGAAGCTACTTGGTATTTTAGTTATTCACATGTACTTAAACTGTATGTTGATCTTATATTTTAAATTTTATATATTCTTGATGCTTTAAAGTCATATAAACTTACTTTGACACATAACACATTAGTTGAATGCAAAGCAAAATCCACCCCCTCCCCAGTGTGGAGGGATCCTGAGTAACAGGGCTCCAAGGGTGATCTCTTTGTTGCAAATCTTGACAGTGCCTCGGCTATTGGATGGGGCAGGTTGCTTCTCTCTGCACCTCAGTTGCATCAAAGAGTGAATGAATCAATACAGGCAGAAAGTGTTTCAGTAAGAACGTTGCCATAGAAACAAAGCAAACGTAAGAGCTAGACACAACTAACGTTAATAGATAGTTAACAGATAGTAGCACTATGTTTCAGTGGTGGGCTATAAGGGATGCCAGCCAGGGTTTGAGGAGTATAACCTTGGCCTGTAGTAAACTCCACCTGAAAAGAAATTCAGTTTTGTGACAATGTCCATACTAAAAACACGGTTCAATTTGTCATTTGACTTCTCGCTTGACCCATGAGTTACCTGGTCCTCATGATTTGGGGATTTTTCAGAAATCTTTGTATCACTGGTTTTTAACTGGAGTCCATCACAATGAGTAAAATACCTCTTAGGACTTGTGTCCTACTCGTCCCAAGAGTGACATTAGAACCCTGGCCTGAGTGTCCACTGCACTTATTGACACAGGTGTCCCCTACTTCCACAGCAAGGACGTACAGGCATGGACCAACAGGTTGTGGATAAACATCACTGTGTTACCCATTGGATTTCTATTTAAAGTCAAATGAGATTTAAATTGATACAATCAGCTCTAGAGTTATTCAAGCCTCCCCCCATCCCCCCTCACTGATTAGCTAACTCCTTATGCTCCTATTGAGCAAGCTGACTCCACATCCATTTTAACTGCTCAGTTCAAGGTACGGCAATAACAGAATTGCTAAACATCACCACCTTCTCTCATGTTCTTTAAACATGCATTTAATGGAAATAGATTACCCAGCTTTCCATTTTTGTACTATATTTATCTTCATTTTTATTGGTGTATGACACACAAGAGAAACTTCACTGTTATTATTCTTGTCTGCCTACTGTGATCACCTGCTTTGCTTCCTGAGCATTGATAACATTAATTTTGTCATACTGTATGGCTGAACAGCGAGTGGCTTTCCAACATGATATTTGTGCTGCCGTTGAAGTAATCAATTCAGGTCTGTATTGTATCAGACATGCTGAAGTTCATTGCATTGCCTTCAAGTTCAGTAATTTTCAGTCTTGTCTGATTTTAGTTTGTTTCTTTTATCTCCTCAAAGTGTGCTTTTCTTTCTTTAAGACAGTGAAATATGGAGGCAACATTGGGACTCATTTCTCAGAAACAAGAGGACCACATGTTCATCACTGCGGTTCCTCCTTTGTTTTGCATTTTAGTTAAATAGAGAGCTACTGCTGTGTGGGGTGTGTGTGTGTGTGAGTTTGTGTGTGTGTGTGTGTGTGTGTGTGTGTGTGTGGTGGTGGTGGCCCTGTGTTGATATGCATGCATCTGAATTTTGTTCCATGTTTACTCATAACTTACCCATGTTCTCCACACAGCTTGATCTCTTGACTTTGTTGTCTTCTTTTCTGACATTTCCTCCCATTTTTATATTCTAGGGAGATATCAGTAGGGGCTCAGGAAGGAAGAGAGGAAGGAACTGTGGCCAAGAACTAGAAGTCGTGTCCTGAAGTGTGTGCCCTGAAAGACTGATCCAGCAGTGAGTGTAGCGGCTAAACGGTGGCAGCGGCACACAGAACCATGGAGGGGGAACTGGGTAACGATGTTTCTGCTAAGATGGAAATCTTTTTCACATACTTAGAGTTTATTAGAATTAGTAAAATACTCTAGCTAATCACTAAGTGAACCGAGTAAAGAATTAAAGTAGAAGGTAGCATGCCACCAGAAATCGCAGGAAATGGTGGATTTGGCAATTCATCATACATTTTAATCTCTTCAAGCTCTTCCTATGAATATTGGAGAGATTTCTAGATTTAAATAAACATATTTAATTCCATTTTCTGGGGCTAGGAAGAGCCATTAAGAGTTCCTATAGTCTTGAGGAGGATCTGAGTTCTGTTTCCAGCACCCACATCAGACAGTTCACAAAGGTCTGTAACTCCTGCTGCAGAGTGCCCTGCACCCTCTTCTACCTCCATCCGCACCTGCATTCATGTGCACACCCCACACACACACACACACACTCATCAGACAGCTCCCAGGGGTCTGTAACTTCAGCTGCAGGAGGCTCCACACCCATGGGTACCTGCGTCCACTTCCCCACATAAACACAATCATAAATATTAGTAAAAAATTAAAATTAGAAAATTTATCTGGATGGTGGTGGTGCACGCCTTTAGTCCCAGCACTTGGGAGGGAGAGGCAGGTGGATCTTTTTGAGTTCTCTCTAGACTTGCTGGTTTACAGAGCAAGTTTCAGAATAGTCAGGGTTACATAGAGAATCCACGTTTCAAAAAAAAAAAAAGAGAACTTATATAGTAATCATAATGTTTTAAATTCAACAATTATAACTTTTAACGCCCACTTTCCTTGCCCAAAGACAATTTTTTTATAGATGCCTAAATGGATTGATATATGTGTTAATATTGCCCACTTGAAAATTGCTGTCGTTCCTTAAAATTTGTTTATTTTTTGTAGCAAATTCACTTCCTCTAATTTCTAATTTTTGGTGAGGTGATTTTTTTAATTCATTTATTTATTTATTAAAAATTTCTGCCTCCTCCCCGCCACCGCCTCCCATTTCCCTCCCCCTCCCCCAATCAAGTCTCTCTCCGGTGAGGTGATTTTGGATAGCAGTAGTTTTTATAGAAGTCATCCTTGGGACCCCTCATTTGCCATCTCTAGTTATATCTCTCCCGGGGAAGGACACTGGCTATACAAATATGTAAGTGTAACCTACTATGTCCATTTGGTGTTGCTCATATGTCTATGTTTTTAGTAACCACTTAGAAGGCTCACCGCTGAGGAAGGCTGGTTCTCACTCTCTTGCAGTTGTTCATTGCCTGTGTTGTAGTTCTTTATCAATGGGGAGGACTGATGAGACTTCTTTCTTACAAACCGACAGGACAACTGGGGTTGCCCTTGCTCAGGTCTTGCTTAGGCAGCCGCACTGTTGAGATTTCATGACTATAGCTTCCCTGTCGTAGCTAGAAGGAGCATCTCACGGCAGACTTCCCGGTCCTCGGACTCTTCCAGTCTTTCCACACCATCTTCCATGATGCTCCCTAAGGTGTGGGGTTTGTGTGGTAGATATATCATCTGGAGCTGGGCACCCCATGGTCGGTTGCTCTCTGTGCTTTGATGGGGTGTGTTTTTCTGCCACGGTCCCCTTCTGCTGGGAAAAGAAGCTTCTCTGATAGGAGAAGAGCGCTCCACTCATCTCTGGCTATGAGGAAGTGTTGAGAACGCAGTGAGGACTTAGGATATCCTGGTTTAGGAACGGGTCTGTAGTAGATCCACGACCTCATGAGTCATGTGTAGTTGGCTATGTGTCTAGTATCAGGCATAATTTCCCCTCCCGTTCAGTAGGCTTTAAGTCAGACAGCTGTTGGCTACCACCAAGATGAAAGTGTTACTATGGAACCTTTATGGGTAGCTTGCCACACTGGTCATTGTTGCCCTTCAGAGGTGTCACAGCTGGGTAGGGTGACTGACTTGACTCCCTTTGCGACCTTGCATAGCACCTTCTAGTACTATGCAAGCTGGTAATAATTGTAGGAAATATAAAATAGCATGGTTTTTCATGGCTCTTTGAAACACTCTTAGTATTATTTATCTCTCCTTTTCCTTATATGTTCTCTTCCCTCCCCCTCCTTCACTAAAGACCCCTCCCCCATTTTCCAATGTGCTCCTACATACCACCTATATCCTGCTATTCTTAGGATCTGAATTTATAATACTCTTGCCTAAGTCTCCCAAGTAGCTGAGAAGATAGCCTAAGTCGCTAGGCTGGGATATATATATATACACACACACACACACACACACACATAAAAATAAATAAACATGACCTAAGAGACTTTGAAGTCCTTTAGTTTTGTCGTTGCATACAAGCCTGTGACGAGAGGAAGGGAAGGTGTCCATTTGTACACTGCTCGCGGGACTGTCAACCACACACATTTTCTTTTGTAGAAACTGAAAATACGTGTTTTTAAAAACCTGACATTATCTGTGATCTTCTCCGAGGAAGAGCTTTCTGAGCTTGAGTAGAGAGGACTGCCAGTTCCTCCCACCTGCATTTGCACAGAGATGAACTCTGGGTGCAAGGCACGCTGAAGGCAGCTCCGATCCCTGTCTGAAGAGTGATCAGGCGTTGCTGGTGTGTAGACACTAAAGGCTACATTCGAAAGGAGTTTTATTAATTCTTAAGGAATGAAAAAAATGCAAAGGTTATATTTTTGCATTCATGTGCTAGGAATTGAATCCCGGGAGTCCTCCCACATGCTAGACAAGTGCTCTACCACAGAGCTACACCCCAGCACAATACAAAGGTTGTATTATGTAAATACTTAACTTGGGGGAACTCGACACAATTATGTATAAGAGAAGCAAACACATTTAGAGAGGAAAAGGACGAGAATGCTTCCCAGTGTTAGCAGTGCTGATCTCTGGTTGTGGGACCTTGGAGTATTATCATTGATTACTACTTTCTAATCCAACAGAACCCTACATGACATAGCATCTCCTCAGAACAAATCGTGAGATCCTTCTAAATTTCCCACACGATACACACGCTCTGCCTGAGAATAGGTTGTGGTCTCTTCCTTCGCCATATTAGCTTAGAAAGCTAAAATATCCGCAGCTTCGTTATTTCGCCATTCCTGTCTCCAACAAGACCAAGTATGACCATGAACTATTTGACATGGATATCCTAAGCGTTAACTATCACCTACCACCTCCTCACCCCTCAACCCCTGCATGCATACCCGCCAGAGGCCAGAGCTCTTAAGATGAATTTCTGAGAAACTGAAAAGGTAGACATGCAATACCCACCCCCAGGCTGCTGCAGTCTTTGCAGAGGGGTGTAGAGTGTTTATGTGCTGCGGGCATCCTTGCATTGATTGGCAGGCGGTACAGGCATGACACCGTGGTCACAATACAGACAAGGAATCAAAGGTGGTCCCATCCGCTCCAGTCCGCACAATCCAGGCAGGGATTTCCATCAGTGCTTTCTTTCCACAGGTCAAGGATGTGCAGATTCTTTGCGTGGGTAGTTGTTTTATCTACTTTTGAAAATGCATGTGCTTCTGGGCGAGTTCTCTGGAGGGAAGGAAGACAGCAGGGACGGATGAGCAAAGCGAGTTCTCAGAGGGCAAAGCCAGGCAACAAGGTCTCTGGAGACTTGCCAAGTGTGTTTGGTGACAGGCCCTGCAGCTACCAGTCCACATGAGAAATGGAATCGATTATGAAGTTGTTAAGGCATCCCTGATCTCCAAGGATGACAGGCCGGCGCCTGCATTTCACCGTAGACATTAAATCACCCCACCTAAGCGTGGGGCGGCGGGCTGGAAAGTAAGAGAACACACGCACGCTGAAACGAATCGAAACAGCGGTTGCTTTATTTTGGAGATGACATTGAGAACACCAGAAGTTCTAGTTAGAGACACATGGAGATTTATTTTTATGACTTCTCAGCCTCGGGAATTATTTATAGGGCAACTCCTGAGACAAAGACATAATTCACCACAGACCATGGGGCTGTCCATGTTCTGAAGCCTTGAGAATAAGATACTCATTTTTTATTATGTCTGTGGATATGGAAATGAATGCAAAAAGTTCATGATCGGCAAGAGCTCTGCCGGGTAAATTCAGAGACTTTCCAGCCACACCATTAACACCCATTCCTCTGTGTGCCCGGAGCCTCCGTGATCCTCCTTCCTCAACTTCCCAGCGATGTCATTTGGTGGACAGTGCACTCCATGTAGCTGAGAATATAATTCTGTATCAGATGAAAAATAAAAATGTGGTCTTTCCAATAATTGATGGAGTCCCCATAGCAAGCCAGAGTGAGGAAGTCTGCATCATAACAAGCTTCCAGGTGAACAGCAAATCCATATTAGCTGTCTCCACGAGCCGTGAGCGACGGTGCTTGCCTCTGACTGCACGTCCTCTCTACAGATCAAGGCAAACGCATTCATCACTTGTCGGATGCTGAGGGCTCCAGTTCCTTGTCATCTCTAGACACACGCCTGTCACAGATCTCCAGATCAATGGCTCTTGGAAGACCGTGTGTGTCCTAGCAATTTCTTTGGCCCATCAATTCTCTGATCATAAATTAAGGTTTTCTCACTTGAAAGAAAATAAACTATGATATTTTGATCACAAACTTCACAAAGGTAACATTCATAGTTTGGCTTATTCCAAACCTCTGTGCCTCTTGTCTTGCCAGTTTCAGTCAAGGCTGCACAACGGCCACCTTGCTGGGCAAGCTCCTCCAAACTAACCATGTAGAAGCTCTCAGCTTCATTTACAGGTCACGATAGAATTGTGGTCAAAATGTGTGTTTCCAGCTATGGCTGCTTACTTTGGGGGTTTGGTGCTGTGATAAAATACCATGTCCAAAAGCAACTTGGAGGAGGAAGGGTTTATTTCAACTTTTAGCTCAAAGTCCATCACTGAGGGGAGTCAAGGCAGGAACTCAAGAAGGAATCTGGAAGCAGGAACTGATGCAGAGACCATGGAGGGGTGCTGCTTAACCGTTTGCTCCCCATGGCTTGCTCGACTTGCTTTCTTATACTATTCAGGACTCCTACCCAGGGGTTGTACTACCTATAGTGGACTGGACCCTCCCACATCAATCGTTAATCCAGAAAATGTATCCACGGACTTGCCTGGAAGTCCATTTAATTGAGAACGGAGATAATTCCTCAACTGAGATTCCTTCTTCCCAGATGACTCTGGCTTGTGGCCAAGTTGACCAGAGAAGAAAAACAAACAAAAACAACTAACCAGGATGGTCACCTACTCACAAGTCAACCATCCGTCACAACAGCAATAATGGAAATACTGCTGCCCACAAAAGGTAGCCCAGGCTTCATTCTGAGCACACTTCAGTCTCACAATGCAATTCTTACTATTAATCTGCATTCCGAATTTCTCTCAGATTTGGAATCTTGCTCCCTTTACCTTCAGTGCCAGCAACTACATTTTCATCTGAAGCTCTCAATCACAACTGCCACAAACTGGGCAAGTACCCTCTTATCTTTGCCATAAGAAATTTCTGGGCTTTGGATTCTGTGCCTACATCTCTGGGTTCTCCAGAAGGGATCTCACCCAACATAAAACACCTTCCTGCTGATCACTGGGGAGGGAGAGTGATGTGTAGGCCACGTGGAAGAGGCTCTGCTCAGAGTAAAGCATCTAGAGGTGGGTGTTGTCTTGGTCTACTTTGAGTACTGTATAAAGGACAAAAGCTTATTTTTCACAGGTAAGGCTGAGAAATCAAAGAACGCTGGGTAGATGATTCAGTACACAGGCATCAGCTGGAGGTGTGTTCCTTCACGGGATACTAGAATTGAGTATAACCTTCTTCCCTGTGAACATGCTTGGCGCTGCCAAGTAACTGGACCATTTCCCTGTTCAACCACTCATGGATGGCCCGCAGAGTCTGATGAGCAAAGCAATGCCATTCCATCCCAAAAGACAAGAAAAAGCACAGGGACAGGCTTGGAGTTAGGAGCATGCTCCTTCCCTTGTTGAGCTCAGTTCAATTGCCACTGCTATACGGCACAATGCCTGAGTGAGGTCGGGGTGGTCTCAGATCATAGAGCAACTCTAACAAGTGACCCCTGATAGTCCAAGGCCAGGAAAGTAGGAAGGTGTCCCTCTCAGACAAGAGGGGACTTTAACCCAGGCATGGGCAATGGAGCCAGCCTGAAGCGACAACTGTCCAACTCAGAAGCTGTGCTTTGAAAGTATAACACTCTTCCTACTGAAGCTTGCTATGATGTTCAAAAAGCAGCCCACAACTCTCGACAAGCTACATCCTCACTAGTCTTGTATATTTACTGAGTCTTTCTGTCATTAACTTCCTAGGAACCTGCATAGTCGTGAACATACTTTGGACATCATCAAGCCAAAAGAAAACCCATGCAGTGCTCCCCTTGGGAGTCACAATGTTCAGCTGACAGAATGTCAAACATGTTGCTAAGACCTGCAGAGGATGGCTCAAGTAAATTATAACATTTGCTGAGACTTGGTTCAATAACATCAGAGTGCAGTACCGTTGCTATTTATGTGGTACCCTTGTTCTTTCTATATGTGGTACCCTTGTTCTATATGAGAGAAGACCAGAGAAAGGACAGCTGTAACTGAACGTCTCTTTTGAGCACAGGATGCAACAGCATCAGACCCACAAATGCTGATGATGTAATCCCTCATCCCTCAGAGGCTGTGCTGTGTGCCAGGGCAGGGAATAATCCCTTCTAATTTCTATAGCATTGTGTCACTGGGACCGGGAAATTCGCACACAGGAGCAAAAATAAGTGCAAGGCTGCCTGCTGCAAGGGCAACAAAATTGTAGACAAGAGTCGCCCACCAGAGAGCCCTGTGAGGAGGGGCTCATGCGGGGGCTGGAGAAAGACTGCGATGATGGACAGAAGAAAGGATAGTCATGGAGCTGAAGATGCTCACAAGGGCCAAGTGCATACTTCTTAGAGAGAAAGTTTCAGGAAACAAATAATCAAATGGGGAAGTCGAGAGAGCTGGCAGGAGAGGCTGTGAGGGGCTCTCAATGCCAGAGAGGTGTTTTGGTCTGTCCTGTAGACAACTGGAAACTACAGAAGGTTTTGTTTTAGGCTTTGTTTTTTTTTTTTTAAGACAAAATCTGGGCTGTGAAGCCAAGGCGGCCTCCAGCTCACTATCCTCTTGCCCCTTAATCCCCATCACCACCTCTACCCTTGGCCCCCATCCGACCACTGCTGTGCCTGTCAAATAAAGAACTTTGATTGAAGAGGGTGGTTTTGGGAAGTCAGGGTCTTATATGTGCTAGAGAAAAGCCTGGGCACACAGAGGCCTGGGACAAGACAATGTAGTCTAGAAATGGGCAGAACCTGGAAAGGGGACAGCATATCATAGGGGAGTGGAGAATTTGCCTCCTTTTTCTGACAGTTTAAAATGTCTGAACAGTCCTACAATCCAGTCTAAGGAAGAAACTACAGCTAGAAAGCACTGGGTTGTAAAGCTTAGACAACTGAAGAAGAGTCCTCGTTGATGGGAAGGATGGGGAAAGATGAAGAAGCGAAGCACCTGAGCTTAGGGCCATTCTAGTCACCAGGCCAGAGATGAGGGTGCTCTGCAAAGCGAAGGCGATGTGGCTATGAAGCCAGAGGCACCTGTGCTGAATGTCACCACTCAGTGATAGGTGGACGCCATATACGCACAATCGTGACCACCGTGGTGGGTCCCACTATCTTAGTTAGGGTTTCTATTGCTGTGAAGAGACACCGTGACCACTGCAACCCCTATAAAGGAAAATATTTAACTGGGGCTGGCTTATAGTTCAGAGGTTTAGTCCATAGTCTCTGTGACAGGTGACATGCAGACAGACATGATGCTAGAGAAGGAACTGGAGGATCTGAGAGTTCTATCTTTGGACCCGCAGGCAACAGGAAGTGAACTGTGTACTGCTTGAGCATACATGAGACCTCAAAGACCGCCTCTATGGTGACACACTTCCTCCAACAAGGCCACACCTCCTAATAGTTCCACTCTATAGACCAAGCCTTCAAACACATAAGTCAGTAGAGGCCATACCTAATTCAAACCACCATACCCACATAGTCAGAGAAAACTCAGACTGAGACAGAGAGTCTTCGCAAAGCACATGACCCTGAATGTGTCATCCGTGTGAATACTGGCAGCAGGAGGACAAAGGCTGCTGCTACACTTGCTACTGTATCCCATGTGCAAGAGACCAACTTCAGAGCTAGTAAACAACCACGGAAGCATCCAGCCTGTGCAATCAGGGGAAACCAAGTGAAGGAACTGGACAGATGAGTGGATTTTGCAAAGGTCTAAGCAGAAAGTTGGCTCATAATGGGTGTGCTAGATTTGAATATGATAGGACATAGAAGGTATTACCTTCTAGTATGGCAGGTGATGTTAGTGCTTATGCTGAAAGATCCAAAAGGACAGTAGAGGAGAAAGTGCGCTCCTGCTTCCTCTTGCCCCTCCCTCCTTAAGTCAGAAACTCCACTTTGTTCTTGGGTTGAAGCTCTCCTTCAAGGCTCCCTCATGCCACCTCTAGCATGATGGCTCATCTCCACTAATGCTCTCTCCCACCTCAGGGCCTGATCATGTCTGCCTGTGGTCCCTAGGCTCTTTCTTCGTCACCTGAAGGATGCTTTTGTGTTGGCGTCTTTCTGCAAACCTGCGATTTTTCTAACGAAAGGGTGCTGGTGCCCCAGCGTTTCTAACAGCCCTCTCTACAGATGAGTGGAGAGAAATGAGTAAGGCACTCCAGGCAGCAGGTAGGACTCGAGAGAAGGCACACATACAGGGGACCATAGGAGGAACAACACGATGAGACAAGGGGAAAGAGATGACCTACGCAGGGCAAAGGAACCTATCAGCACCTAGCACGGAGTGACTCAGAAAACAGGCGCTTAAGATCTCCCGAGACCCAGATTCCAATGTGGAGAGAACCCCTGGGCTTCCGAGCATGGTCGGAAGCATCTGATCTGTTGTCTAGCAACCACCTCCCCATGTGAGGGTTGATTCCTCAAGAGAAAAGACCTCTGCAGCTCCAGGACTGAGCTCTGAGAAAGTCTGTTGGTCAGTTTCTTCTGAAAATACAGGAAAAGAGACATCAGATGCCATGGTTCCTGAGGCTGATCCAGTTCTGTTCCTCTCGGCTCAACCTTTGTCTGCCCTTAGCTGTGCTCAGAGCAGAAAATAAAACCCACATCTGGAGGGGGTCCCTGAGAAGAAGAAATCTCTAACTGCCCTTCCTCTTACACTGCTTGGCTTAGGAAACAAAGTCTGTGAAAATGATACCACTGGTTTTCTGGATTTATTTTCTCTCAAAATCTTTCATATCCTATATGCTCCCTCTGCAGATGAAGTATGTCTGTGGGAGTCAGTGCTCAGAAGCGGCAGAAGCACGCCTCTCTAGCACAGTTCTACTGGAAAAGAGAGTGAGGTCACCTTGCTAATGACCTGGCCTTCCCTTGGAGTACCACCATAATGGAAGCCAGCCTTGATGGACATCTACGATCTCATCCTCAAAGTGCTTCAGGCCACAATACAGAAGCTTTGGGCCCTGCCCCCACCTCAGGGACCCATCACTTCTGACATTTGGGCTGAAGTTGCGTGTGTGCCTTTGGAAGATAAATTTGACAAGCTTCATGGAAACATGTCTCTAAGCATCCCCTATGAGTCCACTAACATGTTTCTGAGTTGTCATACACCTTGTAAATTCTGTTTCTGCAGGGCTTTTCCCAAACTGGGGTCAACAGTGTCTTATGACTGTTTAACTGGAACTCATTTTGGGCAAAGTCTAAGGCAGTCGCATCCAACAGAAACAAACCATGAGCCAAGAGTACATGCACGCGCGCACGCGTGTGCGCGCACACACACACACGCGCGCGCGCGCGACATTTCAGTTTCTGGTAGTGGCATTAACTGTAACAAAAAGAAACAGGTGAGATGAGTTTTCAAGGTGTATTTTATCTGATACAATATATCCAAAACAGCATAATTTTAACATGTCAGGCTAAAAATCATTATTAGGAATTTTATCATTTTGTACTAAGTTTGAATCCAGGGCACAGTGTAAATTTCCAGCACGTCCTAATTAAGGCCATCTTTAGGCCCTGTAGCCATATCTGGCCAGTGGGGGGAGGGAACTTACTGTCACAGGTTATTAGGAACTAATATGTTCCTCACAAGCATGGACTATTGGAGGCATCTGGGAAAGACTGCCTGGGAAGCTAATCCTCACGTCCATGGAGTCTTGCAGAAGTAACTTTCCTCTCGCTGGATCCGCCAAGAATTTCCTCCCAGAACTGCTATGCAGGAAGAGGTTACATTTTATTAAGACGTCAGACAACAAATTTCTAATGAGTTCTATGGGTTTCAATGGCGGGGGGGGGGGGGGGGGGGGATTTTAACATAAAAAAATATTGATTGACTGGAAGCCAAAAAAAATGCAATTTAGTGCACAGGTAAAGAAGCAGTCATTGGCAGCTGACACCTCCAGGGCCCGGTGGCTCTTGCAGCCAATCCAGCTCAGTGTATGTGGCCTGTTTGCTGATGGTCTCTGGCTCCAAGAAACATTCCTTCCTTGTTGACATTTATCTGATGTTCCACAATCTCCTTTCAAATTCCTCCAGAGACCTCTAAGACTTCAGGTGCGAGAGGGTAGATCTCCATCATTACCTGTGCCTTCCACTCAGTGCTTCTGATAAAAATGCTCAATAGCAAAGAAGGGGAAATGCAATTCAAAGGAGACGAGGGAGAGAACGACTTAGAAATATCATGTTAAAGCTAAGCAGTCACTGGTTTAAAATTGGATGCAGCCTTGAGTGACAGCGCTAACTCGATCAGGAAGTTATAAAGTTGAAATACCTTCCAAAGGACACCGCAGACAGAGAGAGAAGGAAGCGCAGTGGGCGGCGGGGTAGCTGAGGAAAGCCGTTCTGTAAGCTGCTGCCATGTGAATGGGGAAAGCAGGGAGATGCGGTAATAACAGAAACGAAACGAGATGGATGAGATGGGAAGTTGAGAAGTGGTCAGGATGGAAGAACCTGTAACATCCTGAGGGCAATGGATGCCTGGGGGAAATGTGCCCAGATATGCAAGGGCTGTGAGAAATCCAACATTCAAGGCAGGAGCTCTTTAGAGCCATGTCCAAGGAATACCCAAATGGAATGGCCATGTTGCTTTTTTTTTTTTTCTAAGTCATTAAGGTCCTTAAATGATTGGTGGAAGTAGACAGTTACCCTGAGTGTAGATCTTACATGCGATCTCTCCTCCCTGCAGATACCTGAGCTGGCTAGTTTTATGTTAGCTTGACACAAGCTAGAGTCACCAGAGAGGAAGGAGCCTCAGTTGAGAAAATGCCTTTACATTATCAGGCTGTAGGCAAGTCTAGGTCCTTAAACAGGTATTTATGGGAGAGGGCCCAGTAAATTATGGGTAGAGCCCCACCTAGGGTGGTGGTCCTGGGTTCTATAATGTGCCCTTAAAATACTGAATATGCTGGGTTTTTTTTTTTCAAATGGGTTACTTGAAGCATGTGTGACATGTAGCCATTGTAGAAGAGATGAGCCATGGAAATTGGCCCCTGTGCCTGTGAAGACTGAGAAACCCTGGATACACTACAGAACAGGAACTCAAATGTCTGGGGTAGCGGAAGGAGGGAGCCCTAACTCTGGAAGACAGTGGATTTCCCGTAGTTTAAGCATCCTCCCTGGTGCTGTGATAAATACCCCAGTGAAACAAGCTTCGAGAAAGACTTTATTTCAGCTCGTAGTTCCAGGTGTCAGTCCGCTACTGCAGGAACCCTGAAGCAGCTGGTCTCATCCCACCCACTCTCAGGAGCGGGGGGGAGGGGGGGAATTAAGCCATTCCCCACTCTCACACAGTTCAGAAACCAAACCCATGGAATGGTACCTTCCACTTGTGGGTTGGGTCTTCCCTGCCTCAGTTAACTCAGCCAAGAAAACCCCACTCAGATGTGCCCACCAGTCAGTGCTCATAGGGAATTGCTCTTTGAGACCGTCTTCCCAGGTAAGACTCGGTTGTGTCGAGTTGACAAAGCTAACCATCGCACCCTCTCTCTGCCCTTTTGTTTGGCCCAGACCCTCAAGGATCTTCTTTCCCCCTCCTGATTCAAACTTCTCTCTTCCAAAATCCCATAGGTTCATCTGGAAATAATGTTTGTCCATCTATCGGGGCAGCCATTAGCTCAACAAAGTCAGTATATAAAGCTAACCATGCCAGAGCATCACCTGAGAGCATCACCAAAGCAAGCCCTGTGCGTTCAGATGGAATAGATAATTGAACATCACAGACTAGGAGCAAGCCTGCAGCTGTGTGCTGTGCCGGGCGCAGGAGAGACTTCCTTGGCACAGGTAGGAAATCATAGGTTTCATTTTGACTCCGTTAAACTCGAGCTTCCTCTGGGAAATCTTAATAAGTAGGTCAAGAAAGAGAAGTGGATTGAAACCCAGCCGAAAGGTTGGGGTCTGGAGATGTTCAGAGACACCCAGTATGAAGATGGTATTCTAATGGAAACCCACTAGTTCAGAGTGTAATGGCGTAAGCGAATGCAGACAGATTGTAACGAATGCAGACAGTTTTAATGGGGAAATAGACTTACAGAACCACCGTTCTGTGGAGTCCAGGAAAGCAGAAGCAGCATCTGGAAGCACGCTCGCCAAATTTATAGGCAAACATTAGCCCGAGGTGAACACGCCCCCTAAGGGGCGGGACTTATCCCTACATCAGAGAGAAGAAATTCCCCGTGAAGGCATCAAGAATGGCCAGCCCTGGGAAATCTAGAGGCGAAGAAGAAAGGAGCAAGGGGCTACTTATAGAGGAAAAACCCAGTAAGACCCCACGTCACAGCAGGGAAGATGTCTCAAGAAGACGACAGCCACCAGAGCCAAGTACCTCTGACAAGAACAAAAAGTCACCCACAGGATCAGGAAACACAAGGTTCCAGGAGCTTTTGGGAAGCTGACCTCAACTGCAGGTGAGAGGCAGAGCAATGAATACACAAGCATTAGAGCTGTGAGAAGAAGCAGGAAGCCTGATGGCTCCTGAGGATGAGGAGTTTGGGCTCTGAGAAAGTCACTCAGGCAAGTATGTCTTTCCTTCTTCCCCTCCTCCCTACCCCTTTCTCTACAGTAAGATGTGTTCGGTTTAATCGGTTTAATCGTCATTGTATTCGGACACGTACAACAGCCAGACCTCTGGGGAAAGTTCCTGTTTGTAGCCACATTATTGTTGTTGGAGCTGGTATCAAGTTACACCTGTGGCATCACTGGATCTGAGCAGATACTCAGAATCAGCTTGTCTAAGACAGCACCATCCAATTTTAGCTAAGCTCTGCTCTTAGAGATATATTTTGACAGACAGCTTCGGTCAAGCCAAAGAATTAGCAGCACAGAACATAGAACCCAAACTAAAGGATTCAAATTCTGCAAAGGAGAGAGAGAGAGAGAGAGAGAGAGAGAGAGAGAGAGAGAGAGAGAGAGAGAGAGAGAGAGAGAGAGAGAGAGAGAGAGAGAGAGAGAGAGAGAGAGAGAGAGAGAGAGAAAGAGAGAGAGAGAGAGGATATATGGGTTCAGGGCTGGGCTTGGAAAACAGGAAGAGCACCTTCCTCTAGGGTGGAAACAAGTCAGCAATATAACTCAGTGGGTAAAAGCACCTATTGCTCCCTTGAGCACCTGAGTTTGTGTCCTCTGCCCCTCCACCCCCACCTAGAGGTTGAGCCATTGCTGTTCCTCTGCATTTTGGAGGTTCTCTTGTTTCTACAGACTGTTTACCCTTGGAGGCTCGTTTGCTCAATAGTAACAACTTGTTTTTTACACATGAAGTCCTACAGAGAGAATGGCCTGCCCTCTCCTGAATAAACCTGCTGCCCAAACCCTCCATGCCCTTTGGCAACTCTCCATGTGATTCCCATTGTGAGTATTCACTAGTTTAACCTTGCTTTTTCTGGCTTCTAGCTAACTGTACTAGCCAACTTGGGTGTGTCAACTCAGGATGTGGGGTGTGTGTGTGTGTGTGTGTGTGTGTGTGTGTGTGTGTGTGTGTTTGTGTGTAAAAGCTTCACCTGAGAAAAGTTTGGGACTGTACTAGGATCTCAACACCAGCTGGCTAATCAAGACTTTCTATTGGGTTAAACCCATATCCAGGTAGACTTCTCTAGTGGATAACTCATAACACTGGATATTACATATTCAAATCTAAAGTGTTTGATTTTAATTTTTATTATTCTTAGTTAACACATCAGTAGCCACACCCATGTTGATGGTCTGAATTAAAGATGCCCCCTTGTAAGTGATAAGGAACCCACTAACCTGGCACTAGAATGCTTCAGTGGCCAATGGCCTGCTGTGCTGACAGGGCCTGATCTTGAAGCTCCTGGCAGCCCTGGCTCTGCTCCTTTTTATTGACATTTTCTCCACTCAACTCTCTCATTCACAACCCCAATAGTTATTCCAAGCCAGCATAGTCCAAGAAAACAGACAAGTTTGTATTGCTGCCCAAAGCCCGAGTCCCTAGGTTCGCCCTGACTGACTCAGATGGGGGACTTGCACACGCCCAAATTGCAATGCTGAAGCCCTGCGTGATAAAATGCTTCCCTTTGAGAAACGGACACACTTCTCAGGTGACTCTGAAAGTTGAGCAACCACCCTGAAAAACGGCGAACAGAAATCCGGGATGCTGCAAGCCTCCAACTGTCTCCCTTAGATTATACGGTTCAGTTCATAATAGAGCCCCTTTTACAGATGCGGACTGAGAGGCACACGATCAAATCCTGAGCCTTTTTAGCTGAACCTGGAGATCTACGGATTCATGAAACTAAAATGGCCTTTGCATGAAGCAACAGACCTGCGTGGAACCCATCAGGAATGAAAGATCCCAACCATGTGTGGAGTTTGTCATTTGGATGCTAAAACCACCTCTGGACTACGATGTACAAGCAAATAATTTTTATCTTATCTTTGTTTCTCTACTTATTTCTAGTTTTGCAACTTTGAGCTGTTTCTTGCAACAGAGAAAAGACTATAAAAATACATATATTCCAGATCAGACCTTCATAAATCCTATGACATAATAAAGTAGATTTATCAGGACAGATGAATCTGAATGAAATAGGCTTCCTCATTATTGTGAGTTTATTTTCTTAATGTTTTCTAACTTATTCTGCAGGGGAAAAAACTGTTTCTAAAAGAAGAATGAAAATGCTGTGAATTCTGCAGTTTACCCAAGTATAGAAGCTTTCAGTGAGAGCTCTGTCCCCATGTCCTAAAGATGTTTGGTTATTTTGGTGAGGGACATCAGGCACACTGGTATGTGGGGCAGCATGATTCTTTCACACTCGAAACTTAGCCAGCTAAGGATGCTCCAGGAGAACATGAACCTTGAGAGCAGAGCCCAGTGTTCTCACTGAATAAGACATGCAATGAGCTAAGTCCCTTACAGAATCACTAGAGTGACCAACATGGATGCCGGTCCTTGGGGCAGAGGAGGTCTCTGTGTGCACAGAAGAAAATGGTAACAAATTAGTAAGAAAACCTCCCAATGAGATGCAATCTCTCTCTCTCTCTCTCTCTCGTGTGTGTGTGTGTGTGTGTGTGTGTGTGTGTGTGTGTGTGTGTTGGCATGTGATGGTAACTTGGGAGAGTCAGTTCTCTCCCCAGTATTCATCTCAGGTCACCGGGCTGGGGTGCAAGATCCCTTACCTCTCAGCCATCTCTTTGGCCGCACAAACCTCCCATCACACTTGGCTCAGCTTTTCTAAGTCTCATTTTGTCTGAGGTTTCACTCTGATGTCACACACGGTGCCAGAAGTTGCTCTTTCTTTTTAACTTGTCATCTGTACTCCCCAGAATTTCCCCTTAAATGTGATTCCAAAGAGGAACAGGGAGAGTGTGGGAGAGATCAAGACAGTCCCTGCTAACATTTGGTGCTGGGTCTTATTATCCCCGGGAGGGGGGGGGGGGCTGGCATGGCGAATGGATGCTCTGATGTTCGGAGCAGGGCAACTATGCAAGTGGGAACGATAGTCATTATGCTAATTGAGTCAACCTCTTTGTTGTGAGACTTCCAGAGCAGGAAACAGCTTGTGTCAGAGATTTACAGTAGAAGTTCTAAAAATAGGACCCCCAGGTGTGCCCCAGGGGTTGATGACAGAGGTGGCTGGGAGGTTAATCTGGGAATAAAGAAAATGTGTTGGAACCAAGTGCTTACAAGCATCCACATAGGGTCTGAGGCTGTGAACCTCATGAATAAAGGGAAAAGGAGAGGGGGTTGAGGGAGGGGAGGAGGGAGACAGAGAGTTCCCTGGGGAGAAGCATCTTGATTGGACATTAATGCATGAAATGAAAAGAATAAAGGTCAGGCCACACAGCAAAGTCAGTGGACACCACAAGCAGAGGCGCAGTAGAGGCAGGTGGCCGTGGTGTCTATGGTATGGACACACGCCTGCTGTGTCCAGACTGCAGACGCTGGGGAGTCCAGCCCCTAGACAGTGCTGTGGAGCCAGGACCTAGTCCCACTCTCAAGCACATCAGAGAAACTGTTCCCCATTTTCTTTTTCTCTGAAGTGTATTCTGCTGCTTTAGGTCAGCACCAAGCAGGAAGGGCTACCCAAACCTGCCTCTTCCCAGCCTAAAACTTGACCTTGGCTGCCCTTTAATTTCCACTTGACATTGTTCTGTGTGTGGAAATGCCCTTCTTCAATCCTAGCATGGTTTCATCCTGAGAGGAAGAGCAGCCCTCGCCTGTGCAGACTCAACGGCCCGCTTCAATTTCATCTCCAGTCGACTTCCTCCGTCACCAGCTACAGACAGGCTATGTCCACCAAGCCTCGGCACGGCCCTTCGACACCCACCCGGCCGCCTAGCTGAAACTGGTATAGAACGTCACCAATGCCCTCACCAGTCTTTCCCTGGACCCGCACCATTTCTCACCACTGGGACACAGTCAGAAATGAAGTCTGCCAGCCTCGGGATTATCAGTGGTCCCTCGGGGCCATGATTCTTCAACAGTGCCATATGATTGGTCTTCACCAGGTATCCACAGCCAAATGCCACAGTGCTGGTTTACAAGATAGACTTCTGGGTTCATCCCCAGAGTACACAAGGCAGAGTTTGGCAGAACTTCTCAGAAATTGCAAATTACACTGTTGTAGCTGTCCAGAGACCAGCCGCCAAGAACCCCTACTCAGTCACTAGCTGGAGCTGCGTTTTGAGGAAGGTGTTTGGAGACAAGTTCCTCACTGTTTGGAGTGACAGAATCAGTCGGTCGTGATCATCATAAAGTACTATATATACACGGTCCATCACCGCTGTGTCCTCCCTTTATCTGACAATCCGGGATTATACTAGCATCAGTATACAGGCGAGGGCTAGCCTGTACTGTGCTGTTCTAACAGCTGTGACATTACCACACAATAGAAATTCACTGGTGCCGGGCGGTGGCACACGTCTTTAGTCCCAGTACTCGGGAGGCAATGGCAAGTGGATCTCTGAGTTCAAGGCCAGCCTGGTCTACAAAAAGAGTTCCAGGACAGCCAGGGCTGTGACACAGAGAAACCCTGTCTTGAAAAAAACTTACAAATAAAAATGAATAAATTCATTGGATACATTTGACCTCGTGGAAATGTATGAATTGAGTTGATGACCAAACGTCAGTTTATGAAGGATCGTAGCTGTCATTTTAGGCTAACAATTAAAATTACCTAGGACGGGTAGACAGGTTTTGAAAACTTCAGTTGGTACAATTAGAGAGAGGGCTCAGTGACTTAAAAACACTTGCTGCCCTGTAGAGGAGCCAGATTCTGTTCCAAGGACCTACATTGGGTGGCTCATGGCTGCCTGTAACTCCAGTTCCAAGGGATGTGACACCCTCTCTGGTCTCCCCAGGCAGTGCAGTCACATGGTACATGTACAGACAAGTAGGCTAGGCACACACATACATACAAATAAATTTTAAAATAATTCAGATTTTACTCCAGAAAAATTAAGTAAAACTCTGAGGTGGAACTCAAGCTGTTCCTGAGATTCTAACACAAAGTCAGCAAGGGTTCCTCCTTCTTTGGCCCCACTTCCTTACAACTTCCATGATACCCATGGACCAAGCTCAGTCCTGTGATCTTTGTTCTGCAAGCGGCATTCTCCCCACCCATGTGTCTTCCCCACAGCATAAGACCTAACCAAGTGTCGTGACCGTAGGGAAGACACAAGATCAACTTTTCAAGATATTCAGGAATCAAGCAGTCAGTCCCCCTGCTGACTAGTCAGATGTGCGCACTCGAAGAAAAAGAAAATTCAGTTATCTGGCGCTGGTTACAGAAACTGTGTCTTCTGCCCTTCCCCGGTATGGAAGGAACACAGTCAACACTCACCCCACAGTTCCGAAAAAGTGTCATGATGAGACCCGTGTCCACCAGATGGGGAGCAGTTTGCCCATCTGCACAGGGATCAGAAGGCATAACCCCCTTGATAGTTTGCCAAAAGAGTGATTAAGCCTGTTTGGAAATCAGATTTGCGTTTTTTGTTTTGTATGCTTTGTATTTTGGAAAGTTTCACTTCCTTTCTTTTCTCTCCTTTTTCTCTTGATAATCCAAACTCCAGCAATAACATGACTAGAGCTGTTGGGGTCAGAGCCTGCGCAAGACCCAGTCACTCAATTAAAGGGACAAGTGAGATGGCTCAGTGGTTAAGAGCACTGACTGCTCTTCCAGAGGACCTGGGTTCAATACCCAGCACCCACATGGCAGCTCACAACTGTCTGGAGATCCAGTTGCAGGGGATCTGAAACCTTCACACCAATGCACATAAAATAAAAAGTTAAATAGACCACAAAGGGACAAGTGAAAAGAGGCCCAGCAGCACCGCACCCCCCCCCATAGATCTTAGGGGTCCTCGTGAGGTTTGGGTGTAAACAGAGGGCAACAGGTATGCACAAACGAGCAGTTTTGATCAAGGTCTGGTTCCACCCATCCCTGGCCTATCATTGTCTTGGCTCCAGTTTGACTTGCAAGGTGATCTAGGAAGTTAGCAGCATCTTGTGAAATATCTTTCCAGGAAACCCGCTTCCTTTTTGACTGGCATTAGGGCTTCAGCTTTTCCTTCCCCAACAGGAGACTCCTAGCTAAATTCCAGTCCCCTAGGGGTCCATTGTCTCAATAGCCTAAAAGTCAAAGACAGAGATGCAATGGTGCCTCTTTAGAATATCATAATTTCTGCTGGATGGTTCCATTAATACTCTTGGATATTTCTGTCAGTTTTCTCTCCACACATATTCATTCATATATACACAGTTTTTATCCTCATGCAATTTTTCCCTCTTGGCATACGAAGTAGTTATTGTTCCGGGAACACTGGTTGGACCAGCGTTAAAGCATTTAGCCATGTAAGACATCACAACAGCAAAGAAAACATGGCGGCGGCAGAAAGGCGCTTGATCAATTTTTGTAATCACAGCAATTGCTGAAATAAACAGAAACATGTAGAATGCCCCAAGAGCAATAAAGACTATTCTTAAAGCTTAAAATCAAACAGTATATTCAAATACGAGGTAATACTCAATCTCATTAATACCAGATGGAAGCGGGGTCCCTACATACAACTTTGTACTTTTTCTGAGTGGCTAGTTAATGTAACATCAAACAATATATAAAATAAGGCGAGTGGTGTAAATAAGGAAAAGAAGGAAGCAAGTTGTCTTTATTTATAAATTATGAAACCATATGTCTAGAATTCCCAAGAGAAGATAATTGTAATTTTAAAAACTATTACAACTAAAATACAAATTCTATTTTTGTTTTCTTTAAAGTTTAAAGTAGGTGTGGGGTAGTGGAGACAGACAGGTTCTGGGAGATTGCTGACCAGCCAGTCTAGCCAAAATATTGAGTTCCAGGATCAGTAAGGGACCCTGTGTTAAAAAATAATGTGGAGAATAACAGAAAAAGACACACATACATGTGCACTGGTGAATACACAGACACACACACACACACAGAGACACACATATACACACATAGATACACACATAAAATTGTCTTTATATTAGCAGGTCATTCAGAATTTCAGAAGAAAGCTAAACAACACAATCCTAATAAATAGGTTTGGAGAGATTACTTGGCTGTGGAAAGGACACCCTGCTTTTGTAGAGGACCTGAGTTCAGTTCCCAGTACCAACACCAGGCAGCTCACACCTGCCACTAATTTCAGATCAAAGGCATTTGATACCCTTCTCCAGCCCCCTCCAGCACTCACATGGCACACACTTGTGCTATATACACACAGAGAAACATAAAATTAAAAAACAAAAATCCACTTTAAAACTAAATTACCAAGATATCAACAAAACTTTGTGTATAAACTCTAACATAAAACAAGATCTAAATAGGTAAGAAAACAATATCATAAAAGTCAACCTTTTTCATTATAAATTAAAGGTATGAAAAAATATAAGGCATGATGAAGGAGATAGAGAGATTTTAAAATTTATGATTAGAATGTATAAGGAACGCTAACACGGTACAGAAAAAGAAAGACAGATTACGTATGAACTGGTACAATCAAACTAGTGGGGTCTCGTACAAGAATGTGCCCAGAAATCAGTATAAGAGGCTAGAAACAGACCTAAGTAGACATAGGAACTTAATATATGATAAAGTTGGCATTTAAATTCAGTCTTGAAAGAACAACTTATTTTATAAACTAGAGTGGAATGACTGGCTGTTCACCTGGAATAAAACAATATTAGTCCTTTACTTCAGACCATGTATAAAAATAAACAACCTAGATTAAGGATCTAATATAAAAAGTAAAGCAATAAAGTTTTTGAAGAAAATTTTAGGAAACTATTTATATAACTATTTGGATGGGAAAGTCATGCTAAGCAAAAAAAAAAGAAGAAGAACACATGCATTATTTGCTTTTTAATGTCTCAAATTTTTAAATATCTAAACAGCCAAAAAGAAAACATCGATAGATTCAGGGGTCTATGATAGGTTAGGCTAGAAAAATACTTGCCAAGTGTGCTAAAAAACCGTACTAAGAAAGACGAACAAATTGTTTCAAAAATCATTTACATAACAGATGAATGGGCGTGGCTTAACCAAGATAAAGCTGATTGCAATGAAAATGCAAAGAGCCAATAGAAGTAAACCAAGAAGCCCACTCTTCCCAGAGAACAAACAAATGAGATCATATCAGGAACATGCTTCCCTCCACCCCTGGACTGGAGAAAACGGGGAGAGAAAGATGACCGTGACAGTCAGGACGCATCCCTAGGTCTCAGCCACTAGTAGGAACATTTTATGCACAGTGGTCCACGGAATCCCATCATGGCTCCTTCATCATGCCCACTTGTAGAACAGGAAACTATGCTCATATGAAGAACGCCTCTTGTAAGATCTCCGAATTTACTATTCTAGCCTGTACTTCTTCCTGTGAAAATCGCTGAGCAGCCAGGCACAGTGAAAGATGCAAGCCTCCAATACCAGCAACGGGGAGGTAGTTAGGCAAAGGGATCGAGAGAGTTCAATTCCAGCCTCATAGACGCAGTGAGTTTGAGGATAACCTGGGCTACATCAGAACCTGTCTTAGAACAAAACAAACAAAAAGCGAACACTGCTAACCGGAACAAAGCAGACTGCTGTACAATGCACCGCCTCTAGATGTGCTTATGAAATAATAAATTATGATCATGTCTTTCTGAAAAATGACACCGGTAGGTCTCATTTTTGAAAGAAAGAGGGAAAGGGCGAAGGTGCGTGCCATATGTGTGGGCAAAGTGCGCTTCTGTGCTCGTGCGTGCAGGGAAGGACGCAGGAACCACATCTAACTGGAGCAACCTGAGCGGGGGAGGAGGGGTGACAAACACACAAAGAGAGCTCCACGGCTCTGTAAAAAAGATGCTTTCAGAATCCAGGAACAATTCGACAAACTAGAAAAAAAGAATTTTGCGATTATGGACTCCTGCGCTCGGGATAAAACCAAAGCCTTCCAAACTGTACTGGACTTCACGCTTGAAGGATGCTCATTCAGCATCTGATTCCCACTTATTAAAGGAATAAATCTTTCAATTCCGTACACAAAACCTACTGGGAGGAGGATAAAGCTGATTATATTGTCTTCATATTGGGGGACGTGGGTAAATAATGACAGATCTCACCCAGAGCAATGAATGAACCGGACGGAAGATTCTCCGTGGGAAAATATTAAAGCATCAGGGAGGCTTACCAGAGAGAAGTCAAATCGGCTCCAGCGAAGTTACACTTGGTCATTCATCACTGGCTGGGCACGTACCTGGTGTGGCTTACTGTGTGTGTTTGGCATACCACATGGTCCCCTCACTTTGTGCTTTGGAAGCACTTGTTAGGGGTTTCCTCCACGGATCAGAAGGTTTAGTGTCCCTCTTGGGTCCTCTTTTAACACAAATACAGAACCATTCAAGACTTCTGGAGACATATTCGTTTTCAGTATCCAATGAAACTCTTTTCTTTCTTCTAGAATCTAAGGGGAAAAGAATAAATCAAACCTTAGACTTTTCATCTGGTGTTTACAAGTCTTAGCGCTGCTTGCTGGCTCCCTCTCCTGGGCAAGGCAGTGATTGCACGACCCTGCCTGCTGTGGAGGTTAGATGCAGGGCACAATTCCTCTAATAAAATGTGAACGGAATCGCGAAAGACCTAATAACCGAGTGTACCACCTCCTTTCCTGTCTCAGTGATAAGGATGCACATGAAGAACCAGTTTCATCAGTACAGGTTCTCCTTTCTAAGGTGAGGAGCAGAATGGGTGTGTGAAATCTCACTCGCTGTTAGCCACTAAACCTGAGTATTGCCTGTGGCCATGGCGTAGCTTAGCCCATGAGACACTTATGTGTGAGCTCCAACCATAACTCACCGTACAGACAGGTACCTTGTAACTAAAGACAGCCTCTTCATTGTGGTGTTGTCTTTTGGAAGCCTGGAAGATGCCGAGAGGTGTGTTCAACTTCTTAATCCAGTGGTTTTCACAACCTTCCTAATGCTGTGACCCTTTAACACAGTTCCTCATGCTGTGGTGACCCCCAACCACACAATTATTTTTGTTGCAACTTCATAACTGTAATTTTGATAGTGTTATGAATGGTAATGTAAACATCTGTGCTTTCTGATGGCCTTAGGTGACCCCTATGAAAGGATCGTTCGACCCCAAAGGGTTCATGACCCACAGATTGAGAACCACCTCTTAGCCACTGTTCTCCAAAGTATATATTGTGTGGGTGGCAGAGCACAGAGCAGTTCTGTGTCAGTGAACTAAGGTATCAGTTTCTTGGCTCAAAACACCCCAAAACAACAAAAACAAACCTGACCAAAGCAGCACCCCTGCCCGTGGCAAGGAAGTCAAGGTGACAAGGGCTTGAAGTAGCTCGTCACTTGTTCCCACGGTCAGAAAGCAGCCAACAGGGAATGACTACACTCAACTTCCTTCTCCTTTTTATTCCACCCAGGACCTAGGGAATGGTACCGCCCACTTTCAGTGTGGGTCTTCGAACCTCAGTAACTGAATCAACAAAATATGGAATTTCTAGAGGTTCGGTGAGTCACAGAGAAGCCAGAGGCTTGTCTCCTAGGTGACTACAGATCCCATCAAGTTGACAACTAACCCTGTCACAGCAGATATGGTAGCAGGAGCAGAGAAGGCCTGGGCACGTTACATCCACACCCAGGGAGCAGAAAGTGATGAATATTTGTGCTCAATTTGCTTTCTCCTTTCCCATCAGTCTTGGATCTCACTCAGGGAATAGCGTCATCCACATTTAGGGTAGGTCTTCCCATCTCAATTAACAATGCAATCTAGATAATCCTTCACAGACATGCCCAGAGCCTTGTTTGCCATCTTAGACCAGTTCATTTCAACCATCAGAACTCCACCATGGACTCTAACCCTCCAAAACCAAAAGGCCAATTAAACACTTTGTTTTTTAAATTGTCTTTGGCCATGGTCCTTTGAAAAAAAAAAGTGACTGAGACAGCAACTAGAGGAATGAAGGGTCTAATTTAGCTCAGAGTTCCAGAAACTAACATTATGGTGGTGAAGGTGAGATTAAGAGGTGTCTGTCAAGTGACCTCCACAGGCAGGAAGCAGAGGATGATGAATACTTTTATTCCATAGCTTACTTTCTTTTTCTTTCTTCATCTCTGGGGTCCCAGCACGTGGAATGGTACCTCCCCTGATGTGGGAGTGTCATATCAATCTGTTGATTTCATTGGCTGAGCAATAAAGAAACTGCTTGGCTGGCCCTGATAGGTTAAAGCATAGATGGGAGGAGTAAACAGAATAGAATTCTGGGCGGAAGAGGAAGTGAGGTCAGACTCTGCGCTGCTTCCAGAGGGACCGGACAGCTGCCATGCTCTGCTCTCCCAGGCAGCTGCAACCCACGATGGACTTAGGCTAGAATCTTCCCGGTAAGCGAACCTTGGGGTGCTTACACACATCATTAGAAATGTGCTAGTCCAGGTGCGAGAATTAGCCTGTAAGGGCTAGAGTTCATGGGCCAAGCAGTTCTTAAATGAATACAGTTTGTGTGTTGTTATTTCGGGCATAAGCTAGCCAAGCGGCCGGGGTGTTGGGGACGCAGCCCCGCCGCTCTTATTTCAACACTCCCCTATTTAGGTTAGATCTTTCTGCATCGATGAACCTAATTTTGGCAATTCCACATAGTCATGGGATCCTAGTCAACCCAAAACTTGTGAGTTTATACCCCAACAATGTTCGCTTTCACAAATTCATGCAATGACTGCCCAGAATCCCCTTTCACTCCCACTGTACATTTCTTGACCTCAGTGGGTTTCTGGAACTCTGGTAGAAGATTCCATGATCTCCAAAATACTGCTTCCTGCATGTTCTTAATATTAAAATCATTATCACAGATACTCAGGTCACTAGGCCAGGTAGTGCCCTGGTGAGGTCATCTGACCAAATCAGTACCACTTTGGATGATTTCACTAACTAATTTCAGATATTGACGTAAGTGTTTCTATTTCAGTTTTTAGATTTTGACCTCTTGAAAATTTCGAGTTTCATATGCAATTTGTGAAATTCTTCCAAGTGTTTTGTATTAAAGAGTCTAAGAAAAAAAATCTGTAATTCTAGCACACAGAAAGGCATAGGCAAAAGGCTACAGCCAACTTTAGGTCAGCCAGGTCTACAAAATGAGTTTTGTGGTCACCCAAAGCTACATAGTGAGGCTGTCTCATAAACAAAAGCAAAAATGAAAAACAAAAACAGAGAGTCTTGGAAATGTTTAGCTGCATCCTGCAATAGGCTAGACCTGGATTCTTGAGGACCAGTTGTGGGCATCTTTTTCTAACTGCCTTCAGAAGAATTCAAATTATAGCTTGATTTCACCATGGTGGGAGCATTTACACTATGGGAATTAGCAAGTGTTAATCTCAGATTGGATTTTCCACTAGAGAGTCAGTTTTCACTGCTGGTAACAAACAGACCACTAATTCTGTATACTTTAGAGAATAATATGTTTTCTAAACTAAACAGGCTCTGGCACGATTCTTCTTGTAATAGGAAAAATCGCTCTGTTCTTTCTTGTGTGTCCCTATGACTTCGCAGTCACCTGCTTACCATCTTAAGTTTCACCTCACCCCATGTCTATTATAAAGAAAATGGACTTCTGTGTGTAGCTGCCATGAGTCAGATAGTCTCTTCCTGTCCCATTACAAAGTCATTTTTGCAGGTCTGAACAACCAGGAGCACCTACAAACCATACAGAAATCTCTTAGCATCATCTCAGTCGCTTGGCATTTTTGCTGACCTCAGCCTCCTCAGGGACTTCATAGGGCTCATAATGCTTCCTTTCGGGACTGACCCTGCCTAGCACCGTGCAATTGCCATAACGCCATCTATCAGGGTTCCTGTCTCCCCTGCCCCAGTGTGACAAGGCTGGGGAAGAAAGAAAAGGCACCCGCACTCCCCAGAGTACAGACTATTCAAGAATGAGCAGATGGTCAAACCGTAGCCAATCAGAATTCCTTTTTTTTTTTTTTTTGGAGTGTTATGTGGACCCTGGAGATTTGAAAGGTTATCTGTCCTTCTGAGAGAATGGGTGAAAAACAGTAGACAGAGAAGCCCTACTGTGTGGAGACAGTTTTGTAAGAAAGTGAGCTCAAGGCAGATGAAAGCTGACCCCATCAAAGGGGAGGCAGGAAGTGAAGGTAATGGTGTTGTTTATCTGAACTCCACACCCAGCCCTGCCTGAAACCAGACTAAGGCAGGCAACTGTGCTTTTATGAGCCCTCAATTCCTTTCAGCTTAAACTAGTTACAAACAAATGTCTTTAAGATACAACAGTCCTGAATAATACATCATTTTTTCTAAAGAAAGATTCAGAAGCAGCATTCTGTCCATGGTGACCTTCAGAGATGGGTGTCCAAGTGAAAGTCCTGATGAAACAGAATCCAAGACACCAAGTAACAGGGCCAGTAGGGGCAGAGGAACCCCAGGGGTCCATGGGCACAAATTCTCTGACTCTTGTGAGAGCCTTCTTTGCATTTGGAGTAACAGGGAAGAGAGGATGGAAAGAAAAAGAGAGGAAGATAGAGAGGGAGAGGAAACAGTTGACCCAGAAAGCAAAACAAGCAGGCAAATCTTAAGCAGGCAAAAATTAAGACTGTGTAAGAGAGTACACAGTCACAGCTCCCCAGGCTCAGGCAACAACCCTCTCCTTGGTGATTAGCAACGGAAGGGATGAGGGCAGCTCACCTTCTCTTGCGGACTTAAGTCAACACCAGCTCCTCAAACCCTGAAAGTCTCTGCTCCCCTCGCTTTTCTCCTCTTTCAACCCATGACTGATCTTCTCCAGAGTGGGAAAGTTGAGCTGTAAGTGTATGCTTGAGTGATTTACTAACGTCTCTAGCTAAGTAGTGGTTGTTTCCTTTATCCATTTCTAGCTTTTTGGAAATTTGATGATAATCATGGAGTTGAGATATGGTGGGATTGGGATCTGACCCAAAAAGGTGTCAGGGTTACTAGAAGTTGAGAATCTGGCATTAGCAATGCTTGAGTAGAAAGGGGGAAAAGAAGGACCAAGAAGCTGAGTAGTGAGTGTCCAAGTTTATCTCCTGCTGCTACCATAAAACATTGGCCAAAAGCAACTTGGGAAGCAAAGTTGTATTAGAGTCCACCATTAAGGGAAGTTGGGGCAGGAACTCAGACACAAACCTCAAGACAGGAACTGATAGAGACCATTGAGAAATGCTTCTTACTGGCATGCTCTCCATGGTTTGATCAACCCAGGCCCACCTGCCCAGGGTAGCATCACCCACTTCATGTTGGGTCCTTCCACATCAATTGCCAATCAAGAAAATGCCCCACAAATATTCCTACATGCCAATCTAATAGAGGCAATTCCTCAATCACTGTGACCCCTTCCTATGTGACACCAGTGTGTGTCAAGCTGATAAAAACTAGCTATGAAATGTCCTTCTACACATTTGGAATAAGGCCCAGCCTCCTTTGATTGGAATGTTGTGGGAACTTTCTAAGTCGTTCCTGCCCCTGTCTTTGAGTACCCAGACTGTGATGACATTCTCTGGAGAGTCAAAGTCATACAATCCACAAGGCAGGTTCTGTAACTCCTGTATCTGTAGATACCAATGCATGAGTAAATGATCTAACTAATTTATGTTGGCTTTCCTTCACACAGTTTCATGAGATTATAGACAGGCTTTGATACCTAGGACTTTAGGATTGAAATCATTCTTTATAACCCCCCCCACACACACACACACATGCGCATGCATGCACACATACAGAGAGACAGTTTCTCTTGGAAGTGAGATTATTTCCATTGATATCAAAGGATCAGAGTGCATTTTACCTAAAGCAAAGATTTGCAGTTTATTTTTTTAGCCAGAAGTGCTGATGTCAAACAACCACCCCGAACTGGGAGAGTATCCCCAATATTCTACCCACACATCATCAGCTAGATCACAAGGGAGATCAAGCTAGTGCACTCAGCTTGGAGGTGTGCTCAGATGCGTGACAGGGAAGGTGCAACTGAGCACTACTGAATGTGATTTACCCTGTCTCAGTGTACTTAAACAGGAACTGGTCTGGGACACAGGAGACTTATCTCTCAGTTCTGTATGTTACCGAAGGATCTTGCAAAGCTGCAAAAATTAATTTCATCAGAAAAATCATGCAGTGTGTGTGTGTGTGTGTGTGTAAATTTTACCTAGCAATGCATCTGCATCTTCTAGGCAAGCACACTTGCACCCAAGTGGTCTGAAAGACTGTTAAGAGAGAGAGAAAGAGAAAGAAAGAGAGAGAGTCATATATGGCTCTCTATCTTTTTGCCCATGTTTCCAAACGCAGCACAATTTCCCTGTCTAATTCAATTAAGATGATTTTAAGCAGACTGTGATTTAGAGGAAGAAAAAGAAAAACAAGTATTTCTAGCAGTTTCAGGCCATTTATCTTGATTAAAAGACTGTCTTTATACCCACACAAATCTGTCTTCTTTAAACCTGAATGAAGAAAAGGCTTTCATCCCAAGTCACGAATGACTAGGACTTCTAAAGTCCTTCATAAAATCTCGGTCGGAAAGATGGTCTATAAATAGGCCTATTTTGTGTTAAAAACAAATCAAAATCAAGAAATAAGCACTCCTGCAGATCCTTTGACTGGCCCTCTTTCCTGTCCCCAAAGACACGACGCTCATCATTTCTTTCCTATCTTTCTTCATCCCTTAGCCCATCTGCAAGCAGACTGCACGCCAGCATCCTCCCCAAACTGCATCTTTCTGGGTCTTCACCAGTGCCAGTCCTTGAGGCTCTTGATCTTCACTGTCTATGAGAAACCCTGCCATTCAGTATTGTCCTCTCTTCCCTGCATCTCTGGACCATTAATTCTTCTATGTTTTATACTCTCAAAACACAGTTTAGCTGCTTGTCACGTGTCAAGAGTTCTGCTAATGATTTTACATACATCCTTATTTAGGTGTGACAGCCCCTCCCCATGCCTATGAGAAGACTGCACTGTCCCAGAGGAAAGGACACCTGGAGAAGCTTCCTGCCGTCACCATGCTCGTTCTTCAGGAGAGAAGAGCCAGCCCTGACTTACCCCAGCATCTGATAATCTTCAATATTCAGAGATTAGTTTTCTACTTTAACAAAAGGAAAAACTCCATTAAAGCAGGACAGAGAACTGCAAATACTTTTTTTGGTGTCAGGTACTAGGTAAATTTTTCTTTAGATGATTATAAAATAAGCCAACAACAAAAGAAAGGAAGGAAGGCGAAAAGGAGGGAAGAAGGAAGGAAGGAAGGAAGGAAGGAAGGAAGGAAGGAAGGAAGGAAGGAAGGAAGGAAGGAGAAGGAAGTTACATGGAGACTCCTCAGTTTAGGACAGATGAGAAACATTCATCTTAACCTCTTGAACATCCTGATTCAGAAGCTCGTAACTGCAGAGTGACAATTATTTTCTCCATGGTTCAGCAGAAGCTGTGGCTCCTACTGCAGCTCCTAAGAGGGCACCGTCCTCTGACGCATCTCCAGCCAAAAGTGTTATCAGACTGGGAGGTGGGTCACTGCCTGTGTCCCAGCTCGGGTTCAGCTACTCATCCTCGATTAACCAACGGAAAGAGCCAAGTTTAAAAAAAAAAAAAAAGGAAAGCAGAAAAGGGAGATTGATCCAGTGTGGTCACATTGGGAAGAGGAACAGAGAAGATGCAGAGAAGCCTCCCAAGTCCATCTTAGTCTTCAGGGCCCTGATGTGAGGTCACGGTTGGAATAGAGAGCCAAAGATGAGCACATCTAAGCAGCCCAGGTCAAGATGTGGTCCTGCTCACCACTATCTGGGTTTCAGACTCATGCCGTCAGGTGCCCTGACAGGGTGTTACCTGTGTGCAGTCTCTTTCTGGAAGACCAGTGCCTCCCAAGGGTGGTGTCTTTTCCTTCCCCCAGCATGAGATTCCTGGGGAAATTCCCATTTCTTTGGAGTCAGTTGTTTTAATAGCCTGATAGCCAGATTGAGAGTCTCTTTGGAATCTCTTCATTTCTGCCAGGCCCGTTTCAATGAATTTGTTTTGCTTCCAGACCATTGCAAAACAGGAAACTAGCAAGTTTAACCGGTGTAAGTCAGCGCCATTGTACTTCACACACGGAAAAAGAATAAAGCAAAAATGAGTGACCGGCGCAGCTGTGCTCCATCTGACTGGCACCCTTGCCAGCTGGGTTCTCAGTTCCAGGGCTGTCCACCCGGGTCTCCAGTTGATCCTCTTAGAAGATCCCACAGGCAGCGCTCACCCAGACCGAGGCTGCAAACCCAGCCTTGTCTTTCCTCAAGAAGGGCGAGTAACCATTAGTTCCTGTCCAGCTAGTGCTTAGGTGACTCCAGAGAAAGACCACAGTGAGCCCTGATGTCCCAGGCAGTGGGAACACCCTCCAGCCCTCAGAGTTTTCAAGCATCCAAGAAAACTTTCCACAAGCAGGACAGTCGGGAAGGCTGCGGGGAGGGTCGTGGGGAGGGCTGCCGGGGAGGGCCTCAAGGACAATGTAAACTGAGTCCTACAGGTGTTTGCCCTGGGTTCCTATCTCGCCAGATTTGAACCAACAGCTGCTATTCCCTTCTTAATGTGTGGGTGGGGGGAATCCATGGGGCTGCCTCCAGCCGCCCCAGTCAACAGTCGCTCTGATGAGAAATGCAGCGGTCAAAGGCACAGACAGAAAAGCCAAATACCTGTCAGGCTCTTTCACACTCTGGGGCTGCCAGAAGGCCTATAAAAATGTCATTGTCTCTCAGCTGCCGGTGATTATATTACCCTTTACGTTGGCTGTTGGTAATAAAAAAAAAAAGCAAATATCATTTTTTTTTTGCACGGCTCTGGCCTTCCCCTGGCCTTTTTCAAACAATAATAGACTAAATATAAAGAGACAGAAGCCATTACTTGGCTCTTTAACTAGTGCCAAGGAAAATGAATAATTAAGGAAACATTACTTGGAAGAAATGTACACAGTTGCTTTTAAGTTAGAACCAAATAAGAGCTCTTTAAAAATACATCATTTCCCCTTTATCTTAACATGGCATTCGGACAGTGGCCTCGTATATTATCCTTGCTACTGTTTAGATCTTACCAAGGGGAGAAAAGGCTTTTAGTTTCCATTATCCTATTAAAAGTCCCAAATCAAACAGAAACGCAGAGAAGGAGATGGGGGAGAGGCAGGGGAGAAGGGTTCTGTTTGCACAGCTTCCTTCAAATCTGGCCTAGCAGCCCATATTTAATTCTGTGCACCTAGGGCAGCCATTCCAAACACCATTCTCCTCCTGTCCTTGAACATCTGCCTGGGTTGGAGGAAGGCTCGCTAACCGGGGAATGGGTACTAAGTCCTGTCTTTCTAAGTTACTAAAAATAAGCAATCAGGTCACCCTATCCAAGCATCAGCAGCCAAATGCATGCTGGGCAGAACCAGTTCTTGCTAGGTAAAAGTTCACTCGGGCTCCTCACTTTCTGCTTGCTCTCCCAGTCCCTACATCTCTCTTCCTTTGCTCTTTAGTTTTCGGGCCTCCCTTATGCAAGGAGAATCAGACAGAGCTTGCAATTAGCCCCAGCAGAAGGCCCCATATGCAGCTGTCACCCGGGGAATGATCTAGATCCATCAGAGGGTACCCAGCAGGGAGAATACAAGAGGAAGTCTAGAGATCAGAGTAACTGCCCAGCCTGTGGATGTGTGAGCACATTTCTGAGGCTTCTGATGTGGCCCATCCTTGTGACTTTCAAAATCAGAGACTCCCTAAAGTCTGCCTGAGTTCAGGTGAGCAACTGTCTGCGCAAGTGAGGCTAGACCAGAGAGACATCCTGGCCCTGGTACTAGCACACTTCCCAGATGTAATCACATGAGGAGCAAAGGCCTTTAAGAATATGATTATGTTGAAGTGAGCACAGTCGCTCTCCTGGGACCCCAGCCCAGTGACTGACAGCCTTAAAAGAAGAGGTTGAATTAGTAGGAATGCGCGTGTACTGAGAAAAGACTGTACAGAGGCTGAGAGAGAGCCATCTGCAAGGCGAGAGTGGTTTCCTGGAAACTAACCCTGCCGCATCCTGACTGTGGACTTCCAGGTTGGGGGAGGAAACCAGTTTATGCCGATCTGCAGCATTTTGTCACAGCAGCTCAGGAGACCAACACCCTCTGCACACATCAGTCCTTTGCCCCCTCCTGAGAACAAAGTGGTTTCTGGGAGCATCATAACAAAACACCATACACCAGGTCACTCAGAGCAACAGAAGCTGAATGTTCCAAAGAGGGCCAAGATCAAGGTATAAGTGGGGCTGGTTCCTTCTAAGGGTGTTTCCTGCTACCGCCCCCAGCCCCTGGTGGGCTACTAGAGACCTTCAGTGATCCTTGAACTGTTTAAGACTTGCCCGACCTCTGTCTTTCTCTTCTCTGTGCTGTGTCCAAATGCTAGTGGTTCATGAAGACATCGGTCCAATTGGCTCATTCTTCATAGCTCCTGCCCCCATCGCTGGGAGTCAAACCCAGGGTCTCGTGGAGGTAAGCCCTATACAGTGAACGCTGCCCCTCTTCAGTAGACTAAATAAAGCACATAAAATAAAGATGTATCTGTTGAGGCCAGATGGGGGGCACAGCCTGTAATACTAGCATTTGGAGTGCACACGCGGGAGGATCAGCAGTTCATGGTCATCCTGTGGGCATATTACAATTTCCGGTCCAGAAGCCTGAACTATGTGAGACTATGTGAGCCCCTTTCTAGTAATGAATGAAAGAACAAGTGAAAGGGCACACAAAAGGAAGAAGTATATACTTCCAAAGAACAGCAGGGTGCTTTGCTAGTTTGGGGAGTGGCTAAGCCCTGGTTTGTTCATCTTAACTTGGTCACCTACAAAGACATTTAGGGTTAGGAGTTCAACATCATTTTGGAGGACCATAACTCAACCCTCAACCACTACCTACCAAAAAGTCTTTATTTCTAGAATGCTGATGCCAAACAGGCAGTTATGGGTGAGAACCACAAGACTGGGTTCTGTTCTCCCTACTCTCAAACCTTTCACTCTACTTATCAATGTTTTGTGTTCTTTTATTATCAACTAGAACTTTCTGAGTCCAGAAGAAAGAGAGTGCGAACTTCAGGTACCTCCTGAAAAACACATCAGCCCCAGGTACTTTTTCCTAGGAGGTGTGATGTCTAAAGAGCTACTCCATCTGGACTCTCGAATGAAGGAGGAGGAGGAGGGGCAGGGCCAGAGCTGCAGGGTTCTGCACCACATCCATTCAGAGGCACACATTTCTGTGCTGTGGCTCTGTATGTTCTTGTTCTGTGGACTTAGTCTTGGCACCCAGGGAAGACAATAATATCTGGAAGGGGCTTCACATGAGCTTATGTGGTCACATTAGGCTCGAAGCCGAGAAAATCAGAGGGCAGCAACAGACACTTCCGGCAAGAACAAGCCGGGAACAGAAGAAGAAAGAGGGCCAGAGTCTTTAAAAGCCACCTTGTTGGCCTTGCCCAGGGGTGATTCATTATACATCATCACAGGACAAGGCGCTTGTCTCGGAAAGGCTTTCCAGTGGAAGGCAACCATTTGGGTTTTTATGGAATCAATCCAGGTGATTAGGGAAGAGGCAAGACTTGGGCAAAGGGAAAAAAAATCTACAAAGCAGCCTCGCTGCATGCACACATTTGCTCTTTCAAAGCAAATTCTGCAGGAAACCCCAGCTGTTGATGCAAACCTTCACAGCTAATTTGCTCCCAGGGGCATATTGGCGACCATTATCCCAGAAGCATACACATGAAAATCCCATTATTTGAAATATATTCATTGTGTTTCTGTTTAACTCTAGGCTGTGTGCTGAGGAGTTAAGAGTATGGGAGAGAAGCAGAGGAGGGTGGAAGTGATCTCCGCTGCCTGCTGCCAGCAGGAAGGACACCCTCTTGGCGGCACATGCAGGCTGCTATTATGAGAGAGTCTTTAAAGCCACAGGTAACAGCAAGCCATGGGCTTCGGGTGTGGGGATTGGGGGTGGAGAGAGTTAAGTGTGTGTGTGTGTGTGTGTGTGAGAGAGAGAGAGAGAGAGAGAGAGAGAGAGAGAGAGAGAGAAGTGATAAGTGATGTGTGTGTGTGTGTGTATGATGTATGTAGTGTGTGTGCATATATGATGGATGACTATGTGTATATGTGTCTGTCTGGTGTGTGGGGAGGTGAGTATGTGTGAAGTGTGTCTGCCCGGTGTGTGTTGTGTGTGCACACAAGAACATGCTGATTTCTGTGAATTGGTTGATACTGTGGGCAATGCCAGGCTACACCACCATGGTCACTGGCCGCTTCACGATTCTAAACTTCGATTTCAGGAGAAGGCTCCATTCACAACTTTTAACTCCTAAAATCGGCACAGGAAGACAATGCGCACTACTTTGCTGGAGGGATGGGACAAAATATCAGCCAAGGGAATTATCTGATCCTAGTCTGCCTTTCCTTACTGCCATAGTCTGCAAACTGGCCCAGCCTGTGCTCTTTTCAGTGCTGACCCCACACCACGCATGTAGAGCTCTTCAACATAGGTCATCCTCACCGAGTTTCTTTGCTGCTAGAACTGCCCCCAGCTACTCAGTCTTCCATGCATCTTCCTGCCTCCTCCTTCAAGAACTCCAGGGTGACACACCTCGCCACCATGCACCTGGTGCAGATGCTTGGAGAACAGCTGTCATGTGCCCTCCCGTGGATGAGCTCAGCAACACAGACAAGGTGAGCACCTGGATGCTAACTTTGCAGTCATTAGGGCCCTCAGCAACACAGACAAGGTGAGCACCTGGATGCTAACTTTGCAGTCATTAGGGCCCTGTAGCCATTCACAGACACTGGAAGCCACTGTTCTAGTGAAACTTTGATGAACACAGTGTTCCTGACTAGTCAGTGAGTCTGGTTCCCTTCTTAGAGAGCTTCTGGGGTTGTCCATCAGGAGACCAAAGAAAGGACTCTCAACCCACAGCCACACACCAGCTTCTTCCGTCCTCTCCAGGACAAGCCATCATTTTCTATTAACCTTTTCCAACACATGAAGATGAAAGGGGAAACTATACAAGGAATCCTTACATCTTTACCATCAACATCGTGACCACCATGTGGCCCACCTGGACCTCAAGACTGTTTAGCCTATTGACTGCTTAGCTGGCTGTTAGTCCATCACTCCTTGCCAGCTTTGGCTCTTGCATTGGTGGCACATGGACGTTGACCAACCTCCATGGGGCTCCACCAACTGACAAGTCACAGTACTGTGCAATGTGCCAGCTCTGGGGACATAAATAAGCAAAAGAGAATTATAACTGTATGCAAATTACAAATATAAAGAGAAAGTATTATCAAAGGTGAATGGGGCAGCCACCCAGTAGAATCTACGCATTGGTTAAATGAAAGAATTCTGTCTCTCCTGGATAGTTTACCCAGATTTATGTATGATTTTCTTGCATCCACATATTAGAGAACAATATAGATGATCCATCCATATTAATCATTCCGAACTCTTCAGGGGAAGAAAGGGAGAGAGAAATTTGGCATTGCCATATTTGTAAACTTCTGTCCTGGGAAGCTTCCAGCCAATGAGAGATACCTTTGAAGTTTGTCCTTATGATACATTCCATTAGGTGACAAACACAGAGAGGGGACCCTGGGGTTTTCTTTGAGATCGATTTGCAAAGGCTGGATAAGACTCGGGAAGAGAGAGAACACCAAGGGGGCAAAAAGACCAAGCCCAGCATGGCTGCAGGAAGAGACAAACACAGACAAAGTGAACCTCCTCTCTCCACCACTACTTCAAGCGGTTGTCCTCATTTTCCAGTGCTAATAAAATCCTTCCCAAGGTTTGCTTTCTAGCAGCTAATAAAAACTTAAAGAAACAAGGCCAAGTATAGTGAAGGACACTTCTAATCCCAGAGCTCTGAGAGCAGAGGCAGGAGAATTGCAGCAAGTTCATCAAGGCTTGCCTGGTCTACACAGCAAGTTCTGGGCCAGCCAACAAAACACAGCAAGACCTCCTCCCAAAACACCAAACAAACATTAAAGAAAACCTTAAAGGAACACATCTTTGAAGAGGAGTGGAAATTCGGTATTATACTTCCAATAAAAAGTAAAATGTTGCATTTCCTTGAACATAAAAACCAATGCGTAGCAAAGAAGACAAGCAAAAGCCAGTTATGAGGGGTGGATTTTAATTCTTAACTGTCTTGTGATCATTTTCTGATCATCCCTTTTATCACAATACTCATTCTAACGACTTTCCAAGGAAGCCCACTCATTCTGTATTAATAGTGTCTTTCTAATGAGCAATAAATGAGGGATGGCCTTTTTTAATTGCCCCAGAGTGAGTCCTCCCTTTAGTTATAATGTGCTGCCCGAAGCCTGCTGCTTAGGGGCTCCTCTGCTTCTAAGGGCTGTGAGTGCCTCTCAGCAGCTTCCTTGCTGGAATAAAAAGGAGACACTCACAGCACCTCAGCTGTGCACAATTAATCCCCTGCCAGGATGCTGCTGGTTGAGTGATTCAGCAGCCTTTCAAAGGGCCGGACTAATCTTCATGCACAGCCAACATGTGCCACTGCGAAGCTAATGCAACATGCAACGTCAAGAAATTAACCAGATTTATTCTTGTGGGGGGTGGGGAAAGCATGCGAGCCAACAGAGGAAGGCAGAGAGGAACAAGGCCGCCCAGCAGGGGCAGGAACTCTGTCTTGAGGACATGGGAATGACCTCCCAAGGCCAGGCAAGCCCTTGAGATTCACATGAGCCTAGGCCCTTGTCACTTTGGAAGTCTTTACTGAGGGAAAGAAGTTCTGGGATGAAGGAAGTTTGGGAAACAGTACTAACCAGGTTTTGTTCCTGGTGCAGAAGCTCTCAGAACTGTTGCTGTTGCGTCTCTTACTTGGTTTCCTCTCATAGGAACGTCCTAGAGAAGAGTGAATTTGTCAAAACTATGAAATGACCCTTGTTGGATTGCTCTTAAAGACATTTGTAGATTGTACCAGTTTCTGGTTGATTGAATCTTGTTCAACAATATTCCCCATACCCCCATGTCCTTTCCTCAACCCAGGATCCAATCCAAGGTTGTAATCCATTTAGTCAAACAGATTTTTGATAATTTCCTTTTTAAAATCATTGTAGATTTACAGAAAACTGCAAAAGCAAAAAGCACACAGTGCCCCTCTGTACCCGCCACACAGTTTCCTCTGTCATTTTGTCCTGTATAACTCTGCCTTGGCAAAGCTGTGAAGCAGACGATGCCTGCACGACACAGCGTGTACTTGGAGTTGTTCTGCTCGTGCATCTTTCAGTGAGACACGGTCTTAAACCCCATTTCACCTCAGAAGCAAGAGGCTCAAATGGTTTCCCAGGAGGACATTACCACACAGCAGTGGGCCGGGAGATAACTTGGGTCCTCAAGCACACTTCCGAGAGAAGCAGATGTCTTCTGGGAGCACATACTCCCAACAGACTGAGGGTAGTGGACCTGCAACTTCAGTTGCAATGATCCAACCCAGACCATTAGATATCTTGGTGGCTGCCGTTTGACCCTTCCTTCCCATCATAGGCTTCCTATCTGGTGCTCAGCTCTTTTCCTCAGAGTGTGTGCCTTACATGAACAGGAAACACAGGAGCCACAGTGAACTGGCCAATAACGCAGCAGCACGCCCCAACCCTGACCACCTGAAACCAGCATCAGAGTATAGAAACTCAGGCTGCCGTGCCGGCCCAGAGGCCCATATCAGCGTGTCCTAGAATGGTGTTTCTCAGTCTGGGGCATCAAATGGCCCTTCCATGGAGATTGCCTAAGACCATCAGAAAACACAGATATTTACATTGCAATTCATAACAATAGCAAAATTACAGTTATGAAATAGAAGCAAAAATAATTTTATGGCTGGGGATCACCACAATGTGAGGAGCTGTACTTAAGAGTCCCAGCATTAGGCAGGTTGAGAACCACTGCCCTAGAACATCTGTGGGGAGTTGGGAGGGTGCTTGCTTTTCTCACAACCTCTTTGATGTGGCTGCTTCGATCCTGAGTTTGATAGATTCTGAAAGATTCTGAAAACAATATCTTTTACGTGCAAAACAGATATGCTCAGCTCACCCCAGCCCTACCTCTCCTATGGCCAGAACACCGTCTTTTAAACTCATATATTAGCCCTGAGCCGCCATGCCCAAGACCACGGATGACAGGGTGAGCGCAACTGGAAAGCCTTTTTAAGCTGCGAGGGTTTACATTTTGGCGAGACTGTTTCAATGCTGTGTCTGGGGCTCGCAGGCCCCAGATCAATGGCATCACGATTCCTGCGTTCTTCAAGCTTCACAGAAGATGAGCTAGATAGATTACGAGATGACACGCATTAGCTCTACTTTAGTGAGCTTGAAGCATGTGTTCCCAGCTTGCAAAGATTATGGGAGGGAATCCGCAGCTGAGGTTAGTCACAAAGCTCTTGACCAGGATTGAGAGTTCAGGCAATGCTCCCAGAATTGTTTTCATCCCTGTGAGTGGACTTGGGAGGCAATCAGCAGCCTGATATCAGTAATAATGAGCTATAAGGAGCCTGTCCTAGGACCCCAAGAGAAGCAGGGCCATGGGGGAAAAATATACAAATTCTGGTGAGCAATCCATGGGGTTGTCCCCCTTTCAAAAAGAAACTGCCCTGCACAGTACTGACAGAAAACAAAGGCTGCGCCTATCTTCCCGCTCAAGTTGGATGGTTAAAACACGGGGAGAGGAGAGGGGACGAAAGATGTAAAACATCCTGGTTTGAAGTACGACTCTGTAGGGTTTCAAAGCCAGCTTTTCCAGAAGCCTAACTGATTGGCGCAGTCTCAAACCTCTGTAGGTAATTTATAGTCCGGGGCTACATGTGTAGCATAGCCAAGAAGCTGTGTGTGCAAATCTTAGCATTCACAAAAATGGGCTTGGTGTTCTTCCCGTGTGGAATCCCTGTGCGGGGCTGAAAAAGACTCCCCTGCCACTAAAAGGGATTCTTGTTTCTCTGCAGGCAAATAAGCACCAAAGGGAGGAGGCTCTGAATGGCCATCCCTTCCCTCCCACTGGAAACTTCCAAGTCACTCTGTCCCTTGAAGAGGGACCCTGCAGTCCCTCTTCTTTCCCATGAGCAGGTGGTTCCTTGCAGGAATCCTCGCAAAGCTACCGATTCCAAACCAGGATGCCTGAATCAAGATTTTACCCCATGCCCCCCAATTTGTTTTATTCATTTTTTAAAATATTTATTTCATTTTATGTACAAGTGCTTTGCATGCATGTATATATGTGCATTGCATGCACACCTAGTGTCCAAAGAGTCCAGAAGAAGGCATTGGGTCCCCTGGAACTGGAGTTACAGATGGTTGTAAGCCATAGTGTGGGTGCCAGGAATTGAACTCCGATCCACTGCAAAAACAACAAGCCGTCTGAGCTACTGAGTCATCTCTCCAACCCTTTGTTATTCCATGTATGTATATATGTATGTATGTATGTATGTATGTATGTATGCATGTATCCCTTCTCTGCAGTTTGTCCCTTCGATCACACACCAGCCATGGATTTAGACGGTAATGATAAATTTTTCTGTTGTGTACAGAAAACGAACTCCTGCAATAGTTAAACCATGTGCACTCAACACGGGCAGGAACTCTGGCAGCTCTACCCACAGGGAAGTTCTTAAGTGGTTACCAGACACAGAGATGACCAGGGCCTCCATAGGTCACTCGTGAGACACAGAACTATGCCCTACTCAGAGATGATTGGGAAGTCATTGCTTTGGATTCAGGCTTAAGAGAATCTGTCCACCAGGAAATGGAGACAGAGAGGACATTCTAGACTTGTTGAATTAGGAGCGGCGGGGCTGCGTCCCCGGCACCCGGCCGCCCGCATGGCTAGCTTATGCCCAGAAATAATTACACGGAAACTGTATTCTTTCAAACACTGCCTGGCCCGGCTAGTTCCAGTTTCTTATTGGCTAGCTCTTACATATTGTTCTAACCCATTTCTAATATTCTGTGTAGCCCACGAGCTGGCTTACCAGGGAGGATCTTAACCTGCGTCTGTCTGGAGCGGGAGAATCATGGCGACTCTCTGACTAAACTTCTTTTTCCCAGCATTCTCTTCTGTTTACTCCACCTACCTAATTTTCTGTCCTATGAGGGCCAAGGCAGTTTCTTTATTATTAACCAATGAAATCAACAGATAAGATACAAGACCCACCTCCATCATAGACTAAAGACAGAGACCTGGGTGAACAAAGAGAAAAGAAAACAGTTGGCACATTTCAGTCAATATGAGGGTCTGGAGAACAGTATGTATATGTATATGGGAGGTGGGAGGGGAAGAGAGACACATTCAGCTGAGGAGGCTTACAGCAATGGTGTGCAAGGGTCATCATGGGGACTCTGAAGAACCAGCAGCCTCTATCACTGTCGGGTTCATCATTCCTGTCCATGCCTCCACCAGAAGTTTAGAAAAATCTGTTAGTAACCATGACACTGGGAACAAGCAAAGCACGAGGAGGCCCCTGCATTGGTGCAGAGGATGAACACAAGCAGAGGCAGAGACGAAGAAGGAAGGGTTGTACGGGATGAGCAGGTGAACATGAATCCCTGGACATTTTGTGTTGAGGTTAGGAGTGAGGTAACCTCCTCTCTGGCCTGCTTAGCTGGTGCTCACACTTGCCAGGGAAGGGGCTCAGCAGGAGGGGAGGTGGGCAGCCAACTTGGAACAGCATGCTTGGTCTCAGCTGGTCCCCATTCCATGGCAGTCTACCCCTAAGGCTTGTCACATCTCAGTCTTCTTGAGGCATCTGGTAACCAGCCTGGAAAAGGTTACCACATGACCCCCTCAGGCTATGCCTCTGGCCTCTCTAGCCTTGCCTCTGCAGGTGGAAGAGACATCGAAAGAAATGCCTCAGAGCCACTGAGAACTCCCAGTGCTGGAGACACCCCTCAATGAGCTCAGAACTTAACCCCCTACCCTGCTGTCAGAGAACACTCATCCTTCAGCCCAGCCATCTGAACCATCCCAAGCCAGCAGCTCTGGGGCAGCTGGAGAGAAGCTGATCAGAGCCTTCCTCTCAGCTGGAAGGATGCGCTGTTCATCAGCTCCAAGTGTTTCCTAGAGGCCACATTTGGCCCTCTTCCCCTACTGCCCACCACCATCAGCACCACCCATGTGTAGACAAGTGTCTCGGGATCAGCGGGAGACTGTAAAAGGAATAAAAGACATCCTCCGCACCAGAAAATGCATCGTCTAGCTGGGAGAAGCAGAACATTCACAGATGGGCAAAACAGCTTCAAAACACATTGACAAGAGACACTGCGGAAAGCCTCCGAGGGAGAAACCACCCCCTGAGTGGGAAGGCGCAGGCCCCCTTCACACAGAGCACATAGTGCGAGGCCACCCTCTCCAGCTTAAGCACTCGTTTTTGCTTAGAGACCACACTATTCTAGAATAGGGTTTTCAGAAAATGATGAGAATTTCGCTATGGAAATAAAACCAGAAGTAAGTGACAAGAGGCTTTGCTGGGTTTGGTGGTTCTTGTCTCTAGGTGTCCCAACAAGCTTGGTGGTGTGTGGTTTCATCACATTCGTTAACAGGACAAAATGCAGATCTTCATGAAGACCCTGACTGGCAAGACCATCACCCTGGAGGTGGAGCCCAGTGACACCATCGAGAATGTGAAGGCCAAGATCCAGGATAAAGAGGGCATCCCCCCTGACCAGCAGCGACTCATCTTTGCCGGCAAGCAGCTGGAAGATGGCCACACTCTTTCTGATTACAACATTCAGAAAGAGTCCACCCTGCACCTGGTCCTCTGTCTCCGGGGTGGCTATTAATTCTTCAGTCTGCATTCCCAGTGGGCAATGGTGGCATTACTCTGCACTGTGGCCATTTGTCCCACTCTAAGTTTAGAGATTACAGCTTTTAGTAATAGCTGAACCTCCATTCAAAATGTTAATAAAGGATTTGGTGCATGGTATATATGGTAAGAAAAAAAACTAGAAATAAAAAAAGGACCAGACTAACACAGAAATACCAAATGTAAGTTATCTCGTGTTTCATAGATATTCTTGGATTTTCTTTTGCTTAGTGAAATCAAGACAGATTTGGTATGTAGTTGTCATCTTCGATACTGGGGCAAGGTAGGGGCACTGAACTCTAAAACCTTGTTTAATCAAATCTTATTCTTGGGACATCAGCATCTTCATAAAGGGGATAATGATAGAGAGTATTCAAGCCAACTCCAGGTCTACTAAGTGAGAGTCTGCATTTTAAGAGGAGCCTAAGGGGTTCACAGAGGTGACTCAGAGGCTAAGAGCAGGTGTCACCCTTCCAGAGCATTGGACCTGAGTGTGTGTTGGGGGGGGATGCACATATCACTTGAACCTACAGCTCCAGGGGATCTGGCTCCCTCTTCTGACCTCCAACACCAGCACACATACAGCATACACTCATATGAAGCATACACATATACACATAGACAAAAATAATACTTATTTAAAGCCCCATTCCAAAGGTCCCTTCCATCTGAAATTGCCAACAGAGGATCTTGAGGAGTAAGAGGCTATTCACAGGGATTTTTACAATCAACTAGCAAGTGATTGTTTCTCATAGCAACTTTTAAAATCATGAAGGCCATGTCATAACAGCCTCAGAAGTGGGGAATCATGGACACAGCACCAAAAGGATGATTCATAAAAGAAAAAAATATAGGTAAATTGAACTTCATCAAAATTTAAAATGTTTACTTCATGAAAAGCCTTGCTTGAAAAGTAAGAGAAACTGGAGTTTGGGAGAAAACATTTGCAAACAATATATTCAAATCAATTCTCTAGCCACTTAGAGCTATAACTCAATAGCAGGGTGCTTACCCCCCCCAGCAACTCCCTCACACACACACACACCTTGAAATATACTCAACAAAAGATGAATAGTATCTAGAACACATAAGCAGTCCTGCTGGCCAGGCATGGTAGTATAAACCATCGATTACAGCACTCTAGGCAAAGGTAGACAGGCTCTGTGAGCTGGAGGCTGCCCTGGCCAATATAGAAAGTTCTGGGCCAGCTGGGGCTACACAGTGAGGAAGGCTGTTAAGAAAGAAAGAGAGGAAGGAAAGAAGAAAGGGAGGGAGGGAAGTTGGGATAGAAGGAAGGAAGGAAGGAAGGAAGGAAGGAAGGAAGGAAGGAAGGAAGGAGGGAAGGAAGGATCCTTAAAATTCAGCAGAAAAAAAAAACCAACTTAAAAAAAATGGAAAAGAGAAAGGAGTAGACATTCAGTAAACCAAAAGACAGAAGGCAAGGAAGCCTGTGAAAAATTCAAACCACAGGATGGTATCGCTGTAGGCCAATCAGAACAGCTAACACAAATAACTGTGAGCCCACCAAGGACTGAGAGGGAAGTCTCTCTCACACACTGTGCTGGTGGGAATGAAAACATGACTCACAATGGGAAATGATCTGGCAGTTTCTCATCAGAGTAAACACACCACTGTCCCACAGCCCAGCTTCACAAGGATGGCGATTTATCCCAGAGAAAAAAAGACTCACGTTTGCACAAAAAATGTTTATGAAAACATCCACGGCAGCATTATTTATAACAGCCAATGAAGTAGGAACAACCCACACAACGCTCACGAGAGAAAGGGCTGAATAAACTCCAGAGTATTGTGTAGCAGCAGAAGGCTGCTCACAAAAAGAAGGGATCACTGACACACAAAAGCCCAAGTGGATCTTATGGACATTGTGCTTAGTAATAAAAGTTGAGGCCAAAATGTTGCATTTACCCTGATTCCATGTTTTACAGCAACATCTCAATAAAACAAAACTATAAAAGTGGAGAGCAGCTCCTCTGTAGCCAGGGCAGGACATCTCTAGGGTCAGGAGTATGACTGCAAAGACAGAGCAAAAGGAGCTTCATTGTAGTGAAAGGACAGTTACACGCGCATGCATATGGGTGTGCACATTTACACATACACACCACATACATGCACACATTACACACATACCTGTATACATACATCCCACATATGTACATATATACATACATACACACATATACACACATGCCTGTATACATACATTCCACACAAGTGCATATATACATACATGCACACATATACACACATACATACCACACGCAGGCACACATGCCCACACGGGCCATGCAGAGCTAGGGAACTGAACAAACTCTTCAAAGTTGTTAACAGTGCTGAGTCATTGTTATTTCTCTAGTTTTAATGTTTCGTTAAAGTCGTAAAAACTGTGAGCATTGAAGCAGCTGGATGATGAGCTCATGGGATTCCTTGTGAAATTTTATAACTTCCATGGATTGATAATTATCTCAAGATAAAAAGGCACCCACACACTTTAGTCTAAAGGTAATTCAATAAAAACTCCAGTAGTGTGATTTAAGCTTACTGGTGTCCTTGTAATGGTCTCAAAAAAAAAAAAAAAAAAAAAAACCTAACTAACTAAACACTAAAAAACCCCTCTAAATCTATCCTACCAGCCATGAAGCGATGGCCCCACTCAGAGCCCAGCAATCCCCATGATCACTGAAGCACCTTTAAAAGGTAGGGGCTATTACTCCCATAATCCAGCTGAGGGAAAAGGGACATGTCTAAGCAGGACTACCTAATCTCAAAAGCCCACTCGGCCAGATGTGTTAGCACACGTTTTAATCCCAGCACTCAGGAGGCAGAGGCAGGTAGATCTCTATGAATTCTAGGCCAGCCTGGTCTACAGAGTTCCAGGACAGCCAAGGCTGTTACACAAGAGAAACTGTCTTGAAAACAACAAAAATTCATTTGCATAGCTGTTGGTATCAAGTAGTTATTTTGAATTCACAGGAACCTGTGTCTAGAAGAAAGCTTTGGCCACAGTATCTCCCTTCAAGCTCTTCACAGAAGAAAACATCAAATTATTTAACATCTTTCTTCCAACATCCCAGAATACTAAAATGTACCTTTGTTCTCCTGGCCTGGATTTGCCATCTCTTACCAAGGTTCCCCTTCACCAGTCCTGGCTCCCTAGACCCCATGTTTCCCTGTGTCTTGGTTTCTTCTGTTACTTGATAATCCCTAGGACATGTAGAATGCGTATGTGTAGAACTAGTCCTCCTCAGTCCTCATCCATGGCAAAACTATAGAAAGGACTCCAGGCTAAATGACCAATTCCTTCAGAATTTAAAAAAAAAATCAATTTGTAGGCATGTGGGGGAGGGGTGCAGGCATGGGTGTGCAATGGAGATATGTGGAGGTCATAGCACAATTTTTTGGAGGTCTGTTTTCTCCTTCCTTGTTTTTGAGGCAAAGACTGTGGTTATTTTGAGGCTGCATTTTGTGCGGTTCTGTCCCATGTGAGCTTCAAGCCAACTGTCTGCCTTCCATCTTACTGTGGGAGTGTGGGGCCTAAGATTACAGATGCCAGCTACCACATCTGGCTTTTTAAATGGGAGTTTTGGGAATCAATCTTAGGTTATTGAGTTTTGATAAGAAATGTCCCCCATAGCGTCAGCTGTTTGAATACCTGGTCCCCCAACTGACAGTGCTGTTTAGAGCCACATAGCCTTGCTGGAGAAAGTATGTCATTAGGAGTAGGCTTTAAGAGTAAAAATCCTCATCTACTTCTAATTTGCCCTCTCTGCTACATGCTCGTGGTTGAGATGAAGGCAGTCAGCTCCCATTCCTGGCATTATACCTACGATTTGCTCCCATGCCTCTTAGACAAACCCTCGGGAACCACAGCCAAGATGCCCTTCCTCTTAGAGCTGCCTTGGTGTTCATCACAGCAGCAGAAAGTGCCTACTGTATCAGGGATTCCAGGTAAGTGCTTTTCCCCACAGATCATCCTGTTAGCCCTTCCTGTGCAGTTCTGATGGCTCTGATACAATGGCATTCCACTTTAGTCCACTGGGAAGTCTGGGGTTTCCTGGAGAAGTCTTGCAGTGTTGGATCTCAGTGTGGATTTTATGTTCACTATGCTAGAAACATGACGGTTCATTTTCATCTAGAAGCCTATGTCCTTCGGATCTCAATCTATTTTTGACTTTCCCCTTCCCCAACCCTCTGTATGTTTCTCTGTGTTCTTCTGTTCTCTGTGCTGTGGTTTGGAAAGTGTCCCCAAAGGCCCATTGTTAAGGACCTGGCTGGCAGCCTGTGCAGCTACAGAGTAGTTCAATTAAGATGTGGGGCCTACTAGGAGGAAATGGGTACCAGCAGCACAGCAACACCCAATTTCAGGAGACATAGGGCTCTAGCCACACACTCCTCCCCAACTTTAGCTTCAACTTGGCATTCCACTTCAAGTCTCTGAGGTCTTTCTCTGCACTTTTCTCTCACTCTCTCATTCCACTTAACTGCCGACAACCCTTTCCTTCCTTCTCCCTTCTTCACAGCCTCTGCTCTGCTTTCATGAACACAGCACCCGTTCCTGAGGATTAAATTTTATTCTACTTTTCTTTCTTTTTTCCTCCTTTTTTGGGGGGAGGGGTAGAGACAGGGTTTTTCTGTGTCCTGGAACTAGCTCTGTAGACCAAGCTGGCCTCGTACCCACAGAGATCCACCTGCCTCTGCTTTCTGAGTGCTGGGATTAAAGGTATGCACCACCACTGCCCAGCTTTATTCTACTTTCCAATGGTTTCTGTGTCCTTGGATTCTATTAGACTTTATTTTCCTCAACAATGTGGTCACTTTAGGCGGCTGCCTGGAGACCAGTGTTTCAGAAGGCGGTAGGAAGGGGAAAGCTGCATCATCTGGTAACCAGGGAAGAGTGAGCTGTCAGATGTGTTGGAAATGTGATGAGCTGTTTTCCTTAGCTACAAAACTCCGGCATTCAGTATGTAGAGGACTCTGTTCTTGAACTGGTCACTTTCTTCAGAACAGAAGGCTCCAGTCCCAGGCCTTGGGTTCTAAGTCTAGCTGTCAGTGTTCTAGAGACTGGACAGTTCTAAGAGATTATGTTCCCTTTTAGAACAAGGTACTAGAAGGCTGGAGCAAAGCTCAGGGGTATATATAGGGCTTACCTAGCACACATGAGCCCCATGTCCTATCTCCAGTCCCTCTGCTGTTTCAGAGGCTGTGGCTGGAGGCTTAATGAGCACAGACAAGGCATTCCCAACCCACATTCCTTCCCTTTGGTCTCACCTGCAGCATGTGGCTGTGGAAGTGGAGAAAGTCTAAGAAACTATGAAAGAATGTTATCAAAGAAGACGAACTAGCAACTGCTGGGAATCACACCTCTTGATAAGCATACATTCTCCACTGCCAGAGCTCCACACTGCCTCAGACCTGTTCTCATGCCCACACATCTAGAAACCCTCCAGGCTCCTAACATATGGGACATAAAAGAAAAGTGAGGTGTAATGCTTCTCCCACAGACTGTCAGCCTGCCCAGGTTTAGTCCCGTCCATATTTATCCTCTCAAAAGCACCTGGAATCTCTGATTTCCTAGCTTATTTCCAGTTGAGAGAGGTGTCAGCTTCTAGTTGTCACCCTTTATAGGAACTTAAGTTTTCCCAGTCTGTTCTGCCTGCTACTACACCTCCAGCAGTTTTGAGCAGCAAGTGTTGCAAGAGTCCCTGCATGCCTGCTGCCCTGGTCCTTGTTCCTCTCAGTTTACTCCTGCAATGTCTCTACCATCGCTTTGGACGCACTTGGGCGGAATACAGAGAAAAACATTTATCTTCCAAATGTCCTATCTTGCTGAAAGCTCCAACCTTCAGATTTTACAAAGATTTGGCTAAATGAGAAATAAACAGCATGGGGCAAGAGTAAAAAATAGGGAAAAGTAAAGGCCTTTTGGTTGCTAAGGTTTTACAGCCTGCTTGTGCTTGTGAAAGTTTCTTTTTATAAACTTATGTGCATGAGTGTTTTGCCTACATGTGTGTCTGTGTACCATGTGTGTGCTCTCAGAGGCCAGAAGGTATCAGAACCTCTGATCTGAAGTTTTAGATAGCTGAGAGCCCCAGCTGGAATGCTGGGAATTGAACCCAAGTCCTCAGGAAGAGCAGCCAGTAATCTTAACCACTGAGCCGTATCTCCAGCTTCTAGCTTAAGGTTCTTTAGTCTACTCCTGTAAAGTATCAACTGCTTAACCTTTGTGTACGTGGTGGTGTGCATGCAGAGGTTGGACGTCTGTATCATGTCTAAGTCAATTGCTCTCTACCTTGATTTTTTTTGAAACTGGGTCTATCATTGAACCTGGAGCTCAACAATTAGGTTAGAAGCCAACAAGCGCCAGGGACCCACTTATCTTCACCTCACACCCCCTCAGTCCCCCTAACAATGAGATTACAGTAAACTCTGCTTTTACCTGGGCTCAGATTTTTTTTTTAAATGATTATTTATTTTTGTGTGCATTGGTGTTTTGCTTACTTGTATGTCTGTGTAAAGGTGTCAGATCCCCTGGAACTGGAGTTACAGACCACTGTGAGCTGCCATGTGGGTGCTGGTAACTGCACTCAGGTCCTCTGGAAGAGCAGCCAGTGCTCTTAACTGCTGAGCCATCTCTCCAGTTCCCGTGAACTCGGATGCTTATGCTTTTTTGGCAAACACTTTACCTACTAAGTCATCTCCCAATCCCGCTTAGCATCTTGGAACTTTCTTACATGTAAGATGTTGATGCTAAGACCTACCTTGCAGGGTCACAAGAAGAAAAAGCAGAGCAAAGCAAGCAGTCTTGTGTGATGCACACATAGCAGCTACGGTATCATAGCTAAAAATCACCATCATTTAGTAACCTTTTGCTGTGACAGTGTAACAGTTTCTCCTGCATTTGTGGCAAAGTACAGCATAGTGACATATAGTATATAATGCTTGATAATCAACTACTATGCTACTGGTTTATACAGCGCTATGATAATTTTAGAATGTATTCTTCCCACCTCAAGAAAATGTTTGTTTCAAGTAAGCAGTATGCCTGTATATCCAGCCAACTTTGTAACACCTTGTGCTGACTATCTCTTGATTACACCAAGAGGCCACACCAAGTGACTGACCCTCGCCATTTATGTGTGAGTACATGTTGTCCTTGAACACGTCCTCATGTTATCTGACATGATTGTGCTTCAAAATAGGGCTGGGTGCTCCCAGCACGCACAACACTCTGGGTTCAGAGGTTTAGCCCCCAGTACCAAAAAAGGAATGAATGAAAGAACGAGGAAGGGCCTGGTGTAGGAGAAAGACTAAAGGAAGATGCCTTTATAGAGGAGTCTGCTAGAATGCAGGGCTGCTATGGTTCAGTGAACATGTCTCAGGTCCTAGACGAAGGTACTGAGCACTAAAGGACTGAATAAGGAGTGAAACCTTCACACTCCGAGGCAGAAGGTCACCAAAGTAGAGAACAGCAGGGAAACCCAGGTAGAAACAGGCTCTGTTCTTACCTTTCTTGGTCTTACAGGGACCACACTCAGGGTGAATCTCCTGCAAGGGAAGGGACACCACCTTGGCTAGCCCAGCATTTAACATGTACTGGTACAGACGCTTGAATGTCCTTTCACACAGCCCCTGCAAAACACAAGCCCATGGGCACTGTTAAGCAAGACACTTGAGAATCCCAGCATCGAGGAAACACCAGTGTTCGGGATGGGAGTTACCAAGGGACAGTAAATGAAGAACAACTGCAGGTACTAACGAGACTGCCAAGCTGCATTCAGGGAACCGAACAAACTCTGGAGCAGCACAGAAACCACCCTGCTGTGGATACAAGAGGGCAAAGAGATGTACATAAGAGACCCTGGACAGGTAGACAGGGAGGGGGTGAGACAAGTGGGGGCAGCGCTAAGAGAAGGATTCCCACCAGACACTTTCCATACTGTATCTTTTAAATCTAAGTGTGCATATGAATTTTTCTTTTCTCTCTCTCTCTTTCTTTTTTCTTTTCTTTTTGGTTTTTTTGAGACAGAGTTTCATTGTAGCTTTAGAACCTTCCTGGAACTAGCTCTTGTAGACCACCAGGCTGGCCTCGAACTCACAGAGATCCACCTGCCTCTGCCTCCCGAGTGCTGGGATTAAAAGCGCACGCCACCATGTGGCATGTGCATGAATTATTAATAAAAAGCCTTCTCCAAGGCAGTGGAGCAAAAAGAAAACAAAATTTTAAAGTTATCTAAGGAGCCAAAGAGATGGTCCAGTGGGCGAAGTACTTGCTAGCAAGACCAAGGACTTGAGTTCCATTCCCAGGACCCACATGGTAACTGGGAGAACCAGCTCCAGCAAGTTGTCATTTGACAGTCTCTCAGGCACCAGCCAGGGAGAGGTAACCAAACACTGCTGGAGTCATCAGAGCACGTGGTCCGGTCCCCAAGGTGCCGTAGGCCTACACTCCCTGGCAGAACCTGACACAGCACAGCTGAAAGTCAGCTGCTGTCTGCTGTCTGTTACATATGTGCCACATTTCTCTAATGGCTCACAACCAGTTTTAAAAAATCCATACTGGGTAAAATGTCCTGCCTCCAGCCAATCTACTCCTGGCCCTTGCTGCCACCTAGCTGTATAAACCCTGGACAAGCAAGGTATGAACTGGTTGAGAAGGTGCTCATGACTCAGGCCTACTCTGAGTCTTAGGGACTGCTTCATTCACTGGAGTAGACAGCAAATGCCTATGGGCCTGGCACACATCTGCAGCCCACTCAAAGGAACCAGCACTTTCACTGTTGGGCTATACAACATATGGTTACCCAAGATATCCAGATGAATCCTGTCTGGCTCCTTCAAACGCGCTGGCTTGTACATGGTGCCTGTCATTAATCTAGCTGAGCCTCCCAATGATGAAGAGCCTTTGGAAATTCATCCATCAAAACGCAAGCCAAGAACATGGTGTTGAGCTCTGGACCATCCAGAATGAGGGAAGATAATGTGGTCCTTCCTTCAGGGGACCTGCACATTCTGCCCAGCAGAAAGATCAGCAGGAGCCCTGCCAAGGGCAGCACCCACCTCAGCTACAGGCCAATTTAGTTGGCTCTCCTTGGACTCTACTGCCAGGGGCAGACTGGACATCTCCAGAGAACACAGAAAGCCTTCGTGTTCAATAAATCTCAGGCTCAGGTTCACAGAATGCCGCCCCTCCCCCTACTGTTCCTTTTTCCGACACTGCCCTTAGCACAGAACACACAGCAGCCCAGCATGAGCCCACGACCTCACCTTCTCACCAGCAGCACATCCAGACTGTCACATCCCAGTCTGCCTGAGTGTTGGCCATTCAAACCAAAAGTCTGAGTTGCATCTTCAAACCTTGTATCAGTTTTCTTACATCCTAACTAGGCTACCGCTCACCACTGTGTCACCTAGCCTGATGGCCAGGATCCAGGCCTCCTTCTCTCAGAGCCTCATGCTCCCCGTTTCCTTCTTCCTGGGCTTCTCCATGCAGCCACTGACACAGAAATTTCCTGAGGTTGGAGCTTCCAGACTCCAGTCTAAGCCAGGCTCTCAAGAACTCCGCCATCTTCCCTCACCTCCAGCCATCACTATGCAATCTCTGCTGGGGAAAGTCTTGCCCCACTGTGAACTGCTCTGTGAAGCAGCCCCAGCTGTCTAGGACCACACCTCCCACTTTGCTTTCACCTACTAGTCCCCCCTCCCCCCCAATTACACGGTCTTATGACAGTACCACCTGCCATCATCACCTACTTCTGCAACTGTGGAGTTTGACCCAGCTCTGCCTAAAAACACTCGCTGAACCACGTGCTCAGAGATAACCATGTTCCGGAGCAGTGAGGCCACAGTGCTGACTGGAGCAAGATTAGCCCACTTCCTGTCCTGAGGGAGGCGTACAGCAGTATCCCAGTCCCTAGTGAATACACAGGATCAGGGAACATCAGAGCAAACACTGGCTTTCTTCAGCCTGTAGCAATTTTCCTCACTTCTATTTAAGTCTCCTGAAAGGTTTTTTTGTTCAACCTTCCCTTGATTTCCCATTTTTTGATCAACTGAGACAGAGAAATTACACTCTGATCCCAAACTACAGGGCATCTGGGATGGCAAAGGCATTGGTTCTCAATATACGGGAGGTAACAGGGAGTAGAGGAACTTGGCGGAGCTGGTAGTTGCAGATGGTTGCCATCGTGAGAACCTACGGGGCAAGGCTTGCCTGAGCTTTCAAACTTAAATTTCTATCTGAAATCTCAAGGTGAACAAACAAGGAAGCCAGGCCACTTTGAGGCCCCTCTGAGGAGACGGGAATGCACTGGATCCATGATGGGAAGAGGCCTTCTCCCGGAAACCATGAAATCCAAGTCTAGCAGAGCACAGGGAGACGCCTGTCTACTGTCCTCATGTATGTGATCAGAGAGCCCACTGAGTCCCCCTTTGGGGACTAATTACTGCACATTCTGATGTGCAGCTTCCAGCCCTGTGGTTTAGCCTCCAGGCAGTCTCTTCTAATGCCTAATACTGGCTCTTGACTAAGTTCCACTCAGAACCATCCCTTGGCCGTCAGGCAGCAATGCCACTGAGTCTCCTCTCACGCTTACCCCTTCACAGCTGCTACTCCTGAGCCTAAGACACAGAAGGTCAGTAATTGCTTTTTTCTTCCTGTTACTTCAGCATAAAACCACTGGGAGTAAAATTACAAGTTTCACGATGAAAGAAAATCTAAATGTCAAAATTTACCATCCCACATGAACTCTGATGGTGGGTCTGAGAGCAAACCCCAGAGGAAATGAAGTCAGTCAAGGGTAAGAATTTCAAAGAAAAGCAACATTTTCTCACTGTGCAAAAGAAAGGAAAAGGCCAGGGTTGGGGATATAGCCCTGGTAAAACGCTTAGCAAGTTTTAATGTTCGAGTCCCAGCACTGCAAAAAATAAAAAAGAAAGGAAAAGGCCATTTGAAGGGCTCTGGGAGGGGCAGCAAGTCTTCAGCGCACCCCCTTTCAAAGCTCCCCAGGTGGTATGCAGCTTGCAGGCCCACCTCAAGGGCTTACCAGTTCCTCCCTCAGCTTGCCCAGAGTTTCAATCTGGTTGCTTCGTGTGCTCAGCATCATGGACAGCTTCTCCATGAGGATGTCATACTTGCTCCTCCTGAAAGAGATACCAGCCAGTCACCTGCTGGTCACTCAAGACCAGCTGACCTTTAGAGACGACAGCTCATGTCCAAAGCTATAGTGACAGTGTACAGACTAGATCCCAGGGCAGAAACATCAGTCCAATGATTCTCTAAACCTCCTTACCTTTGAATAGCACTTTAAAGGTTATGGGGGCCTCTCAAGTTCTGCCTCATGTGCCACTTGAAGAGGAGTGGGGGTTATTTCATGATGAAGGTTTCTCCAAAACCCAGGCCCAAGGCTAGAAGCATCTTTGCATTTATGTTGCACCCCCTTCACTCCATCAAGCCCTCTCCTGTCTCTACTTCTGGCTCCCCTGGTGTGACTGACCCACTGCCCACCTCCCTGTAATATGAAGTTGATGTGTCATGATAAATGTTTCCAAGGTAACAGCATCCAAGGAAGCTGATGCTCATGGAGCCTATGTCTGGGGAAGGGAGGGAGGAGAATAAAGCAGAATCGTTCTGCCAGTTCAGCTAGCCATGGGCAGCTTGGCTTGACTCCTTGTTTGAGGGGAAGAGAAAGCACATGCACGCATCCTCGGTGAGGGAAAGAACAGGACATGGGCACTGCACTTGGCTCTGGCACAAGGGAAGCAATGTCATGACCACTTTACACAAGGGGAAATAACAGGTCAGAGGCACAGGGACTCTGTCCCAACTAAAACGAAGACACTGACTTACCCTGAGCGCTTTCCCTAGCCCCCAGCTGTTACCCTGTGCAACCCTTCTGCTATCATCAGAGGTTGCTGGTAAACCACTTGCTTGAGTGGGCTTTGTTGCTATTTTGTTTTTTGAGACAGTCTCACTCTGTATCCCAAGCTGACCTCAAATTCAGGATCTCCATGCCTCAGCCTCCCAGGTGCTGGGATGACAGCTGTAGGCCTCCATGAGAGGCCAGTCACAAGTTTGACAATATAGTTACTTAACTAATGGATAGTGTGAACCATTAAAATGTAAAAAAAAAAAAATTTTTTTTCCAAAACAGTATTTTTAAAACACAGGCTGAGAGATGGCAGAGTTGGCAGTAATGGAAGATGAATTAGGACTTGTGACATTTTGATGTACAGGTGTGAAGAGCACTCAGAATCACACAATGTCTGACAAGAGTACCAACGGCTTTTACTGGACACCTAGTCAACAGTCTGCATCTGAGTATCCACCTGAGGCAAGTCATAGGCACTGTGACGGGCATTAAAAATTAAAGTCATACTTACCCCGAATGCTTACTCACCAGCCTGTTTGAAGGGGCACCTGGCTAAAGTGAGTAAAGGGCGGAGACTCTGACAATTGGCTAGTGGCCTTTTGGTACTGCCGATCTCCACCATGGAGTTTGGTGACCAAACCTGAGTTTTTGGAGTGTATACAATTCAGGGCTGCTTTTCTAGATCCTGTACCTGCTTGTCTATTACCCACCCTGGCTTCTGTTCCTCCTACAGAGATGGTCGTGGTGGACTAGGCAAATGGCACAATTCTTGCTTCTGCGCCCTTTTCCAGGGTAATTACTCACTCAAAAAGAAAACACTTGTTCACTCCCAGCTTGCTTTCCAGCGGGACTGTATTACGCAGCTAAAATGGCACCTTCCCACATTGTGACCATCTGGATGAACCTCAATGTATCATCACACAATGATTATTAGGATGTATGACTGAAACACATTCAATCTGAGATCAACATAATTCAACAACTTTTCTACTGCATTCAATCAAACTTCAAATATTTTCTTCCGCATGCTTCAACAAAATGTTAATTAATAGTACTATTGTTGGATTGCATTTTCCCCCTTTCTTTCTGTATTCAGAAACCCTCAGTCAGGTTTTCTAAATGAGCAAGACATACTTTCACCAGAAACAAACATAAAATATCTTTCTGGAAAGTTTAGCTTTTGATTTTTTTTTTTTTTTTTTTTTTTTTAATTTTTAAGAACCTTAAAAACACAACACAAGTAGTTACAACATACAACCAAATATTTTGTTTTCTACAAACCACACCTGTCCACATGAAAGCGGTTCAGGAGCAGGAGGATGGAGTGTTGCTGGGCTCCAGTAGGCAATCGGATCACATGTGACTGCATTGTAATCAGCCCATTCTTGTTGAGGATTTTCCTGTGATAATGAAGCTTCCCAGCGTCGACCCTGCAAAAGGAAGTGTGTCATCCAGTTTGTTTTATGGTAGCTTTACCCTCACAATGTAGTTTCTCACATGCACATAAGTACCCACCCTCCCCCCACTATCTAGCCTGATAGCCTAAAAAAAGTCAGAAGAGGCAATGGTCTGGAACCCATGCCTTGGGGAAGACATGACAGCAGGCCCTTGCATTTGGGGTACATACACAGGCCTTGTAATTTAAAGCAGAGGCACTAGCTTGGCTCTTACTTGAAAGCCGTGGTGTGGAGGTCTCTCTGAAGCTCCCCTTGCCACCTGGACCGGCCTAACCGCTCCAAAATGCAGTAGGAGAAATCAGGAAGCTTCAGGTCAGGATCCCCCTCCAGGCCTATCAAGGCCCTGTAGCGCATGTCCTGGGAAGCCACAATGATGAGCTTCTTACCCCACCTGCAAGTTGCAATCACATGTAAGGAAACCAAAGCACAAGAAAGCAGGGCCTTCTGTCATTTCTGCTTCCTCTGAGACATTCACAGTACCCCAGGTTTGCCTCACACCTTCAGAGTCAGAGCTGCTGTGGGCTGGACTGATCGGCTGCCAAGACACATTCACAATCTCACCATCACAGCACCCTGACTGAAGAGTCTGCCTGCTTCCCCCAGAAGCCACCTTCTTGACACAGCCCCAAAGTTACTGCCTAGCTGTGGTTCTTATGGACCTTTAGATAATTCCTGATCTCACTGCTAATAACACAGTTCAGCTATCAACTCCTTAGGCCTTCCAGAAAATGTAACCCCACCCCAACCATGGCCAGATTCCTCAGGGTACTCAGTACTCTTGGCAGCAGCCTCTGTAACACTGTCTCCTTTATTTAGTTCTGTCATTGCAGGCAGTGTGCTCACCTCCTGTGAACACAGCAGCAGGAGCAAACTAGGACAAAGTGGTACCCAAACAGGGCGCTGCTGTGATGGGCCCGACCACGTGGCTTCTATGTCCCAGGCCATTTTGAGGGAGAAAAGTGGAGGATTTGGGCCTTTGGGCAGAAAAGCCACTGAATATTGAGTTTAATGGGCTGTTGTGGAACCTGGAAGACAATGCTAACAGCACTTCAGACACAGAAGCCCGGCCTGTGAAATTCAGAGGGAAGCAAAGACTACTGGAGCCATTCCTGTGATATTCTGGATTAGGAATCCATGGAAGTCAAATGTTTGATTTACTGGGACAACAGATGCTGGCTAACTGAGGCTAAGAAATCAGCTGTGCTTTATAAGTAAAAGCGAAACATCACTCAAGCAAAGGGGAGTTTTCTTCAGAGCAAATACACAGAAGTGGTTCAGAGGGAACCAAGGCTGCATCCCAAGCTGGAAGCTGAACCACAACGTGTAAGTCCCACATTGCACTGGTTTTGAAGGCATGATGGGTGGAGAGCAGTGTGACTCTGCGCTGTGATAAGATCAGAGGTCACTGCTAAAGTTGTAGTCTCAGCTGCACAGCAGAGCCCAGGACTCAGAGGTCACAGTCATAAGTTGTCACTACATGACATGGTGGGAATCTCTGAAAGGAAGGAGACCACTGGTGAAGGGACAGTCTTAACTACAATGGATAACCCTCCATACTGAAGACACCGAGACTGTGGGACAACCACCAAGGACAAAGGTAGGTGTGGAGTGTGGCTGGTCTGGATCTCTAAGTTAGATGTGCTGCAGACAATAGTCCTAGACCTTGGGTCATGAGCAGCAGCCAAGAGCTTTGTATTTTGCTTTGATGCGCTAGTAACTATGCCTTAGTTCTTCCCTTTTGAAATAAGAAAGAATGTAACTATTTTGGATGCTACAGAATCACAGTTAAAGACTTTGAATTTTTTTTTTTTTTTTGATTTTCGAGACAGGGTTTCTCTGTAGCTTTTGGTTCCTGTCCTGGAACTAGCTCTTGTAGACCAGGCTGGCCTCGAACTCAGAGATCTGCCTGCCTCTGCCTCCAGAGTGCTGGGATTAAAGGCGTGCCCCACCACTGCCCGGCAAGACTTTGAATTTTTAAAAGAGAGCTTAGATTGCTAATTACTAAAATTTTTAACTTCCTTTTTATTTATTCTTTGTATCATTCACATCACGTCTCCTGAACACACCCATCTCTCTCTTCCCCATCCCAGAACAAATTAAAATTTAAACGAAAAGAGGAAATAAAAAGGGAGAAAGGGAAATCTTATCATGGAAGCTGCAGTGTGATAGTGAGCCACACAGAAAACCTTAATCCATACATTTTTACATGCAGGCATTCATCGCAAAGGATCACTGGTCTGGTTCAAGGTTCCTAGTCTCTGCTACACCATCAACACTGGGCCCTCACTGGGACTCTTCCGGCACATCCTGTGCTGTAGAGATTCTGAAGCCCTGTCCGTGTTCCAGTGGATCACAGACAGGGTGGGCCAACACATAACCGTGGTTCTGGGCCTGGGTAGTTTGCAGGGTTGGTCAGTCCATCAGCTTTCTCCCATCTTCATCACCAGGGTGAGCTCTCCAGCACGCCCTGTCTAGTTCACCCTTTGCAGCATGAGCAAGGGGCAGGGCCAGCTGGCTGCTTCCACATCCTCTGGTTGGTTCTCCCATATTCACCTTCAGGACCAGCTCTACTGAGGTGCAGGGGCCACTCTGCTGAGTGTGGCAGGTGACGAGGAGCAGGACCAGGTCTCCCGCTCTTATAAACTCAGGGACAGCTCTTCCACCTGCCTCAGGTATTGAATCACTGGAGTTTTTACAGGATGTTAGGGCTTTTGAAAGGAATGATCATGGCTATAGTGATATAGTTACACATTAAGTCGAAAGGGGGTCATCTGGAAAGAGAGACCTCAACCGAGGAATTGCCTTGTTCTTATCATTAGACTAGCCTGTGGGTATGTCTATGGGACATCTTCTTGATTAATGAAGATACCATGGGGCCCAGACTACTCTGAGCAGCCCTGGCCAGGCGGTTCTGGTTATATAAGAAAGCAAATTGATTTGCAAAAGACCTAGGATTGGTTCTCAACAACCATGCAGGGGCTCACAACCATCTGAAACTCAAGTTCCAGGGGATCTGATCTGCCTTCTTCTGACCTCTGTAAGCACCAACCACATATGCAGTGTACACACATACAGGCAAAATAATCAAAAGAAAGCAAACTGAGCAAACCACTGAGAGCAAGCCTTGCAGTATTCTTCCATGGTTTCTGCCTGAGTTCCTGCCTCCAGGTTCTTATCTTGGTTTCCATGAATGATAGACTGTGATTGGACATGCAAGCCAAATAAATCCTTTCTCCATAAATTTCTTCCCAAAGACCATGGTTACAGTGGTATTTTATTTGTGTTTTAATAAATAAAGCTTGCCTGAAGGTTAGTGCAAAGCAGCCACACTAGTCAGTCATAGAGGCCAGGCAACCGTGGTACACCTCTAATCCCAGTACTAGAGAGGAATACAAGTGGGGAGGGCACAGGAACTCGCTCTCTTTCAGCCTTAAGATTTCAAAGAGGTAAGAGCTCTCTAGTGGCTTGGCTGCTTTTGCTTTCCTTTTTTTTTTTTTTTTTTTTTTTTTTTTTCCTTTTTTGGTTTTTGAGATAGCATTTCTCTAAAGCTTTTTTTGGAGCCTGTCCTGGAACTAGCTCTTCGAGGCTTGCCTTGAACTCACAGAGATCAGCCTACCTCTGCCTCCCAAGTGCTGGGATTAAAGGCGTGCCCAACCAATGCCTGGCTGCTTCTGCTTTTCTGATCTTCAGGTTGAACCCCAATATCTGTCTCTGGGTTTTTATTATTCATGCTACATATGGTATTTCTCCCAACAACAGAGAAATTAAGTAGAATACCTGGGACTCTTAATTTTTTTTAAAAAAAGATTTACTTAATTTATGTATATGATATTTTGTCTGCATGTACATTTGCACACCAAAAGAGGGCATCAATCCCATAGGACTATAGTTTTGTTTTTTAAATATTTATTTATTATGTATATAATATTCTGTCTGTGTGTATGTCTGCTGACCAGAAGAGGGCACCATACATCATTACACATGGTTGTGAGCCACCATGTGATTGCTGGGAATTGAACTCTGGACCTTTGAAAGAGCAGGCAATGCTCTTAACCACTGAGCCATCTCTCCAGCCCCAGGACTACAGTTTTAGCTGGTTGTGAGCCACCATATAAGTGCTTTGAATTTGACTCAGGACCTCTGGAAGGGCCTGAGGACTGCTGAGCCATCTCTTCAGTCCCCAACACTCAACTCTTAAAACAATGTGTGCGGAGTAAGGCTGTAAATGAACTACCTTGTAAGCAATACTAATAAAGCCTCAGGGTTGAGATCACCATGTGGTCAATGAAGCAGGGATCTGAGTTTTGACTCTGCTACTGAAAACCATTAGAACTTCCCACTACTGAATGTGTTATAAACAATAATGTCCCAAGGAGATCCGAAGGCTTTCTAAGAGCAAGGCTCTTTAAGACGTCCCAGGTAGAGTACTGTGGGGGCTGGAGAAAACAGCTCAATGGTTAAAAGCTCTTTCTGCTCTCACAGAAGACCTATGTTTTGAGTTCCCAGACCCAACCTGTAACTCCAGAGAGTCTGATGCCCCCTTCTGTCCTCCTCCATGTTTCTTGCTGGGGTCTCTGGATCCATAGTGTGTGATGTTTAGCTTTCAGTTTCAAGTATCAATTTGACAGGGTTAATTAGTCCCCAGTACACTTCTGAAGCACCTGAGTATACCCGCGAGTATTTTTCTAGGGGATTAGCCGAAGGGGGAGACTTCCATGAACAATGTGGGCTGCGCCATCCCCAGGTTAGTGTCCTGAACAAAAGGGAAACAAGAAGAAAGCCAGCTGAGCACCGGCATCCATCTGTTTCATGATCTGTCAAGATGTGCACAGACAGCTTCATGATCCTGCCATGCCTCCCTGAACATGAGGAACTAACGGCACCCTCCTCAACCATGACAAAATAAATCCTTCCTAAGTTGTTTTCCACCAGGTCCTGTCACAGCAGTGAAAAGCACCTGACACACCCTGTATCACCACACTAAGTCTAGACATCACTGCGGCCTTGATAACACTGCAGACTGAGCTGCTCCACTTGCCCTCTGGCCCAGCTCCAGGGAGACCCAGCCTCACTCACAGTTTGGCTCCAAGTGGCTGAGCTGGAGGACTGCCCTCTCCCAGTTTTACAGAAAGCACAGCTACCCATCATGCCTTTCCTCAAGAGCCACTTTGGCTCTTTTCTGTTCTGCTGTTTACTAACAGCTGGTCCTTGAGGTCTCAGCAGCCCAAGTACTCTGCTCAGCCACACAGTTTTCCGTGCTCCTGCAGCTGCCAGATGATTTCACTTCTCCACGTCAATAACAAAAAAAGAGGTTGTCTATACAGTCCATGCTTAAAGACTAAGATGCAAGCCATTTTTTCCCTCAAAACAGGCTCATTAAGACAAACTACAAGAGGCCAGCTAGGTAAAAGACTGGAAACTGAAAAACAGACTTGCTGCTTATTCAATCTTGTTCAATTTCCACCCACATTATCATCAGGCCAAAAGCTGTGTTAAGGACGGACTGTCATACCACCTGGACGTGTCAGATCTCATCTGCATTAAGAACTGCCCAGCGGGCGGTGGTGGCACACACCTTTAATCCCAGAGGCAGGCAGGTCTCTGTAAGTTCAAGGCCAGCCTGGTCTACAAGAGCTAGTTCCAGGACAGGCTCCAAAACTACAAAAGAAATCCTGTCTCGAAAAAGAACTGCCCAGCTGATGGTCACTGTATTCTTGCTACTACACATCTGTGGATTGTGACACCACTTTGGTATCTGATACCAAGATTAAACAAAACAAAACAAAACCTACCTTCAAAGAGCTCATAGGGAAAAGCCAGAAACTGAATGGCCACACCAGAGGCTCACTCTAGAGCTTCTGAAAGGCTTCTGTGCGGTCAGCAGCGAGTGCACATCAAGTCTCAGAACCCTCTGGAGCCAGCAGGGAGGGGGGAGAGAGAAGGGCAGAAGACCCTGCCCAGTGACAGGGCAGGCTTGCTATGGAAGGCCAGGGGTGGCATGGATGGAGTGTGGTACGTGCCAGCAACTAGACAGCTAAGGAAAGTTCACAAGGTCAGCATGGCTGAAAACTCCAACAGGATGGCACAACTTCAAACCCAACAGCCCGCACTGCATTGACAAGTACAAATGTGCCAAGCACACGTAAGACTTGAGAGGGTCAGTGTTGGGCACAGTGAAAAGGCTCTGCCATTGTCAAGCTAACAGTCTCCTGGTAGGGAAGAATGCTGCCAATCAAAACCTAAAGTGACTTTGGCCCAATTCAATGGTTTTGCTAGCTCTAAATGTGACCTTCCCACACATGGTCACATTTTGGAGACCCAAATGCACTCAACTGTTCACTGTGTCACTCTTTCCTCGCTAGACCAGAGTAATCTGGTGGTGCCTGGGCAACAAGACACTTGGTGAGAGGTGCAGCTGAAGCTGGGATGGGGTGCTGGTCCGAGGGCAGCACACCCCTTCCTTTTCAGAAACAAGAGGGCGGGGCAGGTTCCCCGTGAAGCACAGGGAAATCAGCACCTTGAGGGTGGCTAGGTGAGAGCGGGACAAGGTCACAAGGGCCTCTGGGCCCCAGTAAACAGGTAGCAAGTAAGAACGTGACTACTGGTGTGGCAAGTGAGTGGCTGGTACCCAGCTTATCTGAAGGGGACTGTGGCCTATGCTACCTTATAAAAATCAGACTTTCATATGGCTAAACCTTGTGGGCTCCCGGAAATCCATGTTTCTAGACATTAGAGATAAGTAATCTCTAAAATAAATACAACCTCAATCTGGGCAAACAAATCTGTGGATGATGTGGTCAGTTCCAAACCCTGGCCCCGATCAAGGGGAAGACCATCTACCACATTTTCATTCTAGGAAAAACTTCCCATAGGTATAGAAGGTGGAGGAGAGACTGAACCAATGTGGTGAGACTTCCTGATTACTGGAGACAAATTTAGAAAGGTAGGGCAGTAGGACAGGACCGACAACTGAGTGTAGACGTCACAGTGAGAAGGAGCCTAGGCTCGAGAGCACGCCTCTGACCAGGACAGAGACAAGCAAGGGACACACAACTGTGAAGGAAACAACCACAGAGCACGAGGGGCTCCTTACTGAAACACTATCACACGTGAGACGTGGAGCAGCCAATACCTGACAGGGTAGGAGGAGCAGGGGATCCACCAAAAGCTGGTGAAGATTCAGTGGGGAAACAACAGAATGCAGGGAGTCCAGTGGCCAAAGCTTCTAGAACCGTCAGTGGTCCGCCTCAGGGGATAAGGACTTGCTGGTTAGGACCTAAGGAGTGATAGTGTCAGATCTGTAGGGAGCAGAGAGTGAGAGGGAGGGGAAGACCCAGAGAACCCTGGGTCTCTTCCAAGAAGCTTGTTCTAAGACAAACACCATGGGGTCAGGAAAAGAGGTAGTTATCAGGTGGGCGAGCCTGTCAGTGTGCTCAGGAAAAAGCTCCACAATGTGAGCAAAGTGGGAGGGCTGGGCTTATGGGAGGGGAAGGAGAAAGATGTGTCCAGATCACAGCTTTGGACACTGTAACCTTATGGCCTCATATAACAAGGGGAGGGTGGTGTGCAAGATCCCAGAGCTCATAAGGGCAGTTTCTCCTTGACCTGGAAGATAGGAAGGAGGTGGCCCGTGGTCTGGACTGGCCAGCTGTGGAAGAACAGGATAGGGACTGGGAACTCACAAAGGGAAGGTGGGGTGTGCAGTGCAGCGTTAGGACAAGAGCAAAAAGTGCTAGGCGCACTGGCTACCACCAGCTCCAACTGTTCTAGGTCTCTGGACACAAAGGATAGAAGTCAGGACCACTGAACTCAGAAGGCAGGTCTCAGGGGTGGATGAAGGTCGAGGCTAGGGAATTCTGGCAAACACTAAGGAGAGACACCAGATGCTACATCTGATTTCAGAGACTGCTGAGGAATGTAAGCCAATTACCTGCTGAAGGCTTCCACCATTGTACAACGAGGCTGCAGACACTTGGTCCTGATGTTACTGGTAATGTCTTTCCTCTCTTTAAAGTATCGGCAGGAGCCCTGGATGCCATCCTTATTCTCTAAGATCATGTGAATGGGGTAGACATCCTCCAAAGTGACTGGGTCCCTCCTGGACTCCAGAATTCCAGTTTCCAAGTCAATTTCTTCATATCTAGGGAGGAAAACACATACTCCAACTCAGTTTCAGAGATAATGTGCACCTGGCATCTTCTGCCAACTCCCTGCAGAGACCAGTGGGAAGAGAGGAGACACATAGTAGCATCATCTCTCAGTCTTTAAGACAATACTACTGTGCAGCCTGGAGTGGCCTTCAATTTTTGATCCTTCTGCCTCAGCTTCCTGAGGGCTAGGATTACAAGCAGGCACCACCATGCTTGGCCTGCCGTTAATCTTGACAAGCAGGCCTTTTCTTTCCTTCATTTTGAGACAGGGTCTCACGTATCCTAAGCAAGGAAAGACAGGCAAGAATGACCTTGAAGTCCTGGTCCTCCTGCTCCTTCCATCCCAACCTACCTGCTTTATACAGTTCTAAAGCTCAACCTAGCTGAGCTACACCTCTAGTCTGGGTTCTTATCTCTCTACCACAGAGAACAAGATCTTTCTAGGATCCCAACCCACCCAGAATAGGAGACCTGATCCACCTTCTTGGCCAAAGCCTTTGCCTTCCCTCCAGATCTGGTTCCCGGTGTTTAGACTGCCACCAAGGTTTGTCCTCTGACAGCTTTCTCTTTAGCCATCTCTCCGGTTCCCTTATCCATTTGCACGGTCTTGACAGTTGCTCCAATTCCACACAAGCCTGCTCCCCTGCCTCCCATCAGTCCCGGGAGCCCAGCACACCCTCTCATCTGCCTCTTATCAGCAGGCATCTTTCAGTTGCACTTCTGAAGCTGGTGAACTAAGGTAAGGTATTATTTGCCTTTGAAGCCTGGCTAGGATCCTTCTCCAGCACAGCGGAGGTGCCACATATGCACTTTTAAACTTAAAAAGCAAAACAAAACAACACCTTGTCCTTTCTGTGAACTCTGTCCTATTTAACTCTCGATTTTCAAGTCTTCCAGGGAATACTGTGCCCTGTATTCTCCCCCACCCACACTTTAATCCTAGTTGAAGGCACTGCGTCCTCATCCAGCCTCGAAAAGTAGGTGTAGCTTAGGGAGGTGTCCAATCATAGCAGACTCCTAAGGATGATCTCTTAATTACCAAGTGCGCGGAATGACTCACAAAGGTCTAGCCTAGTCCCTCCCTCTGGCTGCTTTACTCGGCCGATTCTGTTTACTAAACAGGACCTCCTCTTAGACTCAAAGGAGACAGTACAGTTAGCGCCTAGCTCAGACTCTCACTGTTCTGTGTCCTCCGCTCAGTGAAGGGGTTAGTGTCCATTCAAGTGTCAGGAGCAGACACTTTTGTCTTTCCACACCCCACGTCACCAGTCACCAAATACCTGGACTGTCTTTCTAACATGTCTGTTTATTTATATTTTACGTGGGTTCTCACCATGCAGCTAGCGTTGGTCTTGAATTCAGATCTCCCTGCCTGAGTCTGCTGGGATTACAGGCGTATGCCACTATACCCGGCTACCTGGTATGTACTGATCCCATGTTCTCTTTATTCCCATCCCCACCATGACAAACCGGTCCCTGAGAGCTTATGACTGGGTCTCTCGGTTTCACCCTGCCTCTCAGTGACTTCTCGTGGTCTCTATGGTGAAAGGACAGCTTCTTCAAGTGGGTTAGGTAATTATAGGGGCTCTCTGTCAAATTCGGTTAAGGGCAGAGTGGATCCTGGACCCAGATTTCCTGGATTCAAGCTTTGTAAACCTTTTTACTAGTTGATAACCCTCACCACTTAACCCCTTGGAGCCTCATTTTCTCTTTAGGATATCTTCAGTCAACCCTCACAATAAGCATATGCAAGCTGCAACTATTCTCCGCTTCCAGGTACATGCGGCCTTCTGTTAGACTATCCTACTTGGTGCTGTCTGCTCAGAGCACTCTTTGCCAAGTGGCCACCTAAATCTAAATTTTAAGTCTTGCTGGCTCCTTATTACCTCTGGGAACCTCCTCTGACCTGCATAATATAGCTTAAGAGTGCCGACTTGTCAGGCACAGTGGCGCAGGCCTACACTCCAAGTACTAGGGTGCACAGGCAAGAGGGTATGATGCCAGACGGGGCTATATAGTCAGCCACTTCTTGGCGTAAGATTGAAGAGGGGTGGGCTGAGGCTAAAGGTGTTCTCAGTGGTAGAACTCTTCGAACATGCAAGGGGGTGGGATTCTATTCCTGGAGAAGGACGCATAAACAGAAGGTAAAAGTGCACTTAGCAATCCCTGAATTCTGTGCACAGCCTTTAACATCTCTGGGGTCAGTTTTCTCCTCTGTAAAATGAAAAAACAAGTGTCTTGCTCACAGGTCACTGTACTGATCTGAGCTCTGTCGCTTCTAGAGATGGGTCTGGGCCCAGAACCCACTTATGTGGCGAGCCCTACACACCTCAGCTATTCGTTCACTGCTATGTATGGTGCTGTGCGGACTTCCAGAGGCCTTAGCTTTCAGAACAAACGCTCCCTAAAGGTCCCTGAAGGATCTCACCTGGGTGCACTCTTTAGCCACTTTCTTGTTCCCGTTCTACCGTCCAACTTAAAGGAGGAACTCTCTGACTCCCGCAACACACTGGGAAACGGTTTGTCTCAGTGGATGCCCCCTCCCCCAGCTCCTCACTCTTGTGCTTGCCAGGGCGCAGGGAGCCCAGGTTAGCCCGCCCCCTCGCTCCTCCCCCATGCCCCACGGTCCCGGGCAGGCGCTCTGCACCGCACCGCTGCACCCAATCCCCTCAGGGCTCTCAGCCCCCACCCCACCATGGTGGCTGACCGGTCTTGGAGCTGCAGATCGGGTCGCTCTCGCGGCTCCTCGTAAAAACTGATGCCCGGGTGCGTGGCTAGGGCCCGCCACAGAAACTCTTGCGTGTACGGTTCCAGCGGCAGCGGGAAGGGAGGCGAGCGGGACTCCAGGCGACTCCACAGCGCGGGCAGACATAGGCCGTCGAGCCCCTCCAGGGCCACCTCGTCCAACAACGACTCGAGTGCGTCCATGGCCGCTTCAGTTAGCAGTACCCTGGGCGCCTGCGCACCTCGCCGCCGAGGTCCGGGCCCAGAGCGCCTGCGCACAGCGACCGGCGGGCTGGGGAAGGAGGACCAGACGCTCAGAGCAGAGGGGAAGTCCCAGCGCTCCGTAATGATGTCACGATACGAGGGGGGGGGCGGGCTCAATGACGGAGCTATTTCTCCATTGGTCCGGAACCTCGTAGTAACCAGGGGAACTGCAAACACTGTCAGGGCTGCTTCCGGTTTGGGCTCCCGGAACCGCCGCCTCTAGGGATGGACGGTTAGTGTCCGTGGGCCCCGCCGGGAGGTCGGGCGGCTATCCCCTCATCCCTCGGAGGCGTCTCGGGGCGAAATGCCAGGCCGCAGGGCCCCCGGCCCAAGATGGTGTTTGGTGGTGCGGGATGGGGACCATGACTGGGGAGTGATCCTGTAGGCAGCCCGCTCAGACCAAGGGAGTGGAGACTGGGAAGAGATTGGTGCTGGGGAGGTTTGAGGTGGATAGCGGGGGTCCCGGGATGGGCAATGGACAAGTGGTAATTGTTTGGAGGTAAGCGTGCCTCCTGGGAGTAAGTTTGTCAGCTACTGGCATCAGGAGTGGAGAGAAACGGTTGGGAATACTTTATGTGCTTTGGTGTTGTTGGCAGCTCATGTTAACTGAGTACTTAATATTCGGAGCTAGGGCCTTTGTAATTACCGACACGGACGCACGTTTCACAGCGTTCTTTTGGGGGTAGTTATTCGTTTTGCAGACAAGGGAACTGAGGCCAGGAGGACAAGCAACGTGCCTGCTCCAAGTCAAGCGGCTAATAAGCAACATGAGGACTGTGTCTGAAGTAGACTTGTTGGAGTTTGAAACTGGAAGAGGTTTTTAGAAGCCTTTTGTTCCGGGGCTTGCCAGTGTACACGGCTACAGGGGCCACTTTGGTGGACTGTGACAGAAAACCTGTTTCCGATCTGTACAGAAGCGGCTGCTCAGATCTAGTCAGATGTCTTCAGGAGCAAGTCTCAAACTATGCCGGCCAGTCAGCTTTAAGGCCAGAGACAGACTGGTTAGAATCAGTATGGGTGCTCACAAGCCACCTGGGAATAGCTATTGTGATATTCAGCTTTCCAGATGGGAACACTGATATCTGGGGAGACTGGAATGGTCTATACTAACATGCTGTTTCACAGTGCATTACTGCCTCTTCTGGGGAATTTGCGTTTCTTTGATAGCCAATGGATGCAGCATGGAAAGACGTTCTACTATTGGATGTATTATATGTGCCTAAAAGATGACTTTGCCCTTTGTACGTGAGGCACTATAAAAAATGTGTTTTAGGGGGCTGGAGAGATAGCTCAGAGTTTAAAAGCACTGGCTATTCTTCCAGAGGACCCAGGTTCAATTCCCAGCACCAACATAGCAGCTCATAACTGTTGCTCCAGTCTCAGCTGATCTGACACCTTTGCACAGATATGCACGCAAGTAAAACACTAGTGCACAGCCAGGAGGTGGTAGCGCACGCCTTTAATCCCAGCACTCGTGAGGCAGAGGCAGGTGGATCTTTGTGAGTTCAAGACCAGCCTGGTCTACAAGAGCTAGTTCCAGGACAGGCTCCAAAACCACAGAGAAACCCTGTCTCGAAAAAGCAAAAACAAACAAACAAACAAAAAAACAAAAAAACACTAGTGCACATGAAACAAAAATAAATATTTTTTTAAAAATGTGTGTATAGCTGGGCAGTGTTGTTACACACCTTTAATCCCAGCACTTGGGTGACACAGACAGGTACATCTCTTAGTATAAGGTCAGCCAGATCTACAAAGCTAGTTCCAACCTGGTGGTAGTGGCGCAGGCCTTTAATTCCAGCACTTGGGAGGCAGAGGCAGGCAGATCTCTGTGAATTCGAGGCCAGCCTGGTATACAAAGTGAGTTTCAGGACAGCTGGAAGTATTTCACAGAGAAACCCTGTCTCGAAAAGCAAAATAAAAAAAGAAAGAAAGAGAAAAAAGTTCCAGCAAAACAAAAAGACCTTGCTTGCATGTATTACATCTGTGATGTTGCCATATAAATACAAAATTTCAAAACATCAGTTCACTTAGAATTTACATCAAACCCTAAGTGGTGGTATGTACCTTTCTCCCAGTACTCAGGAGATCACTGAGTTCCAGGGTGGCCTAGTCCACAAGGTGAGCTCCAGGTCAGCCAAAGCTACATAGTGAGATGCTGTCTCAAAACAAAAAACAGTAGACTTTTACTCCTCAGCTTTGATTTTTTTTTCCCCAAACAGTAAAAGAATTGTATTGCTTTACATTTCCTCTGCCCCTCTCTTTGTCTCTCTTGTTTTGCTTGGTTTTGAGACTTGGGAGGCTGAGTCAAGGTCATGACTTGCTAATTTGACCTATATAGTGAGACTGTCTCAGAGAGCCAAAAGGAGGCAACTAAACTCTTACTTCTGCTTTAGAATCCTAACTTCTACCAATATTTATGCTGTTGAATTGCTAATGAATATGAACAGATCACCACACATGCCCGTAAGTGGATGAGGAAATGAATATCTTTACCTTTTCAGATAACTGTGGACACTTTGGCACTACATCAAAACTTAGCAAGTGACAGTTTCTAAAAGGTCAATTACAATGTGGTTTGTGAACCTGGGATTCATATAGTAAAATTCCATTGGTCTGTCTTGCCCTTTGATCTGTGGGCTATTTTCTCCATATCCAATTTTATAGCTTCAGCTATTGGTCATTTGGAAATAGCTGACTAAGTAACATGCAAATCCTCCAAAATGGTGACATTAGAAATTACCCAGTATCAAAAAAAATCATATTAAAAGCTGAACATGGTGTTTCAGGCTGGAGAGATGGCTCAGCGGTTAAGAACATTGGCTGCTCTTCCAGAAGACTCAGGTTCAATTCCCAGCACATACAAGGCAGCTTATAACTGTAACTCCAGTTCCAGGAGATTTGACCCTCCCACAGATATACATGTAAGCAAAATACCAATCACTGCTCACAAGGTAAAAATTGACTAAATTATTTAAAAAAGGAAAGTGGTGTTTCACACCTGTAATCCTACCGCTTGTGAGCCTGAGACAGGAAAAGCCCAGGTCTGAGGCCATCCTGGTTTACAGAGAAAACTGTCTCAGAAAGGCAAGGAAAACAACTCAGATTATTACCCTTGTCATCATCTCTGTTTTGTAAGAAAGGGATTAAGTCCTGGAAACTGCAGAAGTGGCGGAAGCTCCTTGCCACTTGCTTTCCCTTGAAAACCTGATTTTATCTCTGACAACAAATATTGTCAGTTGTTTCCCTGGTGACAGGCTCGCTTCATTTGTGTCTGAGAAAATATCTGTCAGGTCCCCAAATATGAAGAGCCATAATTAGTGTCTTGTTTGTACAAGTTCATATTATAAAAGTGATATTCTATACAAGACACTGTTAGCTCATCTGGCAGCCCCCATCATCTCCAGTGTTTCTGGGAAGAACTACTGTTCTTAACTTGTAGCAGAATTATTGCATGCATACTTCCCATTTCCTCACCTGGAATATTAAAATGATACATATGGACCGAGGCTTAGAATTACTGTTTTACCCAGCTGGTAAAGAATACAACAGCTGTCTATTCTAAGGCTAGAAGCATTTTTGCCCATTTGTGTTTTGCCTCATTCAGAACGCAACCCAGGGGAAGTTGTAGGATTACAGTGGAAATCGCTTTGCCTTAGCAGGCCCCTCTGTTGCCCAGGATCTGTGGATACACTTGGAGACACATTGTTGCAAGGCATTCTGAGAAGTGACTTGGTCACTTCTGCTCTGTCAGCACCTCTGCACTCCTAGAACATGATTATAGCCGCAGAGGAATCTACGTTTTTTGAGCTAGGCTATATACTCTAGGAAGGTATTTACCATAAGATTTAGTTTTAACCTTCAGAAAATCCTATTTTACATTCTAAATTTTAATTAGTTTAAATGTGTGAGGGCCTGTGCCCTAGCATGCTTGTGGAGGCCACCATGTGGATCAGGATCTAACTCAAGCCAGTAGACTTGGTGGCAGGTGCCTTAACCAGCTGAGCCATCTCACTGGTCCCTCCATCCTAATTTTTTTAAACTTTGATTTATGCACTACTTTTCTTTTGATTTTTGAGACACTCACAATGTAGACGAGATTGCTTTCAAACATAGAGAGATCAGCCAGACGGCAGGGGCGCACACCTTTAATCCCAGCACTTGGAAGGCAGAGGCAGGCGAATCTCTGTGAGTTTGAGGACAGCCTGGCCTACAAGAGATCTTGCCTTAGCTAGGCAGTGGTGGTAGCGGACAACTTTAATCCCTGCACTTGGGTCTACTGAGCTAGTTCCAGGACTGCTAGAGCTGTTACACAGAGAAACGTTATCTCGGAAAAAAAAAAAAAATTCAAAAACAAACAGAGAAAGAGATCATGCCTTTCTCTCCCCCCTGGGTGCTGGGATTAAAGGTGTGTGCTACTGTGCCTGGCACTTTTGCACCCAATCGTTACAGACACGTGTCTGATCTGTGGTTGAACATGAACAGCACACTGTAAGTGAATTGTGATTTTAGTCAACTAAGTAACCAGTGACCTTAGAAAAACATTTGCTTCCTAAACTCATAGTTTAAATGTCTAGCAAGTCTCCTCAAGCTGGGCTGTGCTTTGTTCTGCAGTTTGCTGTGCCTGCTTTTCTCTGGCCCGTTGGTTTGACTGAGGCTATTCCATCTCTGTGTTGTATTTTGTGTGATGCTCCAAATTTGGTCTAAGTAACCCTGGATTGTCATCTCAGCTGTGCCTTCCCTGAGCCTGCCTTCCTGTCCATGAGATGGAAATGAAATATGTCTAGGCCAGCTGTGGTGGTGGTGCATACTATAATCCCAGCACTTGGGAGGCTGAGACAAGAAGATTGTGAGTTCAGGAGCAGCTTATGTCCATAGAACCCCTGTCTCAATAAGGAAAATAGAAGAAAGTATTCGTAGTGATAGTTGATGGTATTGGTGCCAGCAGATGGACAGACTTCTTGCAAGCTGCTGCTGAAAAGAAGAGGCATTCTCTATTCCCGTTTCCCTTTCTTCTTCTCTCCCCAAGACTGGGTCTCTTGTAGCCCAGTCTGACCTGCAACTAGATTAAGTTAACTAGATCAAGGTCAACCTTGAACCCTGATCTACCAGCGGTCTCTAACAGAGAAGTGTACTCTTTGTTTAGAAGAATTTTGCATGCTGTGCGGTGGTGGTGCTGGTCTTTAATCCCAGCATTTGGGAGGCAGAGGCAGGTGGGTCTCTATGAGTGCGAGGTGAGTCTGGTTTACAGAGTGAGTTCCAGGACAGGCTCCAAAGCTACATAGAGAAATCCTCCCACACACACACACACACACAAAATTGCGGTTGCTATTTTTTATGCTCATGAAGGTAATTGACCATACAAGCATCCTCCACCTATGAAAATGTTCGCCTTTATATTAAAGTCTAATTTTCTCCAGTGAGATGGTTAAAGAAAAAAATGATTGTACTCGGTCTTCGGGGAACATGATAATTAGAGAAAGGCTCACCACATCAGTGCCATTAGACAGGATTTTAAAGTTGGTTCATTTGTCTTTGCTGCCCGGGAAGCAAATATTCAACATTTCCCCTGTTGATACCGACCGTTTGCTTAGCAAACTTTCTCAAAGATTAATAATGTCAAGCTGAAATTTTGCCTGGCTTGTCTAGATGATCCCAAACTGCAGAACAGGCAGCGGGAACCCCTGAGGCTTTGCTGGGAGCACACTGCTGGTCAGCAGGACAGGAGTTCAGACCTTGTGTGGTCCATACCAGGCTCCTAGGGATGTTTCTGTTTCTTTACTTCTTAAACCAAGCATGAAATAACCAGAAGACTGGTCTTCAGCTGGCAAAATAAATATGTGCCTATGTTCTGTGTCTTCTTTTCTCCTGCATACCTCCAGGTGCCTTTTCTCTTCTATCCAGCAACCACTCCACCCTTTATAGCACTTTAGCTTCCAGGAACTTGGCACATGTGCTCTGCTTGTTTCTGTGGCATTTAGCTAGTGACTCAACATATCAGTGTGTTTGTGCAGCAGGATCTAGAGATGGCAAAATAAATGATTGAAGTGAGGAGTATGGGGATTCGTTATACAGATTTCTCTCTCTCTCTCTCTCTCTCTCTCTCTCTCTCTCTCTCTCTCTCTCTCAATAGTTCCTCATATAGCATAGGCTGACCTTGAATTTACTGTGTAGTGAGGATGATTTGACTTCCCCAAGTGCTGAGGTTAAAGGTGCATATCATCTTTCTTAGTTTTATTCCCATTTTCAGATTTTTTTTTTCTTTTTCTGGGTCTCAGGATGCTGCTCGGTGGAAAATGATTGCCTAGCATGTGCTGGATACTGTATTCCTTCCCTGGTCCAAAAAAAAAAAATTCTGTAAAAGTGACTTAAAAAGATGTTACTCTTTTCTTAAATTGTGTGTATGTGTGACACGTGTGGAGTCAGGACAACTTAGGGGGTCAGTTCTCTCCTACCATATGGGTCTGGGAAGTGAAAGGCAGTACCCTTACCCACTGAGTCATCTCACTGGACCAATGCTCAGTCTTAAAAGGATATGTAGGGGTGAAGAGATGACTCGGTGGCTAAAAGCACTTGTTACTCTTCCAGAGTGTCTTAGTTAGGGTTTCTGTTGCCATGACCATGGCAACTCTTATAAAGAAAAACATTTAATTGGGTTGGCTTGCTTATAATTAGAAGTTTAGTCCATTATCATCATGGCAGGGAGCAAGGCACCATGCAGACAGACATGGTGCTGAAGAAGGACCTGGGAGTTCTTTTATCTTGATAGGCAACTGGAGTGGTCTGAGACACTGGGCATGGCTTGAGTATATATATGAGAGACCCCCCACCCCCACCCCAGAGCCTGCCTCCACAGTGACACACTTCCTCCAACAAAGCCACATGTACTTCAACAAGGCCACACCTCCTAATAGTGTCACTCCCTATGAGTTTATGAGGGTCAACTACATTAAAATATGGAAGAAGCATAGTGAGGAGGGTTCAAAGACTAGGCTCCCAAAGGGAGTAGGTATGGTCATATTGGAAGAAGTGTATCACTGTGGAGGCAGGCTCTGAGGTCGCACATATATACTCAAGCCATGTCCAGTATCTCACACCACTTCCTGTTGCCTGCAAGATGTAGGAATCTCAGCTACTTCTCCAGCACCATGTCTGCTACATGTCGCCATGTCCTGCCGTAATGATAATGGACTAAACCTCTGAAATGGTAAGCCATGCAGTTAAATGATTTCCTTTACAAGAGCTGCCATGTTTATGGTGTCTCTCCACAGCAATAGAAACCCTAACGAAGACACATAGGGAAGACACATTTGGTTTCCAGCATCTTTATTGGGTGAGTCACCACCCATGAGTCCAGCTCCAGGGGATCTGACACCCTCTTCTGGCCTCTGCTGGCATCTTCAGATGCATAGCATGAACAGACATAGGTATAAATAAAAAAAAATAAAAAAAAAAAAAACAAGAGATGTAGCAAGTGTGGATATAGCTCAGCTGGTAAACTGATTTCCTCATAAGTGTGAAGGTCTGGGTTTAATTCCAAAATCCCACATGAAACACTGGGCATTTGGGTGTCTGTAGTCCTGGTGCTGGGGAAATGGTGAGCACCAGGGAGAGATCCTGTCTGAGAGAAAGGACTAGGGCTGCTGCAGTGACTCAGGAAAAGGCACCTGCTGACAAGCCCAGCACCGAGTTTGATCTCTCAGACCCAGATTCTAACAAGTTGTCCTTTGACCCCCATATGTAAACATACAAATGCATGCACAAAATAAATACAAATTTAGTAAGAAAGATGAGCAGTACCCAAGGAAAGACACTTGAGTGTCCTCTGATCTGTACACGCTCATGCACATACATGTACCCACATTCACAAGGTGAAGTAGCAAAGATGAACTCTGCACATCAAGGGTGGCAGATTAACCTGGTGGAGTCATTCTGCATACAGATTTGACTCATAATGTTTAATATTAGCACTAGTTGTCAGCCTTGAAAAGTAGGGAGACTTCTCATCCACAGCTAATCGGGTGTTTTGAAATATCAAGAGGCTAATAATACTGGACTGTAATTCTGCATGGGAATTACTCTTTTACTCTCTCAAGTAGAGGTACCCTGAGAGGGAGGCGTCTTTTCCAGTGCCACTCAGGGCCCTGTGCCTCTCACCTGCCTGAGCCTCTAAAGTCACAGTCCTGTTACTTTTATGGGCTGTGAATTGATATGGGAAGTCCTTCTGTCTATGTGTTGCTTTTATTGGTTAATAAATAAAGAAGCTGCTTTCGGCCAATGGCTTAACAGACTATAGCCAGGCTGGAAGAGATATATATAGAGAGAATAGGCAGAGTCAGGGAGAAGCCATGTAGCCTCCATCAGGAACAGACATGCTGGAACCTTGCCAGTATGCCACAGCCATGTGGCAATACACAGATTAATGGAAATGGGTTAGTTTAGGATATAAGAGCAAGCTAGAAATGCTTAAGCCATTGGCCAAATAGTATTACAACTGATACAGATTTCTGTGCGATTATTTTGTGGTCTGGGCAGCTAGGAATGAACAAGCGGCCTCCTCCAACAGTGAATACCTTCAGAGGTCCCCCTAGACTGCTGGGTTTATATCATGCTATACATAGTACCTGAGAAGAGGTAAGATAGTTTCTGACTCACTGAACTCATAGGCTAGTAAGAAAGTTATGCAAATGGGTGACAACAGTCCAGTATGGGAGTCTAGGAGAGAGTATTTATAAAGAGCACTCCTTTCCCAAAGCATTTTGCCCCTCCTTTTGTACATAAAGTTTTATTGGAACACCACTATGCCCAGTCTCAAACTAAAGTGGCAGAGCTGACTGGTCTCGGCAGAGAACATATTGCCTATGAAACCAAAATACTTAACTGTCTGGCCTGTCCAGAGTCAGTTTGCCAACTGCTGCCATAGAGGATCCAATCTGATTTAAATTCTAGGTAATTCAATGTGCCACTGTGATTGTACTTACCTTAATCGCAGCTAGAAGGCAACAACTTATCTAAAGAGTCTGCTTCGTAGAGTGTCACCACTGGCACACACAGATCAGCCTCCTCGCGAGGCTGGGGAAGACGATAATGGGATAGCCCCCACTGTGGAGGTAGCTTTCTGCTGCTCAGCTTAACTGCCTTGGGGCTCACAGTGTATGGCCCTGTGCCTGTGCCTCTGTTCCCAAGTAGGAGTAGAGGAGGATGGAAGAGCCACTTCTAAGCACTTTAAAGATGAGGAGATAAGACTGCCAGGGAGCACAGTGGCACACACAACCCCAGCACATGGGGGCGCTGAGGCAAGAGGGTCTTGAGTTCCCCACCAATCTGGGCGACAGCCAAATCCATCTCAAAAACAAAACAAGAAGCTATGAACTCCCCGTGTCTTGTGGGTTTTTAAAAACCTGGCCCTTGCAGCTACAAGTGACCTATGGATGTGCCACCTTTATTTGAACAATTTCTCTAGAAAAGCAGTCCTGCTCAGTGCCAGCTCTTATTGTGAGACACCTACCTTTGTCCAAAAGTTTTATACTGGGTTGTATTGGGCCCCTAGCTATATTTTCTCAATTCAAAACTGTGATTTCACGTGATTCCCTGGATGTTCCATTCTCATGATAAGGGGCTTTGGCTACACTGAGCCTGCCTTGTTACTTAGGCCCAGTCCTTCAGTAATGAACAGTGGCTCACTGTTGATCTTGGATATGTGTTGACAGTTTGGCCCCTTTCTGGCTGGTGGCACCAGTATTCAGGAGCTTACATGTGGCATGACACATACTGGCCTTCTCTGTAGGCACCTGAGATTTCACCCAAGCCACCACAGGCAGCTCTCCACTCCTAAGCAGGTCACATTCTTTCCCAGCTTTCTGCTTACTTGTGGTGCGTGCCTGACCAGCTGTACCCTTTCAAGTCATTCCCACCAGACTGGGTGATAGGCCCCAGTATGCAGAAGTACCTCTTGCTGTCCAGGAGGCTTCCACCAGGCTGTACCAGGCTTGGCCTCATGTCCTTTTCCTCTAGAAGTGGAGACACTCTTCTGTTGTTTTCTGAGGCCTGGCAAATGGGTGTTTACTGAATTGACCTTGAACCAGGGAAAGATTAGCCTTTTTGTCCCCTGGAGGATTTCTGGATAATCTCCAGGAAGTGGATTCATAGCTAAGTCTCCAAACATTTTGCATTCCTTAGTTTCCCTAGTGATCAAATTTGACTTCCCCAGACACTGGCCTGTAGAATAGTTCAGCCCAGGCTTGATACCATACTTTGACCAAAGTCCCTCTGCTGTGACTCTGTGGCCTCTTCCTTTCTTTTTGACTAGCATTCTGTCTCCAGTTCTCAGCTCAGTGAAGTTGTGTTCATTCCTAACAACTGCCTTGCCATGGAGCCCACTGCTACCTTGAAACCCTTAATAGATTTTCTGTGTAGTTTAATGTGTGTGTGTGTGTACATTTTCCTCATCAAAGAAAAGTCCTTTAGGTACTTTGTAAGTTAAAATCACAGGTTTCAGCTGGAAGGAACTTAATGGCTCTGTTCCAGAGTTTCATTTTAGAGGCCTTGAATTGTCTGAGTGCTCAAAGGATTCCAGGGGTCTCAAATTGTGAAGTCTACAAGGCCAAGTAATAGATGTGATATGAACAACTGCTGTGGCCAAGGTTTCTCCCAGCCACTCCTTCAGTGCCCTATGACTCCCAAGCCTGCTTGGCATGCTCAGACCATGACAATCTGCCTGCTAGTTTCTCAAAGCACGCGATTTCCTCAGTCTATAAAACAGAAAGCTGAACGTGGTGTTGTCCCGCCTAGTGTGGTGGTGCCCATCTCTGATGCCAGTGCTTGGAGAATGGAAGCAGAAGGATCATGAAACCCTGTCTAGAAAATTAATAAAACCAAACCACAAGAATCACACACACACATGCACACAAAACCCATACTAACAGTGTCTCCCCATTAGGGCATTTATAAGAAGTGTGTGTGTGCCAAGCCCCAAGGCAAAGAATCTGGCATATGAAGTGTATTTGTGTTATTGTCTTTGGTGACAATGTTGCTCTTGTGATCATTGGTTCTGACACATGAGCCTTTGCTTTTCTGACACTGCTGGAGGGACCAACCCCCTAGACTTTGGACTTGACCTCAGCTGCAGGGAGACAACCAGGAAAGGTAGGAGTGGGAATGGGAGGGCGCTATACTGTCTGGCAGCTTCAGGCTTCAGCTCTGCCAGGCAGGATGACAGGCCTTGCACCACCAGATCTTTGCAGTTTTTCACAAGAGTACAGAACTTGAGATTTTGAGTTGTGAATTCTCCAAAGTTTTAGCTGTTGGCTGGGTATGTATATATATATATATATGTTATAGAGACTAGACTAACATCTGTGCCCACATTGAGCTACTGAGTGATTCTTGGATCTAGCCTGATCACTGTTATTTATCAGATATGAAGGCTTATTTAAGGCTCACGGGAGCCGAGAGCCTGATAATGGTAACTTCCAGGGATGGGGGCAGTACCCAGTCTGTTCCAGCCCGTCTCCGCCACTCTTTTCTCAGTATCTCTATTTATGAACTCTTCTGTGCATCTTTTGTTTTAAGCCTGGAGGAACAAGCTATGAAACCCCATAAAAGAGGGTCAGGCCTCCCCTCCCTCCACGGGTGCTTCACTACCCATCAAGCTTCTGTAGAGGAGGAAGTAGGATCGAGCTTCATTGGACTGGGGTGTGTGTGCAAATTCTGACTTAAAAAAAATGCTAGCTCCCCCACTGTAGGGATTGAGAGGGATGCTGGGCATTTGGCAAACACTGGGTAAAACCAACTATTGTGATACACAGCAGCAACCTAAGCTGTTTGGGTGGCTGGAGCAAGAGCGTTGTCATTTCAAAGCCTGCTGGGCTTCATAAAGAAACCTTGTATCCAAAGACTAAACCAAATCAAAACTAAGTCCCCCCCTCCCCCCAAAAAAAACCTTCTGTTTGTGGAAGGCACGTACCTTTTCATCAGGATTCTTTAGGTTTTCATGCACTTTTCATGGCAGTTGAGTAGGTCATTTGGGGGTCATCTTGCTTTGTGTGGCAATCTTTTGTTTTAAGCCTGGAGGAACAAGCTATGAAACCCCATAAAAGAGGGTCAGGTCTCCCCTCCCTCCACGGGTGCTTCACTACCCATCAAGCTTCTGTGGAAGGGGCCAGATAGGTTGTGGAAGGGAATTGAATTTAGTAATTTTGTGACCCGTGTGGAGATAGACTAGAATCCCTTTCAGCCTGGGAATTCTGTTTCCACAGAAGCCACTGGTTACATTATTGAAGTGTAGCTGCCAGCCTGGTGGTGGTGGCGCACGCCTTTAATCCCACCACCAGGGAGGCAGAGGCAGGCAAATCTCTGTGAGTTCAAGGCCAGCCTGGTCTACAAGAGCTAGTTCCAGGACAGGCTTCAAAGCTACAGAGAAACCGTCTCATTTCCCAGTGGTCCACAGTGGACTATCAAACACATTCCTTACATTCTGTTTCAGCACATCAGAAAGCGGTTGGGGTGGGCAGGGAGGTTGGGAAAGTGTGTCAGGTCCAGAAAGCACTTCTCATAGAAGATGATCATGCCCCTCTCAGCTTTGTCCATTCATTCTAGAAACTTCTGCTGATGCTGACTGCAGTCTAGGCGTCATACTAGGTGTGGAGGATTGAGTTTTCGTAAAGCCCCATAGCAGCCTGGTGGAAGAGACAGGCCATGAGCACATGAGAAGCAAAGGGCAGATGGGGATGGGGATGTAGCCTTTGTCCTACTACTCACAAGGCAGAGGAAGAGGCAGAGGCAGGTAGAGCTCTGTGAGTTCAGGCCTACCTAGCAAGTTCCAGACCAGCTAGGACTCCATGGTTGAGACCCCATCTGAAAAAGACAGTGTTTGTGGGAGATTATGGTAGGAGGCAGGAGGGTGAGTTCACTAGAGGAGTTGTAACCCTTTGAGTTGAAAGCTAATTGTTGGTTAGGCAGTGGTGGCAAATGCCTTTTAATCCCAGCACTTGGGCAGCAGAGGCAGGTGAATCTCTGTGAGTTCAAGGCTAGCCTGCCTGGGTCTACAAAAGCTAGTTCCAGGACAGCCAGGACTGTTACACAGAGAAGCCCTGTCTCAAGAAAAAAAAATTGTCTACTGTGGTTTTCTGTCTGTGATGCTGAGACTGGAACGTAGGGCCTTGTTCCTGTTAAACAAGGGCTCTATCTATCAGCTTCTGTTGTTGTTTGTAGATTTTATTACATTTGTGTGTGTGTATGTATATATATATATACATACATACATACATACATACATACATACATACATACTTGGAGGTCAGAGGATAAGCTGTGAGATTCATTCTCTTTCTACCATGGGTGCCCCCCCCCCGTGTGTGTGTATGTGTGTGTGTGTGTGTGTGTGTGTGTGTGTATGTGTACATAGTGTTTAGAGGATAAGATATGAGAGTCCTTTTTTTGTTTTTATTTTTCAGAGAATGGGTTTCTCTGTGTAGCTCTGGAGCCTGCACTGGAACTAGCTCTGTAAACCAGGCTGGCCCTGAATTCACAGAAATTCACCTGCCTCTGCCTCCCAAGTGTTGGGATTAAAGGTGTGCGCCACAGCCGCCCAGCCTTCTCTTTCTACCATGTGGATCTCCTAGAGTTAGAACTCTGGTCCTCAAGTTTGGCAAAAAGTTCTTTTCCTGCTGAGCTACCTTGCTGGCTCTGAGCTTCTACTTAGCTGCTGCCAGAAAGTCTGTGCAAGACTGGAGGCTGGAGCTGGGTGTGATGGAGAACACGTGGATTGAGTTTGAGGTCAGCTTGGGCCACAGAGTGAAGGAGCTAGGGGGAGTTCAGGATCTAGAACACGAGCCAGGGGCTAGAAGAGGAACAGTGAAAAAGACTGAAGAAGTTTGGAGTGTATTTGGGAGCCAGAGTTCAGAGAACAAGCCCAGTAGATATGGGCAGAGGGTTTATAAGTTGTTTATGCATTGTCTTTCTTGTGCCTGACGGTGGATTTGAGACCCCTGGACAGGTAGGCGCTGCCACCCAGGCCTGGCAGTCTCAGCTGCCATGCTGCCTTGTTCTGCTCGCAGACAGCTGGGTGTGAGGCTGCAAGCCAATGCAAAGCATGCCGTGCAGCTTATAAATTCCACTTCCAGCTGCCAGCTGCAATTTGGATGTGGAAGGGAGAGGAGGGTCTTAGCATGACTTGTTTATCTCAGGTGATTTGGCTGTAAACTGGGCCCTGGGAATTCTAGTTACAAGGAAGATGCAAAGGAAGAGTGACAGAAATATGGTTTCAGGCTTTCAGTGTAGAGTGTAGCTTAAAGGCCCAGCTCTTCCTGGGGGCATGTGGGGAGCAAAGCAAGCCTTTACCTGGCTCCTGCTCTTGCCTACTGGATTTCTAGCAGATCCTTTTAAGTTTCCTCAAAAGTGGCTCTTGGACTTAGAGGTGAGGAAATATCCCTTGGTATCTATATCTGTCCTACCTGATCTGGGCCCCCAGTGGTGAAGTCCACGGGTGATCAAGTCTTCTGGGTGTGTTTAAGTATAACCTATGTACTCCCTTCCTTTTCTTCTGAACCCACTCTAGGTTACAGCACCTAGTGCGATGTGCACACTGTGAGAAACAATTTATGCTGTGTTTAGAAAACAGTGACAAGAAAAGTACTGCACGTTGTAAAGATGCTTTCCCCAAGTATTTTCTCTTTGCTGTTAATTGAATCTGCACACGCAGGCCTGTGAACAGGAGGGTCTGACTGCCACTGGGAAAGAAGTAATTTTCCAGTTTCCTGCCTACTTACTGTTGTATTGCTGGAAGAGACCCCGCGACCTCATAAAAGAAAGAATTTAATCGGAGGCTTACTAACAGTTTCAGAGGGTCTGTCCATGGTCATCATGGCAGAAAACATGGCAGCAGGCAAGCAGGCAGGCATGGGATTCACAGCTTACAGCTTGATCCACAAGTAGCATGGAGGAGAGGAGAGGAGAGACAGAGACAGAGAGATGGCCTGCTGCAGGCTATGGAATCCTCCAAGTCCACCACCAGTGACACACTTCCTCCAGCAAGGCTACGCCTGTTAATCCTTCTCAAATAGTGCCACTTCCTAGTGACTAAGCATTCAAATATATGGCCATTCTAATTCAAACCACCACAGTTACCTATTACGTTGGAAAGTGGAGACCTGTTTTGAATTTTTAGGGATCATTTATCAGGCCAGTGGGATGGTTAATTGGGTAGAGAAGTTTGCTGTCAAGCCTGAGTTTGACCCCTGGAACCCACAGGGTAAAAGGGGAGAACCAACTCCCACAGGTTGTCCTCTGACTTCCAAATTAGCCAGCCCCCCCCACCTGCAAAATAAATGTAATAAAAATAATTTATCAACTTTTAAAAACCTAAAGCTCTCTCATAACACCAATTTAACAATTTCTCTGGAAAAATCAAAACTGACAAAACAAGCCAGGTGTGGTGTACATACCAGTAATCTCAGTGCCGAGGAGGCTGGCGCAGGAGGATTGCCAGGAGTTCAAGATCAGCCTGGGTTACAGAGTCTTTAACAACAACAAAAGTCCAAAAAAGCTAGCAAGAGAAGGCTCACGTCCCTCCACAGAAACCCATTTTGAAGCTGAGCTCCCTGTGAGGCTGGACAGCCGCTCTTCACACTGTCCCAGTCTTGCCGCACTGCGGCTTTATCTGCTTGACTCTGATGTGTGTGTACAGTACAGAAGGTAGAAGCCAGAATCAGCCTTCCTAGGCACACAGAAGTTGAAGTGGGGCCGAGGGTACGGGGAGTGTGGGTGGAAATGACACTGGGTCTTGAGGGCTGTGTTGGCATCATACTTGCTAGATTTCCTTCCTTGCTCGGGATCTTGGGCAAGTTGTTTTACTTCTTTGACTCAGAGCTTGTGATTGAGAGTAAGGAATCCTAAGAGTCATTGTCGTGAGAGAGTCAGTTTAGTGAGAGCATCTCCACCGCCGCAGGATAGATCTTGACCAGCCTTCTTTAATCTTCCCCTTCTTTATCTTCTCTAGCTGTTCCATAAAACCTTTGCCCTCAGATTAGGAGGTCCCCGTAGGCTTTAGCTGAGCTGTTGTCACTTCCTTCTTATCTCCTGCATTCTGGAGCCGTCTCTTGAGAGATTTGTCCTTCTGCAGATGCCGTTCTTCCAACGAGCTTCCAGGCCCGAGGTTCACGGAGATGCCCGTGCCCTCAACACACTGCCTTTAAGCCCTCTCAGGCTTCCCATGGAAAAGCCTTTAGCACTTCTCGTATGTTATATTTTCCTAAATATTTTGATTTCTATTTTTCTTGTATGTGCATGTGTGCATGTGTGGGGGTTCCTTTTGTATGTGGAGGCCCAAGGTTGATATCGGGAGTCGTCCTGGCTCTTCTCCTTTATTCATTGCGGCAGAGTCTCCCAGTTCAGCCCAGAGCTTGCTGATGTCTCTTGCTGGTCTCCCTAACCAGCTTGTTCTGGGGCTTTCCCATCTCCACCCTCTGAGACGGGAACCAGAAGAGATCTTCCATTCTCACCCGGCACTTATACACACTCTTGGAGCCAAACACCATTTAACCACTGAACCATCTCCCCAGCTCACCCTTCCTTTTCTTTCTTTCTTTCTATCCTTAAAGCAAAGGCTCTCAGCTGGGCTGTGATGATGCACACCTTTAATCTCAGTACTCAGAGGGCTGAGACGTGCAGATCTGTGTGAATTCAAGGTCAGCCTGGTCTACAGACAGGCTTCAAAGCTACAGAGAAACCCTGTCCAGACCTCCCCACTACAAAGGCTCTCTCTCCTTTTAAAGGATTTATTTACTTTTATTTTATTAGTGTTTTACCTACATTTGTCTGTGCACCACATACATGCAGTTCCCATGGAAGCCAGAAGAGGGCATCAGGTTCCTAGACCTGGAATTAGAGATAATTGGATACTGGAAACGGAATCCAGGTCCTCTGTGAGAGCAGCCAGCACTTCTACCTGCTGAGCCATCTCTCCAGCCCCTGTAGCTTATTAGATGTAAGAGTCAATCTTATAAGAGTAAAGAGTAAGTCATCTAGAATTCTAGTCACTTCTTACTTTCAGTATTGGGCATTGCACTCAGGACCTTATGTATACCAGGCAAGAGCTCTACCACGGAGCCCCAACCCTCTTTCAGCCCTTGAATGTTGCTTTCCATCCTGTGGCTTGCCATGCTTTTCCAGTAGTTCTCCACTGATTCAAGTGCCCTCAGAGCCAGAAAGAGGGTATGAAGCCCCTGGAGCTTGTCTTTCAGTCGGTTGTAAGCTGCCCGACATGGGTGCTGGGAACCAAATGCAGGTCCTCTGCAAGAACCCCATGTGCTCTCAAACCCTGAGCCATCTCTCCAGCCCCCGTCTGGCAAATTATGATACCTTGGATACCTCACGCACAAACTTCCTGCTTATGAAAGCTGTGGACTTCACAGCAAGTTTCTAGTAAAGATGTTGCTAGCTCCAAGGGAAAATGGCCTTTGTGCTTCTGAGCATGTTGCTAACGTGCTTTCCAAAGGAGCTAAGCCATTTTGTGTTCTACCATCAGACAGTTAGGTGAGAGGGATACTTTTAGGTAAATTAAATTGCATGAACACAGACAAAGTTCTACACAAACTCAGACAGCAGAATGAATAATTTGGCTTCATTAGTCACAAGGTGGAAGTACCATCATTCTCCTTGGGACAAACGAGTCCTTTATTCTAGTTCCTTGCAATGAAATCTGTGGCCAAGGCTTTCTGTGCTTGTGGGATTTGCACGAGTCACCTTTATTCTCCAAAGCCCAGAAGGGAAAATGGAATGCCAAACCTGTCCCTCCATGGTTGGCATTTGTTCCGGATCTTCTCAGGAAGCCATCTGGCGGGAAGGGAGTGCCAGCTTCACCAGGGAGCCATTTGCTTCTAATCTCTTTATTAATTGCTCTGGGAGCCTGAGACAGATTAAACGCTGCATCACAGAACAACTGCTTCTCTCACGCACCTCCCCAGCACTTTGCTGTACCATCACTGTTCTTAAACTAGGCTTAATGACCCGGCTGAGGGACAGTGACACATGGTGGTTAAGACAGTCTACCTCTGGGCCCCTCTGCTTACTAGCTTCCTGATATCGCCAGTGTCCCAACCTCTTTGAGTCTCATGACCTCATCTGACACTGGGTACTAGTATACACGTTTCCATTTGGAGCCCAGTATCTGGCACATGCTAAGCCCTGGCCACAGGTGCAACCCATGGTGATGGTGATCCTGGTGCCAGTGATAGCGATGGTGACAACAGTGAAGGGCGCACTTTTGTGACAATAAGTAAATCTTGCAGTCGCTCACCTGCAGTTCACCTTTCCTTACCTCACTGGTTTATACCAGTGTAAATACTAGCCTTCCTCTAAAGCAGGAATTACTCCATCCCCAGCACCGACAAAATTATATATAGATATAAAAGCAAGCCTTTGTCAAAATCTGGCCCGCTGCCTGCTTTTGTAAATAAAGATTTATTCAAACAGTAGTGCTGTTTAATTGTCTATTACCTATTACTACTTTTGCTCTATAATAGCAAAGTATCAGCGCTAGAGACCTTAGAGTCTTATGACCTTAGGCATTACACACCAATAATGTGTGTGTGGCCTTTTATAGAAGCTGTTTACTGATCCCTGGTTATCAAAAGTGGTTGTGAGTGTTCAGGAAGCTGCCTCTCCATAGCAGCTGGCTGCAGACAGGTGGCTAGCATAGTAGCTCTGTGGCAGCCAGGTGCCGACCTTCCATGAATATAGAGCTGGGCCCCTCCCATATGCCCCACCTCTTTCCCCTGTCTGACTAGAGAAACATAGAGGGAGCAGCTGAATAGGGATAGTTTAATGGCTTTCCATAAAGATATATTTTGCATGTGTATTTTATCGTGTACTATATATTTCCATACACACCAGCTTTTACACGCAGGCATTAGTCTGCAGCAGTGGGTCGGAAAGCTGTGCCCTGTCCTGTACATTATGAGTGGCTTAAGTTTATTTTTAAGGGTAATTTTGACATGATTTTTCTCTTGCCTGATGACTTCAGATGAAGACATGACTCCCACAAAATAGGCAATAGTGAATATTATCTACATCTAGGGCAAAGTAAAACTGAAGTGTCAGATCCTAACCACTGACAATAAATCCTAAGTGCAGATAAAGCCCTTCTCCAGCCATAAAGGAGGGAACGTGTTCTATTTACAAAAGCTCAGCGGGATCACGTCTCTTTTCATTTCCCCGGGCACACATCTGTCCTCGAAAGCGAAGCACACACATAGCATTTACATCTGGCCTTATTTATTGCTCTGGAGCTGATGCAGGCAGGTCACCTTGCAGAGTGCAGAGAGCCACCTCTTTCATTTTGCAGGCAGTGTATATTGATATTAATGTCACCTTCTCCCACTTCTCTCTCTTGGTTGTTGTAAGAATAAATGAGCTACGTGTAGGAAGACACCCCAAGATGTCAGATGCAGGCAGGTACAGTGGAATCTGAGTCCATTCCTTCTATGTCTGCCAAGAAGTGGTCATCATGGAGCTTCCTGCATGAGAGGGAGGCTCCTGGGCGTGAGGACCCAGCCAGCTTCCAGGGAGGTTAGATACAAATGTTTGTAATTAGAGTGTGTTATCTTCATTGGAAGAAAAGCAAATTATTTTCCAATTTAATGAATAAGACACTTTTAATTAACTCCAGTAGAGAGATGTGCTTTCAAGTTTTAAAGTTTGTGTGACCCACCTGCAAGTTTTGTTTTAACTGTTGAAATTTTATCTTTGTATGTGCTTGTGGTGTGGTGATGGAACACAAGACCTTATGCATGCTAGACAAACACTCTGCTACCATTTGGCCATTCCCCAGGCCACAACAGAATTTTAGGAGATGAAGCAAACCCAGTGCTGATTTGGACGGACTTGCCTTCATTTGATTTTATCTGCTTCTCACTAGGTGGCTCTAGCCGGCTTCAAACCCACAGCAGTCTGCCTGCCTCTGCCTTCCAAGTGCTGAGATTAAAGGCGTGCACCACCACATCCAGCTTTGACACAATCCAGAAGGCAGTTAATGCCCCAGAGAGCCTGGGACTTAGCTCTGGTTCCAGACTGCTCTGTGTTCTCCCAGAGCAGAGCCTCAGTTGGTGTGACTGGTGAAGGAAGGACCTGGCTGGACATAGGCTGCCTCACTGACCCCTAACTGCCCTCCTGCTACCTGCCTTGCCCTGGTCCAGCACTGTTACCACTGTGGCAGTATCTTGGTCTTTTGGCATCCCTGGCCTCCAGCTCATGCGCCTCTTTGAGCTCAGACCCATCTGGGTCTGCTTTGTGTGGGCAGACTAGGTTACCTGTCATATCGTGTGGCCAGCCAGCCGAAGGATCTGCTTGGAATCCACAGGCTGACAGCCAGAGCTGATGTGGCTAAGGGCTTCTGGAATGTTCTCTCTAGGTCCTATCCCATAACATTGGGTTTCATGAAGCCATGATTAAATTAGCCCAAGAAATATATCCTGATTCTTGAGACCCTGGTCTCTTTTTGGTTGATTTGATTTGGTTGGCATGTGTGTAAATTAGTAAACTTTGTGTGGGGGGTGGGCAGGGGTGGAGAACAGGTGCCTGTGAAGACCAGAAGAGGGTGTCTGCATCCCTGGAGCTGGAGTTACAAGTGGTTGTGGGCTGCCTGGTATAGGTGTTGGGAATTGAACTTGGGTCCTCTGCAAGAAGCTCTTGGCCACTGAGACATCTCTCCAGCTATAAACTTTATTTTTTAAAGCAATTTTGTATTCATAGAAAGATTAAACAGAAAGTACAAAATTCCCATATAATTCCCATCTTCATATAAAACCGCCCTCCTCATCATTTTTGTGTTGCTGGGATTGAGACCAGGACCTTGCTCGACACTCTGTCACTGGATATATCCCTGGTCTTCCCCGCCATGGGACTCCATGGCACAGTGCCTTATTCTACGCTCTTTACGATCACTGAATTCTAAGTAGTTTGTTGTCTTAAGGTGGAAAGGAAAAAACTTAAGGCGGTTGTCTGGATCTCAAGGCATGCTGAAGTTTCCCATCTGTCCCTCCTATCCCGACATGGCTGTCTGTCCCAGGGCAGGTGACCCAGGACCCTGTACAGCATCAAAGCTCACAAACAGGATTAGCCCCATTTTACCCCTCCCTTCGTGTATCAAAACAACTTCAAGTTCCTGGGACCGAGATTCTGTGTCTGGGCGGGGTGTCAGCCCTGGTGTGACATACTGAGATATGGAGCATGGGGTTACATATAGTCATGGTTGCCCCAGGGGACTAGCCCTGTAAACTGTGGAGAGAGGAAAAGAGAAAAGGTTGGATTAAGGGGACATTGTGAGCAGAACAGAGGTGGTGCCAGGTTTCTGTTACTCTAGCAAATTCCTGAGAATATCAGTTTATAGAGGAAGTGGTTGATCTCACAGTTCGGGAGGCTTTAGCCTTGGTTGGTCTCAGGGCCCATTGATTTTGGACCTGTGCAGCAGCTGGGTGGTGGGAGCATTTGGAGGATGCTGTTCACCTCATGGTGGCCAGGAAGCAAAGAGAGAGAAGGGCCCAGTTCCCAGTAAGACTTTACCTCTCTCCCCTGGGCCTTAGCTTCAGAAGATTTTGTCACCTTCCAATAAACCCATAAACTCCCAGCACTTGGGAGGCAGGGGCAGGCGGATCTCTGTGAGTTCAAGGCCAGCCTGGTCTACAGAGCAAGTGCCAGGACAGGCTCCAAAGCTACAGAAAAACCCTGTCTCGAAAAACAAAACAAAACAAAAAAAAGCTGGGACCAAGGCACATGGCATCTTGGTCACTTTCTTGGTGCTGGGACAGAATACCTGAAAACAGCATAAGGAAGGCCAGGTTTGATTGTGGCTCACAGTTGTGAGGCTCCGTGTGTCAGGAGAGGCATAGGAACAGTGATGACTTTGTCTAGCAGCATTCTCATGCGAGGCCTTGTCTGTTCACACGGCATGTGCCAGGAAACAGAGAATACGGACCAGGACCAGGTGGCTACAACTTTCAAAGGCCAACCTCCTGCTTCTTCCAGCCAGGTCCTACCTCCTAAAAGCTCAAAGCATGACCTATGGACACTCAAGACCCAACGTTAGCAGCAGATGACATGAAAAATATCTACAACAAATACCTTTTGTCTGAGACTCGGCCCCCATCTGCTCTTTCTCCCTGGACTGTCACTAAGCCTGTTGCTTCTGCCTTCTGAGAGCTCTTACCTAATAGGATGTGTGGTTGTGGCGATCACAAAGAGCCACCTGGGAGTCAAGTGGGGCAGTTTAATAGGTTTACTGACTACAATGACTTCTGTTTTAGATTTCAATGCCAAGGCAGTCAGTCTATCAGGAGCTCTTCTAGTGGACACTCCCATCACAGTGTGAAAATGTGCTTTCGGAAGGGTGCGTTTGCAGGGGATGATGCCTCCTGAGTGTACGCATACCTTCAAATGCTAGTCTAAGGCCTTCTCAGGAAAGCAACTATTCCCTCTGAAATGGCCCATTACATGAAGCGCATGTGATTACTGCTAATTCACTTCTGCACGTCACCTGAACTGTGAGCCTGGGGTTTGGTGCAGCGCCTCGGAATGCACCCACCTAAGTTTATGGCTGTGCACACAGCAGAAGGCACTTTTATGGAAGGCGTTCTATGTAATTCCAAACAATTTAATAGAAATGTAATTCGACAGGGAAAACTACAGTCCCTTGGCCCTTTCAGAGTGCAGATAATGGCCCAGATTAAAGGGCTAGAGCTTTGTTCATTACAGTCAAATACTGTGAGTGTGTGAATTACCATTTTCCTTGCCGTTGGTCCATTTCAAAAGTGTACCATTTTCCCATTATAATAACAGGCTACATTTTCTTAGAATCATCTCATTATGATTGGTCCTGTCTTTCTAGTTTGCAAATAAAAAGCTTTTGTGGTGATAAACTAGCTATTCCCAAGCAGCCTTAATCTCTGCTTCTGCTTTTGAACTGCTACAGGTCAGGCCCTGCGGAAGGTGGAGAGAAGCCGGTCCTGCTCTCGGGAGAGAAAGGAGGTAACTGCACCCACTGCTGTTTGCTAGAGCCTGGAGATGGGAGAGTGTGAGCAGGCATTCTGTGACCTCCTTCTCCTTTCTCTTGAAGAAGAAAGTTCCTAGACCAAGTCCTGGGCCAAGTGAGAGCTGGCAGCTAGACATGTCGGCCCATTGTCACCTGTGATGATGAACTTTTGCTGAGCACATCTGCTGGTGTGTCTTATACTCCGGATCTCAGTGGCATTTAGTCTCTGAGTCTGTGAGTCGGCAGTCTGGCCTTCCCCGGGGGTCTTGCTGACAGGCCAGGCTCCCTGCTCTCACTAGGGCCTGCTGGTGTCTGTAGGACTTGCTGGGTACGAGTCTAGGCGCCTTATTCTCCACGTGCTGTCTGTTTCTAGCTCCAACCATCAGTCAGGTGTGCTCACGGGGAGTTTCCAGGGTCGAAGAGGAGGAAGCGCCAGCTGCAAGACCTTATGAGTCTTGGGTTTCCAAAGGGTACAGGTTCACTTCCATCTCTTCTAAGAATAAAAGGTTGGTTTTCAACCTCAGCTGGGTCTAGGAGCTTCAAAGCAAACCATAAGGCAGGACAGGTTTAAAGGATGTGGGAAATAAGCAGAAAGGAAGAGGGGAGAGGGTGGAGAATTGGCTTTTCCTTTTTCCTTTTTTCTTTTCTCTCTTTCCTTTTCTCCCGAGACATGGGCTCTAAGCCCAGCATCAAATAGTCTAGAACTTACAATAGAGCCCAGGCTGGCCTTGCACTAGAGATGCTCTTACTCTTCTCAAGTCCTGGAATTACAGGTGTGTGCCACCACCCCCTGATCCAGGCCTCACCTCGTGTCTCTTTGGTTTTGAGCCTGGCCTTTAATGACTGAGCCTTCCCTCCAGCCATGGACTCACTTTGACAAAACATTTGGCCATTCTCGAAAGCTGCCGCCTTGAGCCTATTTGCTTAGGACCTCAGCACTGGGTCTGAGCGATGTGCATTGTATACTTAGAAGAGAAGTGGCCCAGGATCACTGCACTACAGTCTGAGAAACTATCATTAGGCAGAGGAAGTAGGATTGAAGGGTAGAAACCAAGTCTCCTAACCCTGTTTGCAGTATCAAGAAAGGCTTGCTGGGCTTGGGAGAATGGGTCAGCAGTCAAACAGATGCACTGATCTAGAGATCCATATAGGATCCCAGCATCCATATAGGATGTATACTGTAACTCCAGTTCCAGATCTGACACTCTCTCCTGGCCTCCACAGATGCCTGCACTCACGAGCGCATACCCACACAGGCACACACATATGCATAATTAGAAATAAAATTAATCTTAAGAAAAAAAGAAAGGTGGATAGGCTATAATCTCCATTCTTGGAAGGCCGAGGAAGGATTATTTGAAGTTCAAGGTCAGTCTAGCTTGTATAGCAAGACCTTGTCTAAAAAACATGAAGGGAGGAAAGAAGTCTTTGTATGGAGATGATAGATAGCTGCCTCTTAAAGAATGAGCAGGAGGTTTTTAGTCCAAGGAAACAACATGGTCAAAGTCAGAGAGACGTGAATAAAGAAAACCTTTAAACATGACCTTTAAAATTCAAGCAGGCGGGAAGTGACATAAGGACCATATATTACCATAGGGTTCTTTGATCAAATCCTGTGTTTCTGGGGGTGGGGGACTGATGGAATAAGTCAGGCCTCCTATTCTTTCTCCCTCTGCTCTCTCTTAGCAACGGAACCTCTTAATTGCTACTTTCCCAGCATCTCCATTGTACCAATTGCCTGTGAACATTTCAGATCGCTTCTCTTCTAAACAGTGCTTGAAGTAAAAAAGAAAACATGAGGCTGTTTATCTCAATGCCCAGGTTTAATTCTGAAAGATATTTAAGATGGCTTCAGGCCCGCTGAAAAAGAGGGTGCTGGCTGACTGTCTCAATAGGCTTCCAGTTTGGTTAGAAAAACAAAGAACAAGGCTAATAGCACATTTGTTTAGGGGGTTCTTTCCCTGATCACCTGAACTTGTCCTCCCCAACCCTGCCTTCTTGGACCCCTCCCCTCACTACTTGGTGGCACTGTGTGCCTTCTGCAGGTTGCCAGCCATAGATCAAGCCATGTCACCATGAAAGGTGAGAAAGATAAGCTCTCTTTGTCAGGGCTGGTTGGAACAACCAGCAGCTGGGGATGAGTGTCCTGTTCCTTCTCCAGTGAAGGCCTGTGGGCCACTCCCCAGAGGGTGGGGTGGAATGCAGTTTCCACCTGGGTCAGATGAGGACTGTGCCTGTGTGGGTCATGAGCTGACACAGTGAGGGGTGTGTGTGGGTTCCAGTGAGCTTGCCAGGCCTCATTCAGCTGTGTTTGGCTCACACCCTATTAAACCCCTCTCTCTCTCTCTCTCTCTTCCTTTTTCTCCCCACATCCCCACTCCCATGTATGTGTGTGAGTCTATACAGGTGTATGTGTGCGGAGGCTCAGAGTTGAAGTTGAGTGTATTACTCTATTACTATTGCTCTTCTCTGTAAAAAACGGTCTCTCCCTACTCTCTGAGTTTGCCTATTCCACCTAGTCTAGCTAGCCTGCTTTCCCCAGGGATCCTCTGTCTCCCAGGTACTGGTATACAGGTGGTTGCCACCCCTGCCAGGCTTTTGTGTCTGTTCTGGGGAATCCAAATTCTTGTCTTCACTCTTGTGAGGGAAATGCCTTATTCATTGTGCTGTACCTCCAGCTCTTGAACCTGTGATTTTCCACCTCTGCCTCCAGAGTGCAAGGCTGTGTCATCACACCTGGCCTATCTGGGAGTTTTTAGCTCTTCTGCTGGGCCTCCTCAAACTAGTTCATCGAGATCTGGGTGTGGCTCCAGACATCTGAATTTGTTAACTGCTAGCAGTGTCCACGTGCAGCTGAGGATGAGAATGGGTTTCCAGAGCTAGAGGCAGCCCGGCCTGCTAATCACTGTGCACCCACAGCCTGCCTGGTACCCAGCCCCTCAGCCACTACTGACTCCAGATACCACAGACAGGGCTCAAGAGGGAGAATGATGAACAACACAGAGGTACCTATATAAAGCCTCTAGGAACTGAAGGGAGGACAGGCTTCCTGGAAGAGGCAGGCTGAGCTGAGGTACTGGAAAGGCCACCATTGGTCTGAAATGTCCCCTGATGGCAGCAGTGAATTCTCTCAGTTCAGTTGGTAAAAATATTCTTGGCCTCGCCTCTAACTGAGTATTCATGATTCCTGCCTGTAGAGATTATGTAGTGTTTATGGCCTCTGGTCATGAATTATTAATGGTTTTGAAATTGTGGCCATTGTAGTTTACTCAAAAATCATTAGGAAGCAGATTTGTCATACAGTGCTTTTAAAAAAAGTTCGAGAGAAATCCCAGAGGAAAGAGACAATTTTATTCACCATCTAGCCCAACCCTCCCAACTCACAGGGTGCACACTGCTGACTAGGGCACATGGTGATGGGGACATGGCGTCTGCTACACAGGAACCCCTGCAGCTCTAAGAATTAGGGCCTCACTGTGCATTGAAAACCATCGTGTAGGTTCCAGAGTCACAGATCTCACAGCTGAACAGGTGACCTCTGGTCCCTTGATCCCTCTCCTTTTGTCTGGCAATGCCCTACAGAGAGCTAGTGTACAGTGCAACTACCTGGTCCAGTTCCAGTGGCTTTTGCTCCATAGTGTTCTATGGATGTTTGGCTGTCTATTGTGTTCATTGTGTGAATGGGGAGAAAGCCAGTTACACTTCCTCTAGGGGCCTCCCTGGCTCAGGCTGGGCTTTAGGTGGACTCTAGCCTTTCGACTTCCTGGATGGGTATCCCCTGGTAAGTGAGCCCTATTTAGGTTACCTCCTGCGCCTCCACTCTTAACCACTCCATGAACCTCTTGTGATAATGGACTGCCATCTTTTTCAGTTGATTGGAGATTCTAAAAGCCACTCGTCTGTAAGCTCACTTTGTAAAGGACTGTAAAAGCCATTTAACTCTCTTATTTAGAAACCTGAAGCTTGCCTGCTTGCGCACGCGTGCACTCTCATACCCCTTCCTCTAGGTGCAAGAAGTGTCTTTTGCTTCCTAGGCAGAGTCAGAGAGACTGGATCTCAGGAGCTAGCCGCATCTGTAAATTCAGTGTACCACCAAGTTCATATTCCTCCTTGTTCTCTTGATGCTTTTGGAGTCACTGTTCCTGTCTAGGAGCCCCATTCAGAGGCCAGGGGTGTGTGGGACGGGGTGGGATCAGCCATCCAACCAGTGCTGGAGATATTTGGGAGAAAGGGCTGAAGATGTGGCTCCATGACAAAGAGCTTACCTAATATGTCTGAGGCCACAAATTCATCCTCAGCACAGCAATTAAAAAAAAAGGAATAGTTGAAGGTTTACTGTGCTCCTGGTAGTAGTCCTCATTCCCTTTTCAAGAGACTACCACTAATGTGTTCTTTTAACTAAGTAGTCATAGATGTCCTGTTCCCATCCACCTACTCTCTGCCTGGTGGTTCGTGTGCACATAGGGCTCTGTGTGCATTTGTGTGCAGATGGAGCTCTGTGTGCGTTCGTGTGCAGATGGGGCTGTGTGTGCATTCGTGTGCAGATGGGGCTGTGTGTGCATTCGTGTGCAGATGGGGCTGTGTGTGCATTCGTGTGCAGATGGGGCTGTGTGTGCATTTGTGTGCAGATGGGGCTGTGAGTGCATTTGTGTGAAGATGGGGCTGTGTGTGCATTTGTGTGAAGATGGGCTGTGTGTGCATTTGTGTGCAGATGGGGCTGTGTGTGCATTTGTGTGCAGATGGGGCTGTGTGTGCATTTGTGTGCAGACGGGGCTGTGTGTGCATTTGTGTGCAGATGGAGATGTATGTGCGTTCTTGTGCAGATGGGGCTGTGTTCATTTGTGTGCAGATGGGGCTGTGTTCATTTGTGTGCAGATGGGGCTGTGTGTGCATTTGTGTGCATGTGCTTGCATGTCAGATGATACTGTGATATTGTGAGTGATGTCTCTCAGGTGCTGTGCTGTCCATTTTTTTTTTTTTTTTTTTTGAGTTGGTCTCTCACTGTTCTGGAACCCACCAAGTAGGCCAGAGAGCACCACAGATCTGTCTGTCACCTGCCCAGCACTGAGAATGCAAATCTGTGCTGCCACAGCTGGCTTTCTTTCTATTTTTTTATGTTAATGATCAGGTTTAGGGGTCGAACTCAGGTCCTTGGACTTGCAAGCCAAGCTCTCTATTAATTGAACTATCTCCCCAGTGAAAATAGGCACAGTAAAGAAACCAAAATAGCCTGCTCCATGCATAAAAAAGGAAAAAAGTTTATTTCAAACTGCCAAGGCTGTGTCCCAGGAGAGCAAGGAGAAGCAAAAGGGGAAAGATTTTCAGGGTTAAATGGGAACCGGAGAAAGGGGGCTGGTGAACTGGGGTGGGGCTTGTGTTCAGGGACTGGGGGAGGGGAGAGCCTAGAGACTAGTGTTGGCCTTGACAAGTTAATAGGCAACGCAGCCATTGTTAATGGTAGAGCCACCTGTTCCTCTTGCCAGAAAAAAAGGAGAAGATTCCTTAGCAAGCAGAAACTTTCTTCAAATCCCTGAGGGAATGAGGGCTTTAGTCTAAATGATGGCTTTTCTTGGGGGACCAGACACCCAGCCTTATTTGACACAATAGTGTGTGATTTAGTCTGGCTTCTGCCCATTGTGTTTTTGTTTGCTTGTTTGTTTGTAGGTGAGGAAAGGGTTTTTTATTTCAGGTTACACTTCCAGGTAGCAGTCCTTTAATGAGGAATGGTGCTCTTCGAAACTGTGGTGCTGTGGGTCACTCCCAAGACAGTCACCGGCATCTATGCCCCTAGAGCCCAACTCCAGCAGGTCTCCCTCTCCTTCCCTCTCCCTCTTCCCTATCCTTTCTTTCTCCTTCCACCTTCTCACACCTACCCTGTCTTGGAAGACATCCTGTAGCAGGTCATTGAGATCGCCTTTGTCCTTTTTATGATGCCTTTCTCTTCTCCCACAGATGTACTAGAACATGAGCCTTTGTTTGGAAACTTTGGAGAGAATGCATTTCCTTTCCTTATGTCTGGAAAGTGATGCCATCCCAGTAGGTCCTGCAGAAATACCCTGTGGTGCAGCATATTCACATATGCACAGCAAACCATGACTAGCATACCAAGTGCGGTAAATACAGTCTGCAATTGCATGTCAGCTCAGATTGGATTTGGGTGCTAATTAATAACGTGAGTGTACTGCTAGCTCCTGTTAATGACTGTCTAGGCTATTAATAGTCTCTTGCTACAATAAAAATATTTTAAGGGATAATCTAAAGCAGGAATTTAATACACATGTGCAAAGGCAGCCAAAGGTAAACTCCTTAGACTAGAATAATTGGGTCAAAGGGTATGTGCTTTATTGAAAACAATGTTTCTAGTCCATCTGCTAATAAAGCATAAGAAGGGCAGAGTTCTTGATTGCTGGCCAGAATCATGTGTGGCTGACTTTAAGCAGTGCCTGTGTTGATTCCTTTATGGATCACCCCCACGCTTCCCCAGGCTACCTGTCTCATTGTAGACGGCAGCAGGGCAGGTTTCTCAGGAAGGACTTGCAGGTGTGTCTAGAAGCTCACCTTTGAGAGCCACCGCTTAGCCCTTAGCTCAGTGAGAGTGGCGATTCTTCCTGTAGGGTCCCAGTGCTACCCACCCTCCAGCAGCACGTACCTCCTTCCTTCCCTGACTTAATTCTCAGCATCCTTGCAACTTGACCTTCTGGGTGATTAAGAGCCGCCCTCGTCTCTCGTGTGTGTATGGTCTTGTCTCTTGGGGGAAGAAAGAGTGTTTACACTAGGGTTGAGGCTCAGTGCTAGAGCACTTGCCTTGCGCGTGCTCCCCGCCCACATGGTAGAAGGACTCTAGCTTTCATCAGTAGCACAAAAAAAAAAAAAAAAAAAATAGGAGGAGGAAGAAAGCACTTAGAGAAAGGAACGAGCGAGCAGGAGAGTGCATGCTGCGTCACTAGAGCCTGCTGTGGCAGCAGACGCTCCAAGTGTGCACTTTTACGGGAATGAAACCTTTTAGTTCTGATTTCTGGGCAGAGAAGAATGAAATCCCATTTTGGATTCAACTGCCAAATCCATTCCCAGTGTGAAATTAGCATTGTCCATTTTTTTTTTTTTTTTTTTTTTTTGCACCGTGAGGTCCTGGTCTCTGTAGATTTTGAGAAATTGGCCAGCAGTGGCACTTTGGGACTTTAAACAGGGCGAGCAAGTCATGCAGCAAGATAAGAAGCCTGTGACCACTGCGGGAGGGGCCTAGGTTCCTAGGCCCACTCTGCCACTCAAGTGGCTCGGCCTCTGTGACTGCAGGAGTAACACAAAATTGGTGCTAAGGGTTGACACGTATTCTGTAGGTTCCAGAGGGAGAAGTGCTTTAAGCCGTGTCTGCATCCTGGGAGCTCCACAGATGTTGGAGATTCTCGTTTGCAGGAGCAAACTAGAGGAGCATGTTTGGAAGGCAAATGCTTTAAAGCTAAGATGCCAGGCTGGCCAGATGGGTAAGGGCACTTGTTGCTTGATAACCTGAATTTGATTTCTGGGAACCACTTGGTAAAAAGAGAGGATGGACTACCAGAAATTGTTCTGTGATCTACACACCCACACCCCCCCCAACACACAAATAATTGTGAAACATTGTTTCAATGCCAAGAGATAGAGTAGAAGTCTTTCTTGGGGAGAGGTGAGCCCTTGTTACCATGTAGTGCCATCAGGGAGCGGCCATAATCCTTCCTGTAGGACTTGACTTAGTGCTGAATCCCCAGCTGCCCTGAGACCCTAGGAGCTGCAGAGATGTATCTATAAACCCAGCCTTCCAACCCCTAGTTTAACAAGGGCAAGGCCAAGACTCCCATACCAAACAGCAGAAAGAATCAATTTCTGATAAAATGCCAGGAAGGAGATTGACATATCTAAAGCCTTTCTGGTATCAGCTAAGCTTCTAGCACAAGATTAAACTCTAGGAAAAAAAAAACCCTTCAGAGAACTGCAATTTCTGAGCAGAAAGAGTCTGTTTTGGATAAGGAATGTGCCCTTGTACAGAGCATCATCAAAGTCTCCTCTATCCTCAGATCTGAGGCATGAAATTGCCTTTAACGCTGTCTCCTCCCTCCACTTGGAAAAAGCAGTGTGTGGAATATAGAATGGTATTAGAAAAGAGAATGGTACCTACCAAGGAAAGGTGGCACTTACAAGTGTCTCGGGAAAGGAAGATGTCTCCAGGGTAGAAGCAGCCCTTGTCTCTGGGTGGACAACAGCCACATGGCCCTAGTCCTGCTGCCACGCCCGACATGAGGACATTTGATTCCTCCCATCTATGCTGTTAGCTCTGTGGTCATCTAGGTCTGTCAAGAGCCAGTGGCTTCAGCTTTTTCGGATCCACACATAGTCGGTGGGCCCCAGCCCTGCATAAGTGGTAGTCCTTATGCTAGCTTCATGGGAAAAGAGGGAGATTGCAGCCTCACATTGCTGCAAACTTCAGAGGCAGGCGACATCAAGGTCCAGGTCAGGGTTTCTGTTGCTGTGATAAACACCATGACAAACAGCAGATGGAATGGACAGAGTTTATTTCCCTTACTCTTCCACATCACTGCTCATCACTGACGGCAGTCAGGGCAGCATCCTGGAGGCAGGAGCTGATGCAGACGCCATGGAGGAGTGCTACTTATAGGCTTGTTCCTCATAGCTTGCTCAGTCTGCTTTCTTATAGCACCCAGGCCCAGCAGCAGGGATGGTACCACCTACAGTGGGCTGGGCCCTTCCACATCCAGCATCAATCAAAAAATTCAACACAGGCTTTCCCCAGGCCAATCTAGTTGGAGTATTTTCTCAAATGAAGTTTCCTCTCCCAAAGGACTCTAGCTTGTGTCAAATTGATATAAAACTAGTGAGCATAATCAGGTATAGCTGGATCCAAGTGTTCAGACTCAGCCTCTCTAGACTCCTCCTTCCTTATGGCAATCCACTCTCCAATGCATAGAATTCCATCTATAGCAGGGTGGCTGCCAGCTATCCCAGGCTCACTGTAGAAAGTCCAGTAAGTGTGTGCCAGGGTCTGGAGTCAGAGAGCCTGGCAATGAGTCCTGGCTCCTCTGTCCCTCAGGAAGCTTGAACACCATGGAGCCTTGGTCGTTTCCTATGTAGGATGGTGATGGAAGCAGCCCCAGCCTCCCTATGAACAGGGAACTGACCTGACTTATTGTAGCCCTAAGTGGAGGCTGCTGTTTTCCCTGACCCTCCCTTCCTCCCTCCTGACGGTGTCTTCACTGCCAGCAGTTCTGGCAGAAGAGCTGGGGATCAACCAAGTCTAGTGCCCAGACTGAGACCCACCAGCCAGGTCACAAGGGAGGGGTGAGGAGTCCCACATTACCATAGTTAGAAAGGGATACTTTCTCAAAAGAAAATTAGCTCAGTATCACAGAAGACCAGAAAAAAACATAGTGGGCAGGCAAAAGCCAGCCATCAACCACATGGCCACTTTGTGACAGGAGTAATAGAGCGGACAGATAAGTGTGGTTCACGGCAGCTTCCGCACCAAGTGCCCGTCTCCCTCACTGGACTCAGTAGTGTTGGCCTAGCAAGTATAGGGCCGAGCCAGTGTGCCACGTTGTGCCAGAAGAGAGAAAGAGGTTCAGCATGAGGCCCTTTGGGGCCCATTCTAGCCTCCATTTCTCTGCATATAGAATGGTGCTCAGCAGGCCTTCCTTTCCTAGTTCTTTTTTTTTTTTTTTTTTTTTTTTTTTTTAATTTTTAAAGACAGGGTTTCTCAGTAGCTTTTGGTTCCTGTCCTGGAACTAGCTCTTCTAGACCAGGCTGGCCTCGAACTCACAGAGATCTGCCTGCCTCTGCCTCTGCCTTCCAAGTGCTGGGATTAAAGGCGTGCGCCACCACCGCCCGGCCTCCTTTTCTAGTTCTTTTCCCTACTATTAGATCAATGGATTTTTTTTCTTCTTTTTTTTTTCCAGGTAGAATTTCACTCTTTAGCTCAAGATAACCTTGAACTCACTATGTGCCCCACACCTATCTCAACCTTCCAAGTGCTGGGGTTGTATGTGTATGCCAGCACACCTGACTTAGATGTTTACCTTTCTAGAACTTTGTCTATTTAAGCATTTCTTTATTGTTCAGTCAAAAGTGCATTTGGCCATAAATAACAAAAAATCCAATTAAGAAAGCCCTAAACCAGTCATTAGCAACCTTTATTTAAAGGGCCAGAGGGCCAGATAATAAACATTTCAGTGTTTATGTGTATGTATAGTCTGAGTTACTCTTTTTTTTTAATATTTGATAGGGTCTATCTACATAGTCCTGCTTGTCCTGGAATTTACTATGTATACCAGACTGGCATTAAACTAACAGAGATCTGTTTACCTCTGCTTCCCCAGTGCTAGAAATAAAGTCATGTGCCACCACACCCCTCAGAGTTACTCAATTCTGCCATTAAATACAAAGGCAGCCTTAATGAGTGTGACTGTATTCCAATACAACTTCATTTATAAAAATATGTGGCTGGCCAGTTTTAATCTGATTGAAATTTGTAGGCCGTTAGCCTAAATAATAGGGTTTGTTTGGCTTTTATGGTAAAACTGCCAATAGTCTTATGAGAAAAGCAATTTCACTTCTAATAAAAAACTTAAAAAGCTCATCTCATTTAAACCTCATGAAGAGCGAATGTTATGCATTTGCCAGCTCTTATTTCTGCATTGTAGGTAAATGCCTCCATGTGATCTTCCAGAACACTAATTTTTGCTCTAACTGTATCTTCAGTCTTTTCTTTAGCCTTTGATCTGTGTGGTTTCAATAGCTAAATTTTTTCTGTGTGATTTCAAATTAACGCTTCTGTTTATAAGCTCTTGTTATTTGATGGATGCAATTTCCCCATTTGTCCTTCTGATCATAATGAATATAGTTATTGGGTTTTTTGTTTGGTATTGTGTTTTTTATTTTGTTTTGTTTATTAATTTATTTATTTATTGGCATCTTTCGAGAAAGGGTCTCACAACTCAGGATCCTTCTGCCTTGGCCTTACATCACCAGAAAAACAAACGGAGTTATGTGCCATCGGCTATAGCTTCAGTATGTTACAGGGGTTCTACTTACATCACTGTGATTTTCTTTGGTTATTTTTCATAATTATTAAATTGTCCCCTCTCATTCCTGTTGTTTATTTTTCTGCTCGTTGGATGATTGTAAATTTGTACCTTGATTGCCTGTCTTTTCTCTAGATCCTGATTTTGTTGTTTTGTTTTTTAATGTAATTTATCACCAGTGATTGTGGGCAAGGGATGGAATTTGCTGCAGTAATGGGACGCTGATCTGTTAATTGGTCTTCTGAGCCCAGGACCCCGTTTCTTCCAGCTATGTTTTGCCTTTCTGTGCCAAAAGTTTACTGTTATAGTCCCTGAACACTGGGCAGGTGGAAGGACCTCCTTCTGTCACTTCTTGTTGTTTCCATCCAGTCTGACACCAGTCTGGGGCCTCTATCTTCCTGAAGATTGTGCTGCTTCTAGGTTTGGAGCAGCACACGACAGCTCCCCTGTGCCCAGCTCCTTCTCAGCTTCCGTCTGCCATCCAGTTCTCAGGATTTCTTAACATTTAGAATCTACCATTTGGCACCCTCTCTTTTGCTGAGGCTGTCATGGGCTTTGGATGGTGTTGCTTGTTTGGATGTGGGTAGGAGGAGGCTGCTCCCCTCTGCCTGAGCTGAGCCAACCTGACCAGCTCTCAGGGTGACTTTCTGTGGGATTTCCACCTTCTTGGCCACCTTCCTGTCTCAGAAACCATGAGGAAGTCCAGCGGTGGAGTGGTCAGTGTAGACTGGAGGGACAAAGTGTGGTCTCTAGTAATGACTGGTTTAGATGCGTGACAAAGTCTCTTCACTTCATGCCTCAGCTCCTCGCCTGTCAAATGAGGGCAAAGATTATAGCAGCCACCTCATAAGCTAATGAAAGTGTGCATTGAAATAGTGCATGCCAAGTGTGCAGGAGGTGCTTAAACACCTCCCCTCTCTTGTTCTGAGCAAACATTCCTTTCTTCTCCCTTCCTTTGTTGACAGTGTTTCAGCTTGCTCCCAAGTGCTAGGATTACAGATATGCACCACCATGCCTAGCCCGGAGCCAGTGTTCCTGGTGCACTTATTGCTAGGGTTGTGTCAGTAGTTGTTGGAGCTATAGCATGTTGTTGGCTTTGTGCATATGCATGTGTGTGTGGATGTGTGCAGAGGCCAGAGGCCAACGGTGAGTATCTTCATTAATTGCTCACCATCTTATTTGTTGAGACAGGGGTTCTCACTGAACCTGGAGCTTGTCGTTAGCTGTTTAGCTAATGAACTCCAGGGATCTATATGTTTTTGCACTCCCTCTCCCAGTGCTGGGCTTGCAGCCGTGCATAGCCATGCCTGACTTTTACATGTGCTAATAATCAGAATTCACGTCCTTAGGCTGTGCAGCGGGTACGTAGGGTCTGAGCCGTCTCCCCAGCCTCCATACTGTTGACTTTAAGCCCCATCTTTTTCTCTATGTACTTTCCTTTAGTCATGCTTCCCCTTCTAGTGCCTTTCCTTGTCTGGGGCCTTTACCTTCCCAATGCAGTCTATCCAACCTTCCTTGGTCCATCTCTAGCCTGTCAAAATTGTCCTGAACTTAGATTCCGTCATCCATTTTTTCCTTTATCTCATCCCATCTAAATGTCATCCTCAGACTTTATAAACAGCCATTGATAAAATTATGGCCTGGCCTAGGATGAGATCAGGGATAGAGTCTCATGACGTGCCTTCCTTCCTAGGAAGAGTAATTTAGATGGCTAAGTAAGATGATTAATTTGTCTAATACCTGGAATAGTATGTCCTTGTGGCGTGATTATGATAATATTAGCATGGTGGGTGTTATTTACCATGGCTAGGCACCGAAGTAAGTGTTTTCCATGTAATACTGCTATTTCTTACGGTAGCTCTGCTAAGTATTGTGTTACTCAGGACTTGTATTAAAAAAATAAGAATGATAACACTATCTGGGGGTACAGAGGTGGACTGTATACTCCAATACAAGGCTCTGAAGAAGGGTTGCTTCTTAGAAGCCCAGAGCAGGGTGTGTATGTGGGGGCGAGGCTGATGAGCAGATGGACTGCAGGCTCCCAGGACATCATCTCCCTGCTTCTCTTATTTTGCTAGCTCGTTCTTCATGCTTGGTGTGAGCTAACCTTCTAGCTTACTTTCTTTATCTCGCACTTTTTCTTTTCTTTTTCTCTTGAGACAAGGTCTTGCCATGTAGACCTCACTGTCCTGGTACTTACTCTGTAGCCCAGATGGGTCTTAAACTTATCTAATCCTCCTGCCTCATCCTTCCAAGTGCTGAGATTACAGGAAGGCACCACTGTGACTAACTTAGCTTTCCTGTTATCTTAGTTCATCTGGCAGAAAATTCAGTGACTTCTAAATTTGTTCATCCCCTTTCATGAGAGTAGCCAGGCCTGTAATCCCAGCACCCAGGAGGCACAGGCAGGAAGATCTGAGTTACATATTGATGGAGGGAGGGATAAAGCAAGGGGGGGAGGGGGAGGAAGGGGGAGAGAGAAAGCATGAGAGAAAGGAAGAGAGAGACAGACAGACAAAGAGAGAGAACAGCTTCTTCCTAGACCTTCTAATATAAACTTCCCAGATTATTGGCCCACTCTGATGTCTGCTCCTGGGCCACCCACAGCCAGCAGCATGGTCACAGGTCCTGACCTGGCTTCCAGGAATCTCAGGCTGTGACCTTGACTGATAGAATAGGGCGAGTCCACAGTCCAGCTGCTTGCTTTAGTTTGACAAATGAAAGGTCCTCAGGCTAGACGTGCCAGTTCTGAGGCCTGTGATGCCAGCCCCTGTCATTTGTGCTCACTGGGAGCCATGGTCATTTCTTTTCTGGAGCTTGCTTGGCACCTTGTCTTTGTCAAAGTCTCAGAACTTCCAGTTTGATGGAGGCACTGATATGAAGTCTCATTCTAGAGTGTGGAGTCAGTGAGGCCAGGCTCCATCTCATGCTCTGCCTCCCCACGTCTGCAACTGAAGAACAGGGAGGATAGCGATGGCTGCTTTACAGTTGGGATGATCTGGTGACCAAATGCATGCAAACCCTTGGAGAACCCTCCACTCAGCACAGAGCAGTGAGCCCTCCTAACTATACAATGGTGGAGAAATCTCTGAGAGCTTCAGCTTCTAGGATGGGGACTTCAGGAAGCATTGGTGGGCGGAGAAGGGATCAAGAGAACAGATTCAGCCCCAACTACAACAAAAGCTTAGGGGCCACAAGCAGTCCCAGGGAGACAGCACATGATATTGATGTGGCTGCTCATGTGACCCTGGCTTTATAGTGAAGACTGTATGATTGTTCATTCATTCATTCATTCATTCATTCACCAAAGGTATTCGCTGAGTGCCCGCTAAGTGCTAGACACTCGTCTAGGAAGCAGATGTATTCTTGGAATGTATGCCCTCGTGGCTGGAGGCCGACTGAGCGGTACATATTGGTAACCCGAAGGGGCTCTAGGAAACAAGAGATCTGCAGAGGGAGCTGCATGGGCTAGAGCCATTGACCCGGGCGAGCCCTGTAGGGTCCCAGCAGAGAAGCTGGCAGATGTTTGGGGGCAGCGGTGGGAAAGGGTGAGATGAGAAGAAATAGAAGGACTGGACGTTTTGAGCAGGCTGATAAAGCAAAGAAGGTTTCAGGGGAATGCCAAGAGGTGACCCAAAGCAGGATGCGGGCATCTCCATCTTACCGTTGCAGAGGGCACAGCCGTGGTAGCCCGAAGGCTATCTGGGACAGAAGAGCCACTGATACTATTTAGTTAGTTAGTTTGGAGGTGAGAGGGTGATTTGATTTGTTACTCAAATAACACGTGAAACCAGCCTCCTTACAGATAAGGACTCACTGTTCACCAGGCTGAAGTGCTGATTACTTTCCCATTCTTTCCTAACTCCTCCTGGAGTAACTGTTGCCTCTGTAACCTGGCATGTATTCTTCTAGACCTTTCTCCATGTGTGTGCAGGGCTGAGTACCCACAAAATATGTGTAGCATTTGTGGTGGTTTTGGCTTTGTGTTTAGCACAGACAGTGTCCCTCTGAAAACACTGTTTTATAGTGTACAGTGGAAGCTGTGATTTGTCTTCACTGCCTTGAACTCTACACTTCAAACCTATTCTAGGTGGCTCTTGGCTCATATTTTGAACCTGGCATAACGGTTAAAATATATGCTGAGCTTTTAAAAAGATAACTTTCACCTAAAAACAAAACTGGGCATGGTGGCTCATAACTGTAATCCCAGCACTTGAGAAGCTGAAGCAGAAGCTAGCCTGGGCTACATAATGAGTTCTAGGCTAGCCTGGGCCACAGAGTGAAACCCTGTCTCAAAAATCAAACAAGCAATCAAAGAGCACTAACGGGGACAGACATACTGCAGATGGTTTAGCTGTCCCCACTGGAGGACATCCGGGTGGTTTCACCTAGCTTTTTCCTAGGGTACCTATGAGTCTTTATTTTAGTTGGGCTCTGGGGAATACAAAGACCCAGTCCCACCAGATCAGATTTTGTTTTTCTAATTTCAGTGGAGTCTACCCCTTTGTTCCTTGAGTGCATATGTGAGATGCCAGGGATACATCAAAGGACTCATTCAGATCTGGTTGAGAGTGGGCTCTTAGGAAAGACCCTTGTTCCTTCCTGCTGGATGGAGTGAACAGGAGGCCCAGAGGCCTGGAAGGTAGTGGGTTGCACTCACTCTTAAGCATATGCTCCTTGCAGGATAAACACTACCTCGAGGGCCAGAGAGACCCAGAGTCCTTCCTTTCCTTCTGAAAGCAGAGCAGTCTGCAAGCCTGACTTCTTTCCTGCCAGCTTCTGCCATGCCTGGACTGCCTCTCCAGCTTGAAGCCACCCCTTTGATAACACGCCAGTAGCAACATTATAAAAGCACTATTTTGAGTAGAGCAGGCCAACTACCCTGTCACTGGTTCCCTTATTCCCTGCTGATGTTCCACATCCTACCTTCTGCTCCCAACCTGATACCATTCCATGCTGCCACTGTGACAACACTTTCAAGGGTTGGTGCACAGCCTCAGGCTGTGGTTGTCACTCACCAGTCTGCCTAATTTGAAGGTGTGATGGCAGGCCCTCTTTGGGAGGCAGACCCAACCCTGCCACAGCTGCTTTTCCTGAGATAGTCTGCCCAGCCACTTCCTGCGTGAAAAGGAAAGTTGACATCTTAAAAAACTTACGTTGGCCGAGGAGATGACTTAGTGGGAAAAGTGCTAATTTGAGGACCAGACTTTTTTGAGACAGGGTTTCTCTATAGCTTTGGAGCCTGTCCTGGAACTAGCTCTTGTAGACCAGTCTGGCCTTGAACTCACAGAGATCCACCGCCTCTGCCTCCCAAGTGCTGGGATTAAAGGCGTGTGCCAACACCACCCGGCCAAGGGCCAGAGTTTTACCAACAAGCATGTAAAGTCAGGCATGGTGGTGCTTCTGTAACCCCAGTGCCAAGGGCGCAGGAGCAGGAGAATCCCTGGGACTTGCCAGTCAGTCAGTCTAGCTGAAATGGTGAGCTTCATGTTTAGTGAGAGACCCTGTTTCAAAAATGAAGGTGGACACATACCTTTATCACCACCACTCATAAGACAAAGGCAGACAGATCTCTGAGTTCAAGTCTAGCCTGATCTATATAGAGAACTCCATTCGATCCAAGATTACATAGTGACACCATATCTCAAAACAAAACAAAAACTTAAGGTGGAGAATGATTCTTCCACTTTTAAGATACTACCTTTGAAGAGGACTGTCAATTTTGGAGACTCTCCCAATTCCTCCCTTTTCTCCTGTGACACCAGCTCCAGGGGATCTAACACCTCTGACTTCTTCCAGCACCTCCCAGGGACACACATCTAATTAAAACCAGCAACAAAAACACCAGCCATCCCTCTCTGTGTACACATCCAGCTTCTTCCTGCTTGCTGTTATTTTTAACCAGGCTTTGCAGCCCACAGTCCTGACTTCCAGTAAGCCTGGCCCCTCAGATAGCAAATGTAGATTCAGGAACTGGGGGCTTTGTGATACACACCTCCATGGCAATCATATTTCAGATTAAAAATTGGAGACCATGGCCTGAGAAGTAATTGCATTTGGGGGACTTGCTAGTAGACATTTGAATCTGGGTCATTGTGGGAAATCCTGGCTAAATCAGGATTAACCATGAAATATCCTGGAGGGTGGCCTTTGATGTAATAAGTCTGGGTCCTGCCCTAGGAGCCCAAGGTCAAGAAGGAATCACAAACTGTCTTAAGACCCCACGTTATTAACATCCCCTCCCACTCCTGTGCCTAGGCCTTGGTCAGAAAAGCTCCTTCCACCTCCTCCAGACCTCTAACACCTGACTGAGTGCATCCTGGCCTCCACCTGCACCCTTCACCCTCAGCTGCTTCCTGACATTCCTGCCCTCTACTCAAGCAAGCACGGTGCGGCTTCCTGTTAGGTTGGTATTAAGGCAATGCTTGGTCACATAGTTCTTGTGGTCTGCTACTCTCAGTAGTGACATGTTTTGAACCTTTGTCCTCATGGTTGCCCCTGTTAGTTCTACGCATTCTTGTTCACCATAGTGGTGAGTCTCTTGGCCTGAGACTCCTCTCTGTTAAGACCCTCCCCTCAGCACATACCAACCAGCCTGCTCAGACCCAGCCATCACCAGCAGGAGGCTCCTCAGACCCCCAGCACAGTCACATCTCCTCCTCAGATCACTTGTAACATCAGCTGGCGTTGCAGCCTGCATCGGGTGTGTAGTGGGGGTAGACTGTCAGTCTTCCCTGACGGACAGCCAGTTCCATGAAGGAAATCCTAGTTGGGCAGGAAGGTTGGAGGGCAAAGGGGAAGGAATGACCTGCCACTTTTATATTCTCGGGGAGTATTATCTCGTATGAAAGCTGGTGCTGTCTCTTTTTTTTTTTTTTTTTTTTTTAGTTTTTGTGCTTCTGAGGCTCAGGTCCAGGACTTCCCACGTGGTAAGCTATTGCTCTGCCATTGCTTGTCCAGTCCTTTTTTAGTTTATTTTGAGGCAGGGTTTTGCTACATTGCCCAGGCTGGACTCAAGCTCATGATACCCCTGCCTCAGCCTCCAGAGTAGCTGCGATTTAGGTACCAATGTACTCGTGATTGGTTTTGAGCATAAATCTAGTTTGGGTCCCCAGATCCTGGTGCTTTCCCCTAGGTGTCAGCAAGATCTTTGGCACCTGCCACTGGTTAACGACAGGCTTCAAGCATGCTCCATGTCAGAGGACCAGGCTCTCACTGTCTCTGTGATCAAATAGCATGTTCTTACCATGTTCCATCTCTGCTCCAAGATGGACCCCAGGGTCTCCTCACACCGCGCTTTCACACGCACTGTTCTTCCTGCATGCCCTTCACCCCACTTTCCTCACCTAGTGAGCAGCTCCTTTTGGACAGTGCCATGGGATGCCCCCCCCCCGTCACCATAGGCCATGCCAGGCTCTGCCCTCTGCTTACTGCTGTGTGGCACAGGCACCACAGTGCATGGGAGCAATTGTTCTTGTTTCTACCTCTCAGTTCTCTGAAGACAGAGATTTTATCTTCCTCGCTTTCCTCGTCCTCCTCCTCCTTCCACACTGCCAGCTCCACATTGAGAGATAGAGCACAGAACCTGTGGGTTCCATCTTTGACTTTGGAGTTGGTGTCCATTGAGTGAGGCCACCGGAGAATGAACAGGTATTTCCAGTGAGAGTCACCCGGCCGGAAGAATGGTGGGTGGGTCATAAGACTGGGGTCATAGGGAACAGTCGAGAAGAGCTACTCATGAAGCAAGCTCACACTCCCTGTGAAGGGCATTCTAGGTAGGGGAGGCAGCAAGGGCAGCAGTCTGGAGAAGAGAGCAGACTTCCCTGAAAAATGGCCAGCAGCAGGGCATACGGTCCATGGATGTAGTGGGAAGATGGAGAGTGCTGGCAGCACGTGACTGCATTTCTCTCTGTCTCAGGCCTGCAGCCTGCAGCCTGCTGCAGGAGAAGCCCAGGAGACAGTAGCAGGGTAGTAATAATGTCCTCCCCCATTTCTCTCTGGTTTGGGGGTTTGGCGTTGGTGGCCCCCAGGGTGACACCAGCTAGGCGTGATCAGGATTATCTTCTGATAGAGTTCCTGACCTGGGAAAGTGTTGGTGTGTCAGGCAGGCAAGTAGAAACTAAGATGGGAGACGAGAGAGGGACATTGCCACCTTGGTCATCTTTTCCCCCATCAGGCCCAGGGACCATTCCAGCAGGGCTCCAGCAGGCCAGCTATAAAACCTTCCTGCAGTCAGGTTCACTATGGCAGTGCAGGGATGCAAAAGTCGGTCTCCTTCTGTGGCAGTCAAAGGCTGGGTACAGTGGAAGCTGAGCCCCTCCCCTCTTCCCTCCAGAGCACTGCTAGGAACTTTGGCCTCAGCTGCAGGTCCTAAAAACTCTGGACCGGATGCCAGTATGTCAAGTCTGTCAAACCTCTAACAGCTTCCTGGCCAACTCAGTGTAAGGTCATGGCCTTCCTGGTGTGTTGTTTGGAGGCCTGAATCTGGCTTTGTCTGGCCTGGCCACCTGCTGTTATCTGCCCCACTGGCCCCTGTTATGTGTACCTGTCCCACCACCTGGATGCCTACTTTCCCAAATACCTTCAAGGTCAACTTCATGGCCTATAGGTCATCTCACCATAGACGCCTTCTTTCTCAAAAAAAAAAAAAAGGGTTAAATTTTTATTTTTATTTTATAATGTGTATCTGTGTGAGGGGGTGTGCACACAAGTGCAGTGCCCTTCAGGACCAGAAGAGGGCATTGGATTTCCCTGGGGCAAAGTTGCAGGTCGTTGTGAACTGCCTCATATGGAGGCAAAGAACTGAACTTGGGTACTCTGGAAGAGAGTGTGCCCACTGAGCCACCTCTCCAGCTTCCAAAGAGGCCTTCTTGGGCAGCTTGCAGAGACAACCCTCCTTGCCTGCTGGCACTCCTGCTCACTGCCTCCTCCCTGAACTGTGAGCCCCAGCTGCTACTGCTCTATCCCAACACCTTAGATGCACACCGGACCAAAGTGGGTTCTTGTGGAATATTGAAGAATGCATGGATTTGTGAATGGGAGTTGGCTCCACCCTCCATGGGGGGGGGGTGAGCATTGGTGTGTGAGTGGGATGTCTTGCCTGGAGGGTCCTGTTTAAGCAGGTCTGTATTTATATCTACGGTTGCCTTCTGTTTATAGCGTGCTTATATTTTTCACTTACAGCTCTGATGGAAGATTCCTTTTAAAGTAAACTCACTGAAGGTTTTTAAATCCTCTGCCTTCACCAGACTAGGACATAATTTATAATCCATGTGACAATTTTACAAGAGAATTTTTCTGAGAATAAAAAAAATATATCAGATGTGGGTTGAAAAATGATTCCTCAGATGGCTATGGGGATTTTTTTTTTTTTCATAAAAGCACAGTGTCCTGAGGCATGGAGTCCAGAATGCAGACTATAACCCCTGACCCCAAGTATGCAATCTCCAGGTCTGGTTATCCGATGGTTGTGGTGCATAGCTGGGAGGCAATGGCAGCCTGAGATAGTGAAACACTTTTGTTTATTTGCCTTGTGGAGTCTTTTAGTCAAACACCTTTGTTTAAGTGCTTTGAGGAGTCTTTGTATCCAGGGCAGGAGAAACCATGTTTGCTTTTTGTTGTGTTGATTCATACCACCTCTAGGGGGCAGTCTCAGCTGCTGCTTTAGGTTTTCTTTGTTATGCTTCTGTTTGTGCTACAGGCGTATTGGATATAGAGGATGTTTGAGGATAAGAGCATGGCTGATGGGTTAGTAGACGTGATTGAAACATAGGCTTAGAGTTTTGCCATTAACCTAATATGTATGGAGACCTCAGGACCCAGCACTAGGTCATGACAGACTCTCCCGGGAAACAGAGAAGTTGGGCCTGGGTGGGTTTTGAAGGAAAAGTAGGAGTTGTGTACTATAAGATGCATGTAGTCATTCTTATTGTGGGCATAGGGACATTAAGAACACTTGTCAGAGCCGAGTGGTGGTGGTGCACTCCTTTAATCCCAGCACTCAGGAGGTAGAGGCAGGTGGATCTCTGTGAGTTCGAGGCCAGCCTGGTCTACAAGAGCTAGTTCCAGGACAGGCACCAAAGCTACAGAGAAACCCTGTCTCGAAAACAAAACAAAACAAACAACAACAACAAAACCACTTAGAGCTGGGTGGTAACAGCACATGCATTTAATCCCCATGGAGGCAGAGGCAGTTGGATCTCCGCATTCGAGGCCAGCCTGGTCTATAGAGCAAGTTCCAGGACAGCCAGGGCTACGTAGAGAAACCATTTTGAGAAACAAAATAAAGAACATTTATCATAAACCTCAAGGTATGTCTTAGTACTAATGTGCTTGCCCAGCCTGTATGAGGCCCTAGACTTGACTATTAGCATCAGCAAAAACCCAAAGCAAAGCAAGCTGAACTTAAAAACATTCGTTGAAGTGTTCTCAATCCTCTGCTGAATGTTTCTCTGTACCCGCCAAAGTACAGGCTTCCGAAAACCATTAATTCTTCTGCCATACTGTACAGAACTCAGATCTAAGTTATATTTACACAGTCCAAACTAGCTTGAGTAGAAAAAGGAGGGTAGCTGAGCGTGATGGCACGTGCTTGGAATGCTAACTGTCAGAGGCAGAGGTAAGAGGATTGCAAGTTCAAGACCAGTCTGGGTCACAGAGAAAGTTCCGGCCATCATGGGTTATAGAGCAAGACCCCCATCTCATAAAAAGGAAGGGAGAGAGAGGAGAAAGGGAGGAAGGGGAGAAGGAGAGAGAAAGGGAAGAAAGGAGGGAGGGGTGCCATGTTCTGTCTTTTACTGATAAAAATGAAAGCTACCCAAGTGGTAGAGGGGCAGTGCTGCCAATGAGGCTAGGAGACATGCTGTGGAAAGTTCTGTACATTAGGTCTGGTTCTGCTCTGGTTTCTGGCATCCACTGGTGTGGGGGCAACTCACCTCCATGGATAGAGAGCACCTGCTGTGTGCCATCCTTTGAGCCTGACAGGTCAGAGGTGTTGTGAGAATGAGAAGGGCTTTGAAGATTCCCTAAGAACTGAGGCCTAGCCACACCCTCTGAGGCCCTTCTGGCCCCCTTTGCCGCTGAATTTACACATTTTTAAATGATTGATTTATGTGTCTCCCGTTTGGGCTCCAGGTGCCTTGAGAGCTAGTGTAGGTTGTGGACTCTTCCTGGAAGAGTCCTTTGGATAACACTGTGTGAGTGTTCCCAGAAGCCCCTGCGGGGATCCGGCTGGTTGGTGTCTGGCTGTGGAATGTTGCAGTGCAGTGCCCCTGTGACCCAATGGCAAACGGTACCATTGATGTGGTTCACGTGGTATATGCTGTGAATGGAGCCTGTGCAGTGTAGCCCCTGTGTGGCAACTCACTATCAGGATATCCACAGGCTGGGCTTCCATTAAACCTCAGTTATGGGGCTGGTAAAATGGCTCAGTGGGTAAAAAGCTCTTGCCTCACAAGCCTGGAGACCTGAGTTCAACCCTCAAGTCCCACATAAAAGTGTATGGAGAGAACCAACCCTATCTAGTTGTCCTCTAGCCTCAATGCATATGCTGTGGCACGTGTTCCCTCCACACACACATACCATGCACACAGATACAATAATAAATTTAAATCCCTGGAGTGTATGGAAGGCTGCCAGCCCCTTGCATCCATGCAAGCACCCAGCAAATGTTGGTGGGAAACAGAGAGGATGAACCTGACCCTTCCTTGAATTTTCATTCTATCGTTGCTGGTTCATGTATTCACCCCTTCACTCTAGAAATAAAGAAATAAAACTCCTGCCATGTGAAGTATGCACCTAAGTCGTCTGGCTTCTGTTTCTCTACATGAGAATGGGTAACTTAGAAAGAAAAGGAGCTTGCGTGGCTCTGGGACTGGGGCTGGGAAGTCCAGGACATGGCAGCGTCTTGAGGCAAGGAGCACCATACCATGATGGGAGGAGGAAGGGTGAGAAAGTGGGCATGTGGGAACAGAAACAGACAGACAGGACAGCCCAGTTCTGTAACAGTCCAGTCTCACAACGGTGTGACCTGTCTCACAGGAACTTTCACTCCTACCAGTTACTAACCCCTTGTTTGAGTGATACTCATCCCTCCACAAGGTGGAGCTCTTGTGAACTATACACTTCATAAGCCCATCCTCTCACCACCTTTGCTGTGGGAAACAAATTTCAATCAAAGTTTGGAAGGAACAGACCACATGGGAACCAGAGAAACCTCTGTTCTGGAGGTAGCACTGTGATTTGGAGCCAGGCCTAGACCCCAAGGCCCAGGCTCATGGATAGTCAGAATTGCAGGCAAGGGTCTGCAGAATGAGGGAAGGCTGAGCTAGTAGAGGGTCTTGCTTGTTCAAGTATGACCACAGCCTGGTTAGAGACCCACAGAGCCTCCCAGCCCTTCCAAATCAGAGATACCCTGTTGCCACAATCCCCACGTGACCAACATTTGAGAGACAGGCTGGAAGAAGGGGAGCTGGCTGGATGACCTTGTCTATTTCTCATGGGTGGCACCTGCCTCGTGGTGGAAGAGAAAAGATACATTCCAGACAGGGTCTGAGGTAAAAGCCCACGCGTCCTGGCACACACTTATATCTCTTTGAAGTCTGGAGTGCTTCTGAAAATGCCATGGAATGTTTCATTCAATACCGTAATGTATCAACGATCACTTTAATATTTCAAAATGGTAAGGCAAATTGCTATGGAGTCAGTAGTGTTTTGGAATATGCATGGCATGAATCTCCGTGTCTCTTAAGTAGGGTGATAATAACTACTTCGAGAAGGGCTACAGAGACCAAAAGAGAAGGCCGGCTGTAGTAACTCCTCCCCAGAGGCAGAGTGTTACAGGACTCTCTCACAGTGCTGAGGTCTCTCCTGTGCTTCCCTGCATGCAGGGAGGAGCCAGGCTCAGTCCCAGGGACATGAGGAACCTCTTGAGGCAGCTCAGGAAGCCAGATCTACCAGTTTTTAAATTTTCTTTTAATTTCATAATGCTGCCCTTTATACTACTGCTTACTGGCTGGGCAGCCAGGTTAACTAGAATGGAACTTAAGTGACACTCAGGTTTGAGGGACTGGAGATGTGGCGTCGTGATAGTTATTGCCTGGTGTAGGGTCTCGCTTATTTAAATGTGGTTGTTCATGGCACCAGCTGGGAGCTGGTTAGGGATACCCACAGGGCCTCCCCTTCCTCCTGAGAGAATCTAGCAGTCCCAGGGTGACGTGTGTACACACCAGCACTTGAGAGTCAGAAGTCTGGGAGAAATAAGGCTTTCTGGATGAAAGGAAAACTGTGGGTGACAGGGGAAGAGGCAAATAGATGGTAACGACCTGGGGTTTGCAGGACATGGGTGGAGAAAGGGGGATTATGCCATTAGCACTAGTCTGAGAGTTGCTGTTAGTGTTTCCTATCCCCAGGGCCCCATTGCCTGGTAACTGGGGAGAAGTGAAGATGGAGAGAGAAGCAAACAGTTGTGTAACATCTGTAGCTGAAGGTGGAGGAGGAAGATTGGTTAGAGAAGGCCCAGGCAGAGAGCTAGATGGGAAGGGGTCCTAGGCCTCTGGATGCTAAGGAAGAGTCAAGGGAGGACAGAGAGGAAGCTGTGGGTGTCCCTGGCTGGGCCCCCAGGAAGCATGGAGACAGGTGCTCCTCTGCTCACCCAGTGTTATATCCCAACAAGCGTGCTATAAATACCTTAAGTTGAAAAATGCACAGAAGAGTCAGGTGTGATAGTGCATGCCTCTAATCCTAGCACATAGTCTGAGGCAGGAGGATTGCTGCAAGTTCAAGGCCAGAATGGACTATATAATGAGGTCCAGGCTAGCCTGGACTGTGAAGTGAATCTCAAATTCCCCAAACCCACATATGCATGTAAACACATACATACATGCATGTATACATACATACAGTCATACACATCTGCTTGGGCTTTCTGTAGCTAACCTTCCTCTTTTGCTCTCAGTTATTGATGCTAAGCATCTGTCTGTGTCTCTCTCCATATATATATATTGGCTGCTATTTGTATGTATAGTATACATTATTAATACCTCCATAATACTGTAATAAATTGTCTAAGCCAAGCAAGGTGGCACACACCTGTAATCCTACTACTTAGGAGGTTGAGGCAAGAGGATCACATGTGCAAGAGTCCACTGGGGCTATATTTTGAGGCGACATCTCAAAAACACAAAACCAAACTATTCAATTGTAGTAGGCTGAGTTCTGATAGTCAGATTATATGGCACAGTGCTTAAAAGTCATTTGAACGAGAAGACAGAATGTTGTGTGGAGCTTCAAGGCAGCACATGAACTAACAAATGATTGTCCAGATACTCCTTCAGGCCTGGGTAGGTCCCAGGACCCAAAGTGAGTGTTAGGAATCTGTTTCTCTCTATAACTTGACTCTGCTGCTTTGCCAGTGTTATTCTCAGGTTTTCCCAGACAGACCTGGGCCCCCAGAGAAAGAAAAGCTTCTTCCTGGGAGTATCAGCTAAACCCCAAGGTTGACTTGTCTTCTTCCCCACAAACTGTGATTCCCTGTTGCTGAGCAAAGCACATGGTGATTGTGCCTCCAAGCCAAGGCAGCGTGACCCTGGGGGGTGGCCAGAAGAACTGCCTTAAGCTCCCAGGGGAGCTGCTGAATTGAAAGATAGAGCTAAGAGGCTCCCAGAAAGCAACATGGGGCCCTCTTGGCAGAAGAAGATCTACAGAACCACTTTCTGTAATGACCATGTTGTTTCTGATCATTGGGGATTCCTTTTGCGGTGAGAGGAAAACTTGAGGTCCCTTTTCATCAGTTTGGGGTGACCTGGCAATGACTGACTGAAATGGCTGAGTAGTATGTGTGTGAGGAAATGTCTTAGGTGTCAAGTTTGGCTTTTGTTTTTGTTTGTTTTATTTTTGAGGCAGCATCTCATTACGTAGCTCTGACTGTTCTGGAAGGTGCCAAGTCTTATCAGAGCCCTGGACTTCATAGGGCACGGGGGGGGGGGCAGCAAGGAGGCTGGGGAATTAACCTTCCATCACAGATTGGTGAAGCTATATGTACTTGGGGCCCACGGGTCTCCCATGCAATCCCTGGAGCTCTGGGTCGCCAGAGTGATGCCCCAAGGGGAGCTGGGCCTTCGTCAAGGTCGGCCTCCCAGCTCAGCCAGCCTCCTGCAGGCTATGTGCAGCACCCAGCTTCAGTAAAAACATCCCTGCATTTCCCTCTCACACTGCTCTGTTTCTTCCTTTCAGGGTTATACTAAGGACATGGTGACAGACTTTGATGAGAAACATGATGAGTATTTAATATTGCTTCAACAGAGAAACCGGTAAGAGCGAGCCGTCTGACGGCAACCCTTGTTATTAACCAAATAAAAATTGATTTCGGTTTATTAATAGCACACAGGACACAGGAATGGGGCCCAGAGTCCCCCTCCATGCAGAGGCTGAGGTTATTACCTGCACTTGCAGCTCCATACCTTCCCCCAACCCCCAGCCATCCAGTGCTTTAGTTGTATCCAGTGTTTAGTGTTTTGATTGTACAACCACTTGTTGGTTGTGCAAGTACCACCTCTTGTCTCATGGTGGAGAGGTGGGGGCAGAGGCATAACAGACCCCTCAAGTCACTTGGAAATGGTGGTCTGTATCTCTTGGGCATCAGCTTGCCCTGGAAAGCTGAGTCTGTGGAACAGCAAAAATCAGTTTACTTTGTGTCTCAAGTTGCTTGAAGTGGCATTTAAAGTTAGGGTGGGGCCTATTGGGTTCTTGCAGAAGCTCACACCACTACAGTGTGTAGTGGTCAAGGTCATAGCAACCTGGTGTAATCTGAAGGCCTGTGTTCCTTTACACGGTCAAGCAAGTTCATTTTTAGTTCATTGTGGTTTGTATTCAGACCTGAACCTTCCCTTCCTATGAGCTGGATATGCCTGCTTAGAGCTCAGGAGTTGCCTAGTGTTGAGGAGCTGGGAATGGAGGACCCCTGTAACTTTCCTGTCCACACTGAGCAGCAATGCTATGGGTGTCTGTAGAAACACAGGTGGAGGAGGGGCAGAGAGCCTCCATGTTGGCAGAGAAACAAGGATCTAGATTTGTATTTAATAGCATTGGCAATGAATTCAAGTCAAACCACAAGCCAAATAACTTGTGCTGAACCCCTAACCAGATCTGCCTGAGATGGGAAGACCCAGCAAAGGCAATAATTTGTGTTATGGGAGGGTCTGTGTAAGGGGAGCAGACTTGTCTTGCAGGTAAGTGGTCTGAAAGGTGTGAGTTCAAATCCCATTCAACCATTGGTTTGGGGAGCTCTGGTGATGGTGTTGGGGGTGTATGGGATGACCTCATGCGTTACCATGTAGCACCTCCATTCGTTATACAATTTCATTAGGTCCCTGTCTCTGGGCTGAGGATGTGGCTTAGCTGGTAGGATCCTTGTCTAGCATGTATAAAACCTTGGGTTCAGTCTCCAGCACTGTATAAAGTTGGTGTGGTGGCACATGCCTGTAATCTTAGCACTTGGGAGGTAGAGGCAAAATAATCTAAAGCTCAAAGTCATCCTTGGCTACATAGTGAGTTCAAGGCCAGCCTGGGCTACAAAGACCTAGACAGACAGAGAGATCCCTGTATCTATGACAAGTCTCACTCTCATTTCAATATATACCCAGTGAGTTGGCGGTGCCAGAAGTGGTACCCCTGTGCTCAACCATTTAACAGAACTTTCCCAGCTTCCCAGGGGCAGGCAGCTCAAGTGAGAACAGCAGACAGCTCCTGCTGATTAGACCCCCATGGGTGTTTTTCTTACGCCAGGCGTTGGATGTTTTTATTCAGTCTCTGGCAGGCTGGATGTTGCCACTGAACACCTGGGTGATGGTTTAATCATTTCAGACGCTCATCTGGGAAGAGAGTTTCTTAGCTCCTTATGACCAGATTGTTTCTCATTAATCGGGGATCGATAACTGCTATCACAGAGATGCCGGCTGACAGCATAGATGGGAATTTCACGGAGGAGGTTGTAGCATGGTGACAATTAAAAATATATTGCAGTTGAGTTGCTGTAAATGGATGGGGTGGGTATCACTGGATGCAGGAAATAAGAAAAAGCTGGAAAGGAACCCCCACCAGGGACTTGTAAAGAAAGAGATGCCAAAAATAGTTTTCAGGTTGGCTTCAAGGCACCTTTAACGAAGTGCCAGCCACACATTAGGTGCCACAGTCCACCAGTTTATTTGTGGGCCAACCTGATAGAAAGGGGAAGTGATTGCAGCCATTTGACAGATGCTCCCGGTGTAACGAGCAAGAAGTGGTGGAACTGGATTATACTTTATTTACATTTTTTAAAAATATTTTCATAGTGATTAAAATTAGAGAAACCTGCCAGGGCTGCCAGTGGCTCCAAGTATATACTAAGAAAGGACTTGGTGGGTTACTTGGAGACTGAATTGTGTGCCTGGCGTGATGGTAGAGGCTGAAGACTGAGTGAGCCCCAGAATGCTTAGCTGGGTGATGAGTCCCTTAGAAGGGGCATTGTCGGCAGAGATCTGCCCAGGATGTATCTGACCCTAGCATGCTTGTTGATATGAGCCTTATATTTTGGGAGTGCCCCACCTAGGAAAGGAACTATTGTATGAAAAAGGTAGATTGTGTTAATATTTTCATTTTGTTTTGGTATTTTTAATTTAAAAATTATTTGTGGGAGGCATGTACATCATAGGCTGAATGTGGAAATCAGAACTTGTGGAAACCTCTTCTTCCATCATGTGTCTTTGAGGAACTGAATTTGGGTCTTCAGTTTGGCTGAGTGGCAGTTCACTCGCTTGTGTGCACACGGCTCCGGGTTCCAGCGCCACATGGCACTCTGACTTCAGGCAGAGCTGGTTCCAGGTGCTTAACTTAGGTCTTCAAAACCCTTTCTGCTTGAATCTCCTCTTGGGGCAGCAGGTCCAACTCCCTTGAGGCCATGTTCTTCTGAATGTTTCCTTCAGCTGCTTTTCTCAAGGACCAAATAACACAATTGCCAGACTCTTAGATCTGGTGAAAATCTGCGTTCCCCACTCCCGACACTGCAGGCCCCCTTTGCTGCCAGCTCTCTAGACAGAAGCCTAATCTTCCCAGTCAGTCCTTGTCACTCAGCCCTTTGGTCCTGCTGCTTGATGTTACTCAGATCTGCTCAGGTGTGATTACATCTTCTGTGAGACTGAGTGGCCATAGGAAGGCACTAGGACAAAGCAAAACTGCCCTGTCCCTTGAGCCTCCTTCCTGGCCCTCTCTAGCCCTGCCTGCAGGACATGACAACTCTTGGCTTCTGTTACAACCAGGGTGGCTTCATGTTCACCCTACCAGGGAGCTCATCCCGGGAGATAGTTGGGCTGTAGACACCTCACCTGTCCCCTTCCTCTGCCCAAGCTGCTCGCCTCACCTTCCAAATATAGCTTCTGGGGGTTCCTTCAGGAACAATACCTCTCCCCCTCACTCCATGTGGGCTTGGGTGGGAGTGACTCTATAGTCCAATTTCCTGGAGCACCTTACCAGAACAAGACTGATTAGTGGGGTGTAGAAATGGAGCCCAAGACAGGCCCTAAGGAGCCTTCCTTAGGAAGGGCTGTGCTGGAAGCATTGGGAAAGAAATGCTGTCTTCCCCAAAGTAGCATTGCATGGGGCCCTACCATGACGGGGCAGCAGCGGGCAGCTCAGCTGTGGACAGTCGGGGACTCTCCACTCTAGACAGCTTTGTGTAAAACAGCTATCCATTTTAAGAAAACATCTTTCGGTGATGTCACCTGGATGTCACTGCGTTCATCTGCAGCAGGGAGTTTCTTTATCCAGTCTTTTCACAGTATGAGTCATTATTCCCTAATTTATCAATTTCTTGTATCCACATTCTCATAAATCATCCTGCTTAAGTAGGGGCCCACATGCGGTGCCAGCCCCAGGTCCTAGGCCATGGGACAATGTTTCAGTTGTGATGCTGGGACCCAGGGCAGGCTCTGGAGGGAAGTCAGGACATACTCTCCTCCTGGCCGGTCCTCAGCCTACTGACTCCTCCTCCGAGCACTCTTGAGTTCTGTGCTCCCAGGAGTGTGCTGATCACTGTTTTGTAGATCATCACTTAGCGACTTATGTTTTCCTTCTGTTCTATGTTGTTGCCCAACAATCGGGCACATTGCAGGCTTTCAAGGCTGGCAAGAGATAAGCAGACTGTAACCAGTGTTCCTGCCATCTTTGCTGAAAACAGCTGACAAGTTAACAAAGAAGCCCCCATAGTGCCCCCACCTTCCTCCACAACTGACGTCATCTTTATATTTATCATCTTCTACTCCGGGCCCACAAACCCAGTTTTTTTCTTCCAATTTTGCACTTACTACATACATACTGTTCTGTTTTGGTTTTTAAAGTTAGTGTACAACTTTTTTTTTCATCATGGCATCTTTATATAAAGATACTCCTCCCTCCCATTTACTGTTCTGTTTGTGTGCGAGTGTATGTTTTTATGTATGTGCACATGTGTGTGTACATATGGAAGCCAGAGGTCAGCTTTCAGGTGTCATTCCCCAAGGGCTGTCCTCCTTGGTCTGGGGCTTGCTTTGCCAGTCAGGCTACGGTGCTGGGCATCAACTGTGTGCCACTACATCTGGCGTTTAGACCTGGGTTCTTGAGCTCAGGCCCTTATACTTGGTGGGAGAGCACTTCACTGAGTGCTGCCCACCCCGACCCTGTGAGGAGACCACAGCTATGTTCCTGGGGTCTTTCCTGTGGCTGCTGTAGCATAATGTCCCAACCTCCACTCCCCAGCACCGGGTGCTGGCTTGTGTTCAGGATTTGTTGGTCTCAGTACTAATCTTTTTCACTGCCAGTATTATTGCTTGGGAATTGCTGGAATGTGCTTTCTGGGAAAAGATCAAATCTGCAGCTTTGTCTGTATTTTCCTCTTCCTCCTGAGAAGGGGCTGTGAGTTGTCAGCACTGTCCGAGTTTGTCCGTTACCTTACTGTCTCACAAGCTCCAGGAGTGACATGTCTGTTTTAGCGATGACTCTGGAGTTCAAGTACCCAGAGTTTGTATCTCAGGCCTGCCACATAGCAGCTGGGTGACCTTGGGCAGGTTACTTACCCTCTCTGTGTCCCACTTTCCTTGTCTATGGAGTGGGGTAACAAAGGAATCACGAAGAGTAATGTCTTCCTCAGTTGGTGCTTATTCTTGTGTTCTGTGTCTGTGAGTGGCAGCTCCCTGGGACATGTTTCTCAGCATTCCTGCGCAATTGCAGCCAAGGGCAGCAAAATATGTTAGTTGCTTGACATGTTTTGTTCAAAGAGACAGAGCCAGGAAGCTTTTGGTCTTCTTATTGTCTTTCCTATGTGGCTGTGAGGGACTTTGGGAACCTTAGTTTGCAGTTCTGTGGTTTTCTCAGTGGTTTTGCGATTTCAGCTGGCTCCAGATTTTGTGAGCGTGTGGGAGGGGGGGTAGTGGTGGTGGTGAAGTCCAAAGGACAGCCTCTGCTTTTCTTCCTTGCTACCATCCACTTTGTTTTTGAGACAAAGCCCCTTGCTACCCTGGAGCATGCTGATTGGCTAGACGGGTTAGGCACTGAACCCCTTCAGCACTGGATTACTATGCCTGGCTTTGTTTGTTGCTCTGTCTTTTGAGAAAGCTCTCACCATGTAGCTTGGCTGACCTGAAATTCACAGAGATGCCTCTGCCTCTTGAGTACTGGGATTAAAGGCCTGTGCCAGAGTCTGGGGATCAAACACAGTCTTCATACTTGCAAGGCACGCCCTGTACCAGCTGAGCTCTCCCGGGTCAGGTGTCTTTACTTTTATTGTTTCTTTAGACACAGGACCTCGCTGACTAGCCCAGGCTGGCCGCAAACTCACTATAACCTCCTGCTCCCAGTGAGGGATTACAGGTACAACCACCATGCTTGCTTCTGTCTTTAAACACAAACATAGCAAGACGATTGTTGAGCAACTCTGACTAGATGAAATGCTGTGGCCAGAGCTGGCTGGAACCTTCCCCTCTTCCTCCCTAGGAGCCTTGGGTCAGCACAGGGTCGTTCTTTATTCATGGTGGCTTCCCGGAGCATAACCTGAATCCACTCTCTGTGTTCAGAGTCAGGTTTGGCATTTAGAATTCACCCTTATGTGATGATTATTATTAGTCCCAAACTTTGCAGTATAGTCTCAGGCAGATTCTTAGGACAAGGGCAGAAAACAGCCCCATTCTTTCCAAAATATAAGAATGGTCTCTAGATCAATTGCTAATATTGTGCCCCTCTGAAACCTTTGTTAACTTGGGGGATGAAGAGATGACTCAGCAGTTATGAGCACTGGCTGCTCATCCAGAGGACTTGGGTTCAATTACTGTCACCCCTGTAGAGACTCAAAACCCTCTGTAACTCCAATTCTAGGGAACACAACACTCTCTTCTGACCTGCATAGGCACCAGACACACATGTGGTCCACATACATGTAGGAAAAACACCCATACACATAAAATAATCTATTAAATTTTTTTCCAACTTGCTAGGTTCTTAATCGCTAAAGGGAAAGCCTGTTTGTTGACTTGAGAATCTAATTACCATGGGGTATAAAGGTGTGTTTAAAGACTGAGAACCTGGCATCCCATAGCCATGGCTCTGGAGGGGCTAATGCAGACACAGTACACTGTGCCAATGTCACGTCAGCAATGAGTTACAGACTGCCATAGTTACTTTTAAACTGGTGTGATAAAACCATGACCAAGGCAGTTTACAAAAGAGAGCATTTAATTGGGCTTACAGTTTCAGAGGGGTAAGAGTCCACGACCATGATGGTGGGGAGCAGGGCAGCAGGCAGGCACTGGAGCAGCAGCTGAGAGCTCACACCCTGGCCCACAAACAAGAGGCAGAGATGCACAGCAGGAATGGTAGGAGTCTTCTGAAACATGAAAGTCCACCCTCAGTGACACCCCTTCTTCAACAAGGCCACATCTCCCAACATTCTCAAACAGTCTACCAACTGGGGCCAAGTATTCAAACATAGGAGCTTATGGGCGATTGGGGGTCATTCTCATTCAAACCACCGTATTCCACTACCTACCCCCATAGCCTCATAACCGTATCACAATGCCGCATGTATTTAGTTCAATTTCAAAAGTCTCCATAGTCTTTCACAGTATAAACACAATTTAAAAGTCCAAAAAGTCACCAGGTGGTGGTGGCTCATACCTTTAATCCCAGCACTCAGGAGGCAGAGGCAGGTGGATTTCTGTGATCTACAAAGTGAGTTCTAGTACAGTCAGAGCTGTTACACAGTGAAACCCTGTCTTCAACAACAACAACAATGAAAGTCAGCTTGGTGTGGTGGTGCACACCTTAATTCTCAGCACTCAAGAGGCAGAGGCAGGCAGATCTCTGAAGCCAGCTGGTCTACAGGGGTGCATGCTATGCCCAAATCCGTGAAGTCCCCTCAAGGCCAACAAGGAGACCGAGTCCCATATGTAAAAGCAAAGAGCCTTTATTTTAATCAAGATTGCAAACTCCGTCTCGCTGCATGTCCAGTGTGTTGAAATAAACAGAGAGCCCCGAGCTCAATTAGAATTGGGTTCTTATAGTAGTAAAGGTGGGGGTGTGGGTTCTCTGAGGTTCGGGACCCCTGATTGGCTGACATTTGTCTAGGGGTGTCCTGGTGAGTGTGTGCTGGCAGGTGATCCTATCTACAGCAGTTATAACTTAGGCATTTCCTTTGAATGGTCTGTTCTTGGGTGGAGGTCGGGATATTTCAGCTTCTGTTTTTTTCCTGCTACCAGGTATTGCTTCAGGGTAAACTACTGAGACTCAGGTCTCTCATTAAATTTATCGAGGACCAAGTTCTACTCTGGCAGGCGATAATGGTTGGAAGTAAAGAACTTCCTTTGGGTGACCTGCCCAGACTTAGCTTATCATGGCTGGCCCCCACAGTGTACAGAGAAACACTATCCCAAAAAACACAAACAAAGCAAAACAAGTCCAAAAAGTCTTCTCCGAGACTCAACGCGGTCTCTTGATTCTAACTCCTTATAAAAATCAAAAAGCAGATTACATGTTTCCTACATACAATAGCACAGAATATACATTATGATTCCAAAATGGAGGAATAGGGGCAGAGTGAGGAAATACTGGACCAAAACAAGACTGAAATCCAGGAAGGGAAATTCCAGATCCTCTAACTCCATGTATGATGTCAAAGAGCTCAGATAGCGGTACCCTTCCAGCCTCACTGACTGCAACACTCTTCTTTTCCTTGGGCCAGTTCCACTGTGTGCAGCTCCTCCTGGCAGACATCCCACAGTTCTGGCATCTTCAAATCCTGGGATCTCCAAAGCAATACAGGATTCATTTTCGTATTTTCATACAATGTCCTTTCTGAGTCTCTATGCAGGGATTCCCTGCCACAAGCTTTGCCTTGGTAGCTCTCTTTAGCCATAGAGTAAGGGACCACAACCTCTTTTCTTTGGTATCGTTCATGACTCTAAAGCCAGAACCATATGGTAGACACTGCCAAACCCTGCTGCCTGCTTGGGATGGATCCTGGCACCTCCTTGATCACATTTGCATAAGCTTTCCTTTGTAGGTGGTTTTTAGGTAGAGGAAATCCCTTGGACCTTATCCTTTTAGAAACTGCAGGATTAGCTAGGTGGGGTCTTGCCCTGAAGGCAGTTCTTCCTTTATTCCATGTCCATCTGTCCTCTCCTCATCTCCTTCAACAAATGCCTTCGCTCCCATATTACATTTCCTGGGGTTATTTGCTCCTCAAACTGGACATTTTATGTTTCTTTTTTGCCCTGCTTGCTCTTTTTCATTGCTGCATAAGAGTGATCGCTTGAACCCATGTGACAGAATCAGTATCAGGCCATCCTGGCATCTTCTCTGCCAACAAAATTAGTCCAAAAGCTTTTCAATATAGCCTCAGGTAGATTCTTAGGACCAGGGAAGAGAACAGCCTCATTCTTTGTCAAAATATCACAAGAATGGTCTCTAGTTCAATTGCTAATATTGTTCTCCTCTGAAACCCAGAGCCGGGCCTCCCAGTTCACATTTCACTAGGCACTGCTGTCTTCCAAGCTCCTACTAGAATGGCCCATTAAGTTCTGTTTACAGCATTCAATTGCTTTTCTGTTCCAAAGTCCCCAAATCTTCCATAGTCCTCCAAAAAACAGCATGATCAAGCCTTTCACAGCAATAATCCATTCCCAGATACCAGCTTTGGTTTTAGTTACTTTTTTAATGTTGTAGTAAAACACCATGAACAAGGCAACTTATAAAAAGAAAATGTTTGATTGGGTTTACAGTTTCATAGCTATCAGAATCCTTTTACCATCTTGGTGGGGAGCATGGCTGCAGGCAGGTCAGCATTGCACTGGAGCTGCATCGGAGAGCTCACATCCTGACCCACACACATGATGCAGAGACGCAGCACACTGGGCATGGTGGGGGTCTTTTGAAACCTCAAAGTCTGCCTCTGGTTACACACTTCCTCCAACAAGACCATGCTTCCTAATCCTTCCCAAAAAGTTCTACCAAATGTATCCAAATGTATGAGCCTCTGGGGACCATTCTTAAAGTATCACAGAAACATTGTCATCACTTTATCAAAGTGATGACACTGCTGGGATCCAGGCAGGCAATCTTTTTCTTCCAGACTATTAAAGCATTTAAAGGCCAAGGATCCTGTGCAGCTGAGGCTGGAGCACTTGGAGCAAGGTTTCTCTGTCTATGTCAATGGGGCCAATTCGGAGCTGAAGACATCCCCACGGAAAGCTGTGCACACAGACTTCTCCAGAAGCGCCTCCCAGGCCGAGGGGTCACAAGGTGAGTGCAGACCCTCCTATGCCAGGCAGCAGTGTTTTTAGTTGAAAATTAAGGGATGGGATGTAGCTCAGTGTTAGAGCACCTGCCTGGCAGAAACAAAACACTGCAAAAGAAAATTAAAGACATAAGTTAGAGACTTTGGAAACACCCTGTCTATGTGAGCTCACTAGCAAATGTGTTAACTGTGTCCATCTGTCCAGAAAGATAGCCCAAGAGCAAGACAGAGAAACACTCTTGAAGGTGCTGGGGATGGAGCCCAGGGCCTCACATGTGTTCAGCAGCCACTCCAGGCTTAAATCCCTTTTTACTCCTTTTCAAGCTAGATGTGGCCTCCACATCCCAAACCATAGGCAGCTAGAGCAAGAGATTTCAGTTTTTCTATTACCCGAGGCTCTAATGTCCATGATTTTAAGGGCTATTTTAAATAATACCTGATATGCACATATTAACTTTAATCCCAACACCTATGAAATGTTTTATTCCACTGTTGGTTTTTACATTTAGTTAATCCAGCCCCTTCATGCTTTAAAGGGATTTCAGGTGTCCTCCGAGAGCCTAAGTGGGATGGAAAAACTCCCCACCTGGTCTACCTGTAGGCAAACTGGAACATGATTTAGTATTGAATGGATAGAATGGTTTAACAGATGGGACCAGGCTTCAGGTTGGCTGTGTCACTCTGAGGAATCTGCTTGGTCTCTCTGTATTATTAGAATTCATTGCTTTATAGGTGTGGGAAGCTCCCAAGTCATTATATACATTAAATACAAAATCAACAACAAAAGGACAAAGGGAGAAAGTGATATCACAAAATATTCCCTTAAGGGAGCCACTGTAGTATTTTAAACACACGGTTTACCAGGAACTTTGTAGCCCCTGTGTCTAAGAGGGAATGCCATGGCTTTCTAGCTTTTACCGTGGGCAGGCTGCTGGTGGAGGAGTTACAGGGAACAGGATTACCTGAGCTTGGAACCCTGCAGTATATTCACTCATTCCTCAACTATGTCTCCATCCACCCTCTTTTACACATGGCGTCCTGCTGTTACATCTATGCTTTGGCAATGGCTCTTTGTGTCTGTAGAGCTACCTGATAGGCTATTAGACATGCCATTTTGCAGAACAGACATTCTGCAACTCATACACTTTGCTGCTGGGTATTGGCTTGCTTGCAGCTCGCTTCAATAGGACGATGCATCCCTCGTATATATGACCTTGCGCAGCTGGCCTGAATTGCAGATGTACAGTTCAGAGCAGCCATCAGTGTGAATTTGTCTTCCATGTCTCACCTGCCCCTTCCCTGTCTCTGCTGCAGATTGTGGACGAAGAACCCTGTTTAGAGAAGCTGAAGAAGTCTTAAGACGCAGCTCAAGGACAGCACCTGGAAAGGTCCAGCGCCGAGGATGGCACCAGGTCTGGGAACAGGAACAGAGCCAGGACCATGGCTTTGGCACTTGATTAGGATGAGGAATGGGCCAGTTGAGTCTTTAAGCCCCTATGGGCTTGGTGGCTATAGGGCATGTCTGCAGGTACTGGTTTCTGGGGTACCTGCCCCACTGTAGGGTACTCCCTCTGCCTGGGACCTTCAGAGCCCACAGGGGAGTGCAATAATAGCAGACTCAGGTTCATTTATCCACTTGTTTTTATTGAAGAGCTACCATATGCCAGGCATAATCAGAGATAAAGTAAATGATGAGGACAGAACCCTGGTGAACCTGGTGAACTGAGGTGCCCTTTTGGGTGGCTGCCAATGTTGCTGAGACAGCCTGCATTTCTGAGTCCTGGCCCTGAGTCCCAGTACTGTCCCAGCTACACACAACCTCTCTGCTTGGCACTCAGCACACCCAGAGTCTAGCTTTTCACATTGTCCACTCTTATTAGGGAACAGAGGAGACAGGTGCGCAGAAAAACTCAGGGACCTACACAAGGTTATGGCTAAGAAGTGCCTGAGTCCTGACTTAGAACCAGATCCTTGGCTCTGAGTTCTGTATTCTTCCCCAGCTAGAATTTGCTATTGTCCCTTGCTAGCTTCCCTTGGGGACAGTTCTGGTTTTCTATGGGGCTGCCTAATGTACCCAAGTGTCTCTCTATGCCATGTATGTACTGAGGTTGAATCATGGGGTTTTGGCTCCTATTTGTACCTTTAGCACATTCAGATGGCCTCAGGGACCATATACAACACAGATTGGAAGGCTTAGGCAGGGACTCAGTGTCCTTGTTAATCTGGGTATGGAGGAAATTGGGCATTGCATTTTTTTTTTAAAGATTTATTTATTTATCATGCATACAACGTTCCTACTGCATGTACACCTCCATGCCAAAAGAGGGCACCAGATCTCATGACAGATGATTGTGAGCTACTACATGGTTGCTGGGAATTGAACTCAGGATCTCTGGAAGAGCTGCCAGTGCTCTTAGGCTCTGAGCCATCTCTCCAGTCCTGGGCAATAAAGGTTTTCCCGTGCTTGCCACCTACCATGTCTTCACAGCAACCCAACTGGTTTATGTGTGTCCTCATGGTGCTGCTGTAGAAATTGAGGACCAGAGAGCAAAAAGTACTTGTTCTGGGTCACATGACCCCTAAGGGAAGAAGCTGGGTTGGGGTGTGGAAGGGGCCTGATGCTGCAGACTCCTTAGTCTTCATACCTATGCTTATTGGAAACAGTTATGCCTGCATTAGCTGGGGTCTGAAGAGCAGGCCCACAGGGCCCCAGCCTGGGTGCTTGTGTCTGTCCCCAGCCATGAATGTTAATTTCTTGTTAATGAGGCCTTTCTTGCCTGCCTCACTCCACACAGCTCTTCTGCTTGTTTGGAGGGCTTTCTATTATCACGAGCCATATTTGTGTCTTAGACTGTGACTTAATGGTTGGCCCCAGAGTCTGTCCAATTTAAAAGACTTGGCCTAAGATTAATTAGCATCCCTCCCGTCTCTCCTGTGGCTCCCCACTTCACAAGACTTAATCAGGGCTAATTTCCCCTCGCCTCCCAAAGCCGCTCTGCCATAATTGCCCTTCTGCACTGCAGCAGTTAGGGGTCACTCAGTGCCTAACAATAGGGATGGCTGTTTGAGTAGAAAGCTGACCAGGCTGCACGCGTAGTTCTGGAGCCGATGATCTGGGCCGGCTCGGAGGGGGCCTCCAGCCCACATTGCACAGCTGTCTGCTCTAGCCTGCCAGGAGAATTGGTGCCCAGGACAACTGGGAGAGTGGGCCAGCCTCAGGGATGCCAAGACAGATCCTGTTCTGTGGCCTGGCCTGTGTGGGATGGAGTTGAGAAGTCTGTTGCCCTGAGGACAGTGCTCAGAAACAACAGTGACCTAGCCCTCTCCTCTCCTTGCATCTCTTCCCCTGTTCAAGGCAATGTGAGCGGCTAGACCTCCCTTGCACACAGACCCTGAGCCTTGACAGGCCACTAATAGCACCCCCGGGGTTCCAGCCGCCAGGCTGAGCAGAAGGCATGTCATCATTTGGCTTATGCGCTGTTTCTTCTACCACACTTCCTCTCCCCACCTGCCTCTGTGGCTCCTGGGAAAGAAAGAGGATGGGCTTTGGGATGCTTCTTTGCTGTGTGATTTGGAGCTGGTAATGGACCTCGCTAAGCTTTGTTTTTGTTATCTCACAACTTCATGGGGCTGTGTGTGGTGTGTCACAGGTGGTCTGTGAGCAGTGCACTTCTTCAGCTAGGTCCCCCTGGTGGCAGGTGAGGCTTTGATGAGGCCAGTGCTTGCAGCTCCCTGGTTATGCCTTGGCCATCTTCTTGGTGTCTGCTTTTTCATCTAGAAGATGGTCGATAAGGACGCCTGCCTCAGAAGGTAGCTAATGAAGATCGCCCAGCCAGTGCCTGTGGGCGTTTCTGCCGTGCCTGGCACAGAGGTGGTGGATTGGTAGTGTGGCTCATTGTTGGGGTTAGTGGAGGGGTTGAGGGTGTCTCAGTCTAGAGGTCTCCAGGCCACTCATTCTCACATTTCTAATTCTCTTTTATTTGTGGGGGAGGGGAAAGAGTGCCTGTGAGCAGAGGCCAGGAGAAGGCCTCAGCTGGACTCCTCTCTGCTTATCCCTTTGAGGCAGTCCTCTCCAATGAACCCAGGACTTGCATTTTCTCAGCTAGGCTGGGACAGAGCATGTACCAGACGTTCTCCTGTCTCGGCTTCCTCAGAGTTGGAGGAATACCTCTCCGCCATAGTCCACTGTGCCTTTGCTCAGAAGGCCCTTCATGTTCTGTGGGGCTAGAATCCAAACCCCAGTCCTCATGACTGCTCGGCAGTCTCCCGTCTGCTGCGTTGTCATGTCTGGCCTCACTTCCTCCGCTTAGTCCTGGACATTTATGGAGCACCCTGAAGATTTGGATCCTTAGTGCTGGGTTATGGGCTGCAAGTGAGGCAGGCCAGCCTTGCTGCCCTGGAACTCAGGAGATAGGAGTGCAGGACAGGACAGGACAGCAGTGGCCAGCAAGTGAATGACAGGTGCAATGAAGGAGAGCCATGCATGCCAGAGGGACAGTGGCAGGCAGCAGAGGTGCCCAGGACCCATGGACAGACCTGAATGTGAGGATCATGGTCTTCTTGGAAAGACTCATTAGAGTGTGATGGAAAAGGTGTTATCAGGGGTCAGTGCATGGTGATAGAGAGGCAGAGCTGGGGGCCTGGGGTACAGTTGCATGGCTGATCACACAAGCTGAGGATATGGGCAGCAGACTGAGTGGAGGGGCTCGGGGAAGCACCACGATGGTAGAGCTGCCTTTGGAAAGCTCTTGACTGTTGTGTGCAGATGGGACTGTTCTATCCACCCCATAACTCCCCTCACCCCAGGCTCGCAGGAGCTCTGAGGCTGTGTTCTGAATCCACACAGCTCTCCTCTGCCCCTTTCCACAGCCCCACTCCGTGCCCTTTCCTCTGGCTCCACTGACCCCCTGCACCCCTCCAGGTTAGTTTCTCACTCCTGGATCGGTTGAAACATCCAAGAGAAACTATCTGAGTGTCTCAGCTCATCCGTGTTGCTCAGGCTGTGGCCTGTGGGAGCTGTGGGAGTTGACTGTTGTAGTTGGCCTTGGTGGGGTGCTGAATGCCACCTGAGTGGGTTGTGTGACTCAGGGTCACCTGGTGCTAATCCTGCCTGGCCTTGAACAGCCTAGGAGCAGGAGCGTGACTACAGCTTATGAGCTAATATTCTGGAGTTGGGCAGTCTAGTCTTGGTGTTCCTAGTCTTGGTGTTCTGCATCAGTGTTATTACTGTCACCAGGGTAAGAAGCTCATTGACCGCCTCTGGCCCTAGGAAGTGGAGTTAAGTGGAAAGTATCTCCGAGGTAGAAAGTTCCAGAGACAAATCTTTGGGTTCACAGAAGAGGGAGGGGCCAGTCTTTGCCCTCATGCTTCTGGAGTCTTATATTTTTAATTATTTATTTACTTAAAAAATTTGAAATAGGTTCTCATAGCCCATGCTGGCCTTGAACTCACTAAGTAGTTGCCGACCTTTTTTGTTTTGTTTTGTTTTGTTTTGTTTGTTTGTTTGTTTGTTTGTTTGTTTTGAGACAGTATTTCTCCACAGCTTTGGAGCCTGTCCTGGAGCTAGCTCTTGTAGACCAGGCTGGTCTTGACCTCACAGAGATTCACCTGCCTCTGCCTCCTGAGTGCTAGGATTAAAGGTAGACGCCACCACGGCCAGGTTTACCCTTAAGTCTTGATCCTCCTTGTGTACCTCTTTCATGCTGAGGTTACAGATTTGAGACACCATGCCCAGCTGTTTCCATCCTTTTGACTGGGCTCCTCTTCTTTGGGGGTAGCCAGATGAAAGCAGGTGGTTAAGGAGGCAGGGTCCCCAGTGGCCAGTTCTTAAAAGCCACCCTACCAGGAATGGGGTCCTGGCCCTGTTCCAGTTTCAGGGTTTCTTTTAGACTGCAGGGCTCACCACAAAGGGCCAGTGGGGTCACACTATCACTTCTGCTGGCCATGGCCTGGTCAGTAGTGGAGCTCGGGGCTCTAGAGGTTGACTGGATGAATGCGGCAGGCCCCCACGCCACCACCTCCACTGTGGAGCGGCCTGCAGGTGATATTTTGGCATCTGTCCCCGCTGGCCTTTCCCTTGCTGCTTCTGGGCCTTAGATCTCTCTGCCGCCATCAGTGGATTAAGATTTATGGCTTCCTCAGCCTTGTAATACTTGGGTAGACAGTGGCCTAATCAACAGAGCTGCCGTTTACCAAAATGCTGTCAGCTTTGATGAACATCACTGGCTCTCGGCATTAAATCGGTAGTGAAGGGATTGGCCTTCCAGTGATTTACTGTGGACTAGACTCTCAGGAAAGGTCTCCACAGAAGGTTTGCTGTGGGATGCAAGTGGCCTTGGCTGTCCCTTACTACAACATCTGCTTCCTGGGTGGCTGCAGTCATATGAGCATCTACAATACAGCTCACCTCTAGGTTGTGAAGCTGGGTCCCCTTGCTGCTTTCTGACTTGTGACCTTGTCAAGAGCTGACAAACCTGCAAAGAGCTGATCAAAGATCAGCTCCTCACCCCAGCCTGCTTTGGGGGCCTTGGTAGAGCCGTTCCACCTCTAGAGGGCGCCATTAACATATCACACAACCTGTCCAAGCATGCAGGGCATCCCGTGCTCGCTCTTTTCGTGTTTGACAGTACACTTGAATGCACCCTCTTAGAACACTTTATGAGGAGGTGCAAAAGACACACAAATAACTCTGGGCATGAACTGGGTGGAGTGTGGGCTGAGCTCGAAGTGAGCAGCTTTGGGAGGTTTGTGTGGAAAGGCTTTTAAATCCTCCTCCAGGATAGGTACTGCAAAGGTCTGGCAGGGTCTGGGTTTGCAAGTAGGCAGGAAAGAGCAGCCACTCATAAACACCCACTCCCGGTAAAGCAGTATGCCAGTCGGGGAGCCAGCCTGGAGCAACGTCATTCTTCCATGTAAGGTGGAAGGTGGGAGGCCAGGAGCATGCATGTGGCTGGTGCTGGGTTGGAATCTGCCAGCCTTGGTGTGGGTGGGGCCATCCCCCAGGTTGTGGGCAGAGGAGGCTCCCCAGGCTCGGGTGGGAGAGCAGGCCAGATGGCGGCTATTTATTACCCTTTGGGCACCCACTCAGTATTGTGAGCACTTTCTGGACCACAGAGTTAATTTCAGAACTGTTGCTTCATAAGCCGCAGTGTTCACCATGGTGCTGAGTGGACTCGGGTAGGGCACTGGTGTCTGGGACTTAGTGCAGCTAGAGCCGTGAGGGCCTGCTGACTTAGGGCCTTAGGGCTGCCCACAAAGCTGTGTTTGCATATTGGCTATCATTGCGGAGTTCTGCTGTGCTGAGCTGCAGGGAGGAGGCTGGGCAGTTGCTGAAGGGCTATGATCCTGGCTCCTTGCTGGATGTAGAGTTCCTTCTGTGGATGTGCCAACCCAGAGGCCAGCCAAATTGCAGCTCCCACTGTCATTTGCCAGCTTCCTTTCAGGCAGGCCTCAATCTCTGCCTCTTAGCTGGGCCTTTCCTGTGCCCCAGGGTGCCACGATAGCCCCAACAGCGCCTTACTTACAGTACTCTTCTGCTTCCAAGAACTATCTCCTAGTAGAGTGGGCAGGAGAGGGAGGTGGTGTCTGCAGCTCTGGCTTCTGTCACATGTCCCATCTTCCCCTGAGGAACTCAGTTCTAGGATTGGTGGATCTGTGGCTGGCAGGGGTTCACAAGTAAGAGCTAAGGTGTTTTCTCCAGAGCAAAGGACAGGGCAGACAGGCAGTGTGTATCCAGGCTTGTCTGGAGTTTTAGGAAAGAGGGGACAGAAAGGTTAACACTATAGGTCCACAGGCAGCATTCAGAAGTAGCAAAGTCCTGGTCCAAGCCCTCCCCTTTCTAGAGAAAGAACCAGAAGGCCTTAAAGGGTCTGGGTGACTGGTGATCCGGCTACCTCCTGCTTGGCCTGACATAAGTCTGTCTGTGGTCTGTCACTTCCTTTTCTCCCATCTTCTCCTCCTGGCCAATAGGCCCCAGTGTTACGACGTTGCTGAGTGGCCCAGGGAGAAGAACATAGCACTCCTTGGCCTGGAGAGAAGAACAAAGTATCCGAGTCTAGAAGGAAGCCATCACAGCTAGAGCTAGCCCTGGGCTGTGGCGTGAAGAGGGAAGGTGGCCCAATGGCGGTGTGTGGAGAACACAAGGCATTAAAAGTGGCCCGATGGCGGTACATCTTCCTTGCTCTCATAGACAGTGGCCTGTTTCATTCTCACCCTTTAGCCACACATGGACTCAGGGCAGAGAGGCAAGCAAGCGCTCAGAGACACAGGAAGGGGTTTCTATGGACTCAGCTGGACTGACAGGGCCCTGGCAGTGGCTCCAGTTGGCTCACAGTCACACGTATTAGAATGTGCAGGAATCAGTGTGGGAGCCTTGTATGCTGGTATATCAAGTGAGGTCTGGGTTTGCTAACAGTGGCTTGCATGGTATGACAACAGATGTCACCTGTCAGCTGGCTGAGTCCTTTTGTTCTGCTCATGTGGAAATCATGAGTGAGCAGGGAGTAGCTTCTAATACTGGCAGCTTTGGGCCTGGCGTAGAACTCAGGTGCTTCTCCAGAAGACAAAGGGCAGGACAGACAGGCAGGCTTGCAGGTTGGACTGACAGACTCAGAGCCCTGAGAAACAGAGACTTATGACTCCAGGTTTTAGACGTCAGAGGCAGTTCAGGTGAGAGGCCTCCTGTTCTGAGAACCGATTGCCAGGAGTCAGGCACTCGGAAGCCAGTGAGATCCTGAGCTCTAAGCAGTCAGGCAGCAGCATGTGCTCAACCTCTGAGCCAGCCACTCTGGGATTCTCAGTAGCTACTGCGGCTGGTGGTATAGCTCTCAAAACCATGAGCTTTTGAGGTGGGCAGCTCCCAGAAACTCTTCTAGAGACCAAGGCCTGCAGCATCTTGCCTACCATCTCTTGTGCCTTCCACAGCCTTAGCTCACAGCCTGCTATTTCTCTATTTCTTCTCCATACTGCACTGTCCTCAGTCGTCTCCCACCCACTCTCTGGAACTCTCTGAGGTTTTTTTTTTTTTTTTTTTTTTTTTTTTTTTTTTTTTGCCAGTGGCTGCAGCTGCCACTGCCTCCGCTGGCCCCCCTTGTGTCACCAATTCAGCCCACTCTACTCAGGATAAAAATCGCAAGTGTAAAAGCTTTCTATGTGGTCTGATGTTACAACATCTGGGGGCACTAGGGGAGGGTCTCCTTGCAACTCCAAATGCTAGCTGAGCTGGGCATGAGGCAGTCGCGTCACTCCCCGTGACCCACACCGTTAGTTGTTCTTATGGGCCCTTTGGTCCCCGCTAGCTGCACAAAGGTGGGCTCTGTGTATGTGTGTTGGTGGGGGGGGGCGGTGATGTGCATACAGGGGAAGAAAGGGAAATAGAATTCTGGAGTGGTTGATAGCCCCCAACACCTGGCACAGGTATTTGTTTCTCTAAGAAAGATGCAAAGAATGCTTGAAAGAAGAGATGCTGTAGCAAGGACAGCTTGTGTAGGCCAAAAAGCTTTGCAAACGTTCTGTGCCTTTCAGTTTAGCAAACCTACGGCATGTCAGCCACACTTTCCCAAACACAGGCTCAGTTAGCTCACAAGGCTTTATTTTTTTATTTATTTATTTTTGAGACAGGGTTTCTCTGTAGCTTTGGAGCCTGTCCTGAAACTTGCTCTGTAGAACAGACTGGCCTCAAACTCAGAGATCCGCCTGCCTGTGCCTCTCAAGTGCTGGGATTAAAGGCGTGTACCACCACCACCCGGCTTTCACAAGGCTCTTTGGGAAAGTCTAACACCTATAAAAATTCTACTGAAAAATAATCACTAAAACTCTGAAAATTTCTACTGCAAATATACTTTGCAAATATAAGGGAAAAATAAGCATAGGAGGTACAACACTGTAAACCTGCTGAGCTGAGGACAGGGGCTGCAGTGGGAATTCCAGTACTCGGGTGCAGTGGGGACTCCAGTACTCGGGAGATCGAGGACGGGGCTGCAGTGGGGATTCCAGTACTAGGGAGACCGAGGCAGGAGTTTGAGGATAGCCTAAAGAGACATGATCTTTAAAAAAGCTAGTCAAAATCCTTCCCTACTCAGGAACAGTACTCCTTGAATCTCATTCTTTAGACAGCTGTCTTTGAGCAGAATGGCATCTCTTCTCATGTCAACACTCTGAATTTCTGTGTCCAGAAATCCGTGCAGATCAGAACTGAAGCTGGCCCTCGGCTTCACATTGAACCTCCTCTGGATTGTTCAGAAGATTTGGAGTCATCTAAGGATGTGACTGGCAAGGCTAGGGATGCTGCTGAGGATCACACACAGGTAGGGTCTGGCCACAGCCTGCACTTGGGGCTCCCACAAAATTGAGATCTGGTGCAGTGTTCTTTCCAATACCTACTTTGACCATTGTCCTTCCCACAGCTCACATATTGAAAACCTCTGTGTGTGTGTGTGTGTGTGTGTGTGTGTGTGTGTGTGTGTGAGAGAGAGAGAGAGAGAGAGAGAGAGAGAGAGAGAGAGAGAGAGAGAGAGAGAGAG
>NW_026068074.1:1898279-1905726 GCF_014885135.2 Alexandromys fortis
GGAGAGAGAGAGAGAGAGAGAGAGAGAGAGAGAGAGAGAGAGAGAGAGAGAGAGAGAGACGCGATGAAGCACATGTACCGGTCAAAGGAGTCAGTTGATCTGTGGGTGCCTGGGATTGAACTCAGGTCATGAGGCTTGTGCAGCAAGCACTTCTACCTGCTGAGCCATCTTGTCTGCCCTTATCTCACACATTTTGTTACACATTTTAATACATAGAGCATGGGCCACACATCTGTGTTCATGGGTGGGTCAGCTGGCACCCAATCACTCTAAATGGAGAAGGGGCTAAGAGGGGAGCCCAGTGTAGCAGGCGTTCTTTTGGGCCACCAACCAGCTCCCAAATCATGACACTGAGATTTAATATTAATTATGAATGCTCGGCCTTAGCTTAGGCTCGTCTCTCACTAGCTCTTATAACTTAATTTCCAATTTCTCATCAGCTACATTTTGCCTCAGAGCCTTTTATATTTCATTCTGTATGTCCTACTCCAGTGTCTTACTGGCTGGCAGCTGGCTGGCTGGTCTCAGGTGTTTTTCTTTCTCCCTCGTTCTCTCCTTCTCTCCCCCTACTTATTCTGTCTGCCTGAGAGCCATACCTATCCCTCTACGGCCTAGCTATTGGTTGTTCAGCTTTTATTAGACCATTCAGGTGCCTTAGGCAGACAAGGTGAGACAGCAACCCATCTTTACATAGTTAAAGAAATGCATAATAAACAAATGTAACCTTTACATAGTTACAGTAAATTTCCACAACAGGTCAGGCCTGGCAGAGAAGAATAACTTAACTGGGGAGGCATTCTAGAAAAGAGTAGAATTTGTCTCTGGCCATAAATGCTCGAAAGGAGCCTGAAGGGGCTGAGGTCAGGCAGAGAATGACACCCCACCTGTGCATATATGTGTACCTAGGCCTGTGAGGCATTCTGTATCTCAGTGACCCCAGTCAGCGGACTACCCATGGAACACCCAGAGGCTTGGGTATCAGCAGCTTGCAGCCGTGTGTGTACCACAGCTGATGGGGGGGTCAGTGCATACTTGCCCTCCCATCTTCAGCCCACTATCCCATTTCCAGTACTGGTACTAGTGTTTCTTGACAATGCATTCTTGAGCCTTGGCCCATGTTCTTAGCACCATAGACACGGGAATCAACAAAGCACATGATGTGCCTATTCTTAGCCAATTCATGTTCTAGGTGAGACAGAAAAGGGCAGCATGAAATAAGATCATTTCAGGATCAGCAGGTTCTCTAAAGGAAACAAGAGGGAACTGGGCATGGTAGTACACATTCATAATTGCACTGCTCAGACAGAGCGGGAAGGTCCTGAGCAAGGCCAGCCTGTGCTACATAGGGTACCCCTTTCTAAAATAATCATAACAAAACTAAATAAAATCAGAAGAGGGAGATGGGCAGCATGATGCTGTCGGGGAAAGCACCTCTCGCAGGCTGCACAAGAGCACATAGGCAGAAGCAATACGAAGAATATCCCAGGCAGAGGGAACTGTCTGTGCAGCTGGCAAGAGGCTGGGCTCCAGGGAGCACCATGCCAGCACTGTGTGAATAGGAGAACATGAAATGAGTTGAGACGTTGAATAAGGAGACAGTGGGGTAGACTAGGAGTTGCATAGCGGGCCTTGGCTGGAGTGTGGGAATGGGGTTTAAAAAGTGGAATTTGTTCTAAGGCAGCAGTTCTCAACCTCTGGGTCATGACCCCTTGGGGGTTGAATGACCCTTTCACAGGGCTCACATACCAGATATCCGATATATCAGATATTTGCATTACAATTCACAACAGTAGCAAAATTAGAGTTATGAAGTAGCAATGAAAACAATTTTTATGGTTGGGGTCAGCACAACATGAGGAACTGTATTAAAGGGTTGAAGCACTAGGAAGGCTCAGAACCTCTGTTCTAAGGAGACAAATTTTATAATTAAAATGAATGAATATGGGATCTGGAGAGAGATAGCTCAGAGGTTAAGAACACAGGCTGCTCTTTCAGAGGTCCTAAATTCAATTCCCAGGAACCACATGGTAGCTCACAACCATCTATGATGAGATCTGGTGCCCTATTCTGGCCAGCAGGCATACATGCAATCAGAACACTGTATACATAACAAATCTTTAAAAAGGAAAAAAAAATGCATGAGTATATCACCTCTCCATGTTACACAGAAGCAAAATTCTGGAGTGATTGCCAGTAAAAGTTCAGTTGCTAAGCAGACCACGCCCCACGGCTGAAATGCACTGGTTAGCTGTGGGCCTGCCTGCAGACTCATAGCTTCAGTCAGGGCCTTCACCTCTGTGGCTCCTGTGCTGCTGAAATTCGAAAGACAGAAAGAGAAAGGATCTGGGAATGCTGTCCAGGAAACCCACTCTGACCTCTGTTCTGTTTCCACTTACTTATTTGCTAAAAAGGGAGACCAAGGGAAGGAGCTGGGACGCTGCTGCTTCCCGTGCTGGTTGAAAGGGGTCTGTGTACACTTGCACACATTGCACACATGGAGTCTGTTTTCTTTTCCTTTGTCCTAATATGTGTGTGTGTGTTTGTGTGTATGTGTGTGTGTGTGCATGCGCACGTGTATACGTATATGTGTATATATGCTGCAGCTCCTCTGGGAGGTCAGAAGTCAACATTATGGACTTCTTTCTACCTTTACGTGGGCTCTGGGTCATAAACTCTGGTCACCAGGCTTGCACAACCAGCACCCTTACCCACTGAACCTTCCCCAGCGTTTCTTTCTTCTCTTCTCCCCCCCCCTCCTTTAATGTAGTCCCAGCTAGCCTCAAATCCAAGATTCTTCTGCCAGAGCCACACCTGGCTCACCACTTGCTTTTGACCCCACCAACAGTCCCCTGCTTGGGGTCAGTCTGTACAAAAGAAACCTTCATTTTCTTTCAGCTGGATCATAGCCATGTCCAGTATAATCCTACCCCCACACCATGTCCCAGAGTGCTGTGTACCCTTTGAGCTGCAGACCATAGTTGTTTGCCCATGGGGAGGCACCTGGCACCTTCTGTTAAATGGATACCTTGTTCCTCTTTGGCAAGCTCCCAGAGCCCTGCACACTGGACAGCAGAGTTCCTCCCAGGCTTCTCCTGCCCTCAGCATTAGCAGCCTTCCTCAGTGCACATGCTCAGTTGCAGCCGCTGCTGCTCTGCCAGCACTTCACGTTCCCCACTGTGAGCACCTGATTATATTTCTTCCTTGCCTTTCCCCCGACATCTTGAGAGGGCTCTCCTTAAGGCTTCACAGTCAATTTCCCCTTGGAGTTATTTCCCTGCAAAAGCAGAGAGAAACAGTGGCGTGCTTGCCTGCCACAGCAGAAAGAAGCATTGAGAGATGCCATCTGCACAGGGACAGAGAAACTCAGGGCCTGGCTAAATATACCCAGCTTGGCACGAAGCAAGGGAGGCCTGAGTTGGAGCAGAAGGAGCCCTCCTCTGCAGAAAGGCTTTGTGCCTCACCTTTGCGGCGGGAACATGCCAGCCTCTTGCCCTCCACCATATCCTGTGACCTTCAGTTTCTCCATGGCTTTGAGTTCACAGCCTGGCATGCTGGAGGCGTGCTCTGTCAGCCCCCATGTGTTGCCTTACATGGTGCTGTGGGAGGACTGAATTAGCAGTTGACGCTGATGCAATCAGGAGATTCCGTGTGATTATCTGCGATTATTATGAATCGAGGGATTTCATTCCTTTAAAAACAATCAGATAGGCTTTTGTTGTTGTTGTTGTTTTGTTCTTTGGACTTTTGAGGCGGGGTTTCTCTGTGTAGCCCTAGCTGTCCTAGAACTCGCCTCATAGACCAGGCTAACTTCAAATTCACAGAGATTCGCCTGCCTTTGCATTCCAAGTGCTGGGACTAAAGGCATATGCTACCACCCCCTGACCAATTAAAAAAAATTCATATAAAAGCATATAGTGTGTCAGGAGGTGACAGAGCTTGTGGAAAGAGCAGAGCAAAGTTTCTGTCTAATACCGAGGCAAGGCCTCTGAAGAGGCAGTAATGAAATGGGAACCTCAGGGATGTGAGCCAGTGAGCCTGTGGGGCAGTGTACTCAGCAGAGGGAGCAGGGAATGCAAAGATCCTGAGGTGAAGAGGGAGCAAGGAGGTGGGGAAGGTTTCCAGGAGCAGCTGTGAGTCAGGATGGTAGGTCTAGGGGACAGTGATAGGGATGGCATTTCCCTTATGTTGGACAAGGAGCCTTCGCATGGTTCAGAGCAATTTTACAGCTCCAGCAAATAGAGAGTTCAGACCCAGTGCCTGGACACATGGTGTGTGCACTGCCCTGGGGGACTCAATCTCCTTTTAAAGAAGTGGCTTCTTTAGGAATCAACAATGAACCCAAAAATGTCTAATAATAGGCAAAAAAATTAAAGTTGAAATTTAAATTTTTATTTATTATTATTTGTGTTGGGGAGCCCATGTGTGCAGCTATGCACATGTGTGGAGGTCAGAGGACAGCTTTCAGGAGTCAGTTCTCTCCTTCAACTGTGGGACCACATGTGTTGGGGAGCACATGTGTGCTGCTGTGCACATGTGTGGAGGTCAGAGGACAGCTTTCCGGAGTCAGTTCTCTCCTTCCACTGTGGGATCTAAGGACTCGGCCCAAGCGGTCAGGCTTGCATCTGGCCAGTGCCTTTACCAGCCGAGTCATCTCTCCACCCCAAAAGTCTCTTTAGAACCCCGCAGTCCCGTTAACCACTGTCCAAACTGCATATAGATGTCCTGTCCACTGTATGGGGGGAGGGGTCTGTTTCAATCCCAGGGGAGACACTTCCCAATCTAGTGATCACCAGACACTACATGAAGTCATAATCACTGGGACAGCTGCTAGAAGGCCTTCACAGCTTTTCTTTCCATTGTGTGTGTATTAGCTTTATTTCTGTTGCCATGATAAAGTGCCCTGACAAGCAGTTTGAGGGAGAAAGAGTTATTTTAGTGTAGAATTTTGGGTTACAGACTGTCATAGCTGGGATGTCAAGGTGGCAGGAACTCGAAGCAGCAAGTCATTACACTCACAGTCAAGGGCAGAGAGCAATGAATGGATTCCTGCATGTTAGTACTTGGCTCTCTTGCTCAACCTCACACAGCTGAGGATCCCCTGCCTAGGGAATGGTGCCACCCACAGTGACTAGTTCTTCCCATTTCAATGAATGCAATCAAGACATGCCCATAGGCCTGCTTGATTTAGATACTAGATCACTGAGACATTCCCCAGGTGATTGTAGGTTGTGTCAAGTTGACAAAACCAGCCGTCAAAGTGCGGGCCACAGTAAGGTGAAGATTTTACACCCACAGTTACAGCTACATGCTGACATCTAAAGGCTACCATTAGCCAGGTCTCCATAGAGGAACCTGCCCCATCACATCAGGAGCTGTAGCAGGCCTCTTCAACATGAGACTTACAAAGTGAGGGCTGGCCTGCAGGGGAAGCCTATCACATGGGTGCTTCTGCTGGGAACTCAGATAACACAGCCTTTGAGCATGTGCCGCCTTTCATTTATTTTTACTTATTAGTTTTTGGTGGTATGCACGGGTGAACATAGGCCCTGCATATGCTAGACAAGCACCTTCCTAAGCTGTATTCCCAGCCCTTTCTTCACCTTTTAAATTTTAAGACAGGGCCTTGACAGGTTGGCTTTGAACTCACTCTGTAGCCAAGCAGACCTTTACCTTGCAATTCTCCTGCCTCGGCCTTCTGAGTAACTAGGCTTGTCTCCCCTATTTTTTATCGCTAATATAGCATAAGTAGGGTTTTGTTATCCATCCTATTTGATAATCTCATTTTTTTTTTTGGCTCCATAATACAGCATGACTGTCTTTCCACACCGGTAACCTGCTCACCCAGTGGCTTTGGGGAGTAATGGCGTGGCCACGTACTGGCTGTGTCTTCTGTGGTTTTGACAGATGCTCAGGTCAGCTGTGGGGGTGAGAGCAGAAGGCAGTGAGAGCAGCAGAAGAGCAAGACCCTCCATTTTCAGATGGAGGTGCTGGTGTTGTGCATGCCTGGGATGCCAGTTCTCCTGCCAGCTCCAAGGCCTGCAACTTTCATTTCTGCCATCTGAACACACAGGGACATCCCAGTGCTCCTGCAGCACTGACAAATATGGGAGTCTCTTAGTGATTCGGGATGCAGTGGTAAAATGAACTTTGAGTGTTCACAGCAGAGCAGCTGAGTCTGGAAATGACCCAGGTGGATGGCAGGACTGCATTAACATAAAAGCCTCTCAGGCTGCAGAAGTGCTTCAGTTGGTAGAATGCTTGCTGCACAGGTATGGAGATTTGAGTTCAGCTCCCCAACGCCCATGTAAAAAGCCAGGCGTGCTGTACCTGTTTGTAACCCCAGTGCTGAAGACAAGGATCAGCCATGACGCTTTCTAACCAAGTAAGCTAGCCAAGTCAGTGCTGCAGGCTCAGTGAGAGAGTCTAAAGAAGTGTGAGAGAGCCGGGCGATGGTGGCGCACGCCTTTAATCCCAGCACTCGGGAGGCAGAGGCAGGCGGATCTCTGTGAGTTCGAGACCAGCCTGGTCTACAGAGCTAGTGCCAGGACAGGCTCCAAAGCCACAGAGAAACCCTGTCTCGAAAAACCAAAAAAAAAAGTGTGAGAGAGGGTGACTGAGAAAGACACCACTGCCAATCTCTGACTTCTGCATATATGTGCCTGATTGTGTACACACCTGCAAAGCACACACACACACACACACACACACACACACCACCCCTTTGGCACACCCATGACATATCTAAATAACACCCGAGAAGTTTGAGCTCAAGGTGCATTTCGAAGTAGCAGAGCTCGCCCTGCATCAACACTGAGCTGTACACTGGCTGGGGTAGTAATATCCATTACCACAGTCTGTGAGCTGAGCACTGAGATTTGAAGAAACAGGGGACAGAGAGGCCGGTACTGGGTGCCGGGGCCCTGAGACTTTTTGGTCTGTGGAGATACAGTCACAGGCCAGGAACTGTGCCGGGCTGGTTCTGCTCCAGTGCCATGGGCTCTTGTGGCTGTTATTGATGCTGAGCCTGGGAACCAGGTGTGCAGCAGGACCACCATCAGTGCTGCTTCATGGTGCTTCCCACAACGATAGAGAGAAATTCCTCTTAGCTGGCTCTCTCCCTGGTGGGTGCACAGCTAAGAATGGCAGAGAGAAATGCCCAAATCTAATGAAGACAGCCAGGCAAGGCTGAATGAGGCTGTTCTCAAACAGCTGTGCTAGAATCCTGGAAAACACCAGAGCACGAGAGACAAAGACTTGGAATGTTCTAGGTTAAAGGAAAGTAAAGACATGCACCACAGTTATGTGCAGTGAAGTCCTAGGCCTGGGCGGTACTGCTGAGTTTGGAGAGAAATTGCCAAATTTGAAGAGTTAATAAATTTGAAAATAGACAGCATTATATATGTCACAATATTGGATTGATATTAAATTTCCTGAGTTTGATATATAT
>NW_026068074.1:1905802-2017501 GCF_014885135.2 Alexandromys fortis
GGTCTTCTCAGAAAACATCCTTTTCTTTTTTTACTTGTTTTTTAAGATTTATTTATTTTCATTTTATTTGTATGGGTATTTTGCCTGCACGTATGACTGCATCATGAATGCTTTGTGCCTGTGGAGGCTAGAAGAGGGTGTTGGATTCCCTGGAACTGGAGTTGTATAGTTGTGAGCTTGTAAGCCACTATGTGGGTGCTTGGAATGGAACCAGGTCCTCTGGAAGAGCAGCCAGTGTTCTTAACCACTGAGCCTTCTCCCCAGCCTTATTCTTATTCTTAGGAGACATGTGCAGAATGTAGAAGACAGAAGAGAAGGTCACAGTGTTACAACCACAACAAAATAAAGGCTATACTTAATGTGGGTGGCAGAATGGTAACGGTTGGTGAATGTAGGCGAAAGATATCTGGGTGCCCATTATACTACTAGTATGATAAATTGTGGATTTTACATTTTTCAAAACAAGTTTTAAAAAATTAAAAAGCTAGGGCTGGGAAGATTGCTCAGTGGGCAATGCACTCGTCACACACCATGAGGACCTGAGTTAGAATTCCCAGAACAAATGTAAAGCCATTTGAGGTAGCCAGTGCTCCTACTGGGAGGTGGAAACAGACACAGAAGGCCTCAGAGGCCTCTAAGCTAGCCTGGCATACACCATAGTAAACAGTTGTCTCAAACAAGGTGTGAGCCAATGACACAAGGTTGTCCTCTACCTTGCTCTTCATATCCATACTGTGGCAAGAACCACCACCCACTCCACCCCCAACACACACACACACACACACACACACACACACACACACACACACGCCAGCTTGCTCTGCTTTATCAGAACCAAGTCCCAGTGAAGGATGATGGGAACAAGAAGACAGACAGGAGCGCAGTGGCATCCCATCCAAGTTCCATTGTGATGTCTGCTATTGCGCTGAAAGGGCTGCACTGAAAGGAACCCGAGTTCCTCCACAGTGAAATGCATAGTTAGTTCCAAATAAAGAGTGAACAATGAGCAAAGCCCCTGTTTCCCTGGGCCTGTCCACTGAGGTGGGTTCTGATCCGGAGTTTGGGCTCAGAGCCCCTTTCCACAGCTCCCCACAAGGCTATAACTGCAGCAGTGCTGGGGAGCACACTTCTAAAGAGAGTGTGATGTGTACAGGTCATGATGATGGTGACTGAAAACCCTGTTGGAACTTAATTGTAGGATAACAGAATTTGCATGCAGGTCATAGCCCAGGAGCTCCTGGTGCTTGGGGAGTGAGCCTGCAGATTAGAATCCACTTCAGAAGAAGGAGTATGCTTTGAGATGCCCTGTACCACAGGTATGGGAACTAGAAAAGAAAAATATTTCAAATCATAGTTAAAAGGTTAAATCGTCAACATTTAAATCTTTTTTATTTTCGTCATTTACTTATTTGGGGTGTGTAGAATGAGGACCACTTTGGGAAGTTAATTCTATTCTGGTAATTCTAGGGATTGCCCTCAGGTCAGGCTTGTGCCACAAGTGCCTTTGCCACTGGGCCATCTCGTTGGTCTCAAACTGTGAGCTCTTTTTTTTTCCCTCTAAAAATGTATTTTAAATTATATGTATGTGAGCCTGTTTGTAGGTGTGTGCTTATGTGAGTACAGGTACCCATGGAGCCTAGAGGTATGGGGTCACCCTAGAGCTGGGATGCAGTTGGCTGTGGGTGCAGGGAACCAAACTGAGATCCTCTGGAAGAACATGCTCTTAATGGCTGAGCTATCTCTCCAGGCTCTAACATTATCAGCTCTTAAGAGAAACCAAGGCACAAGGAAAGACACAAATTCTAATAGGTTATATTAGTCAAGGTTGCTATTGCTGTGGTGAAATACCATGGCCAAAAGCAACTTGGGGACGAAAGGATTTATATGGCTTACATATAGAGTCTTCGTCCGTTGAGAGGAAGCCATGGCAGGAATTCAAACCAGGTGGGTACCTAGAGGCAGGAGTTGATGCAGAGGCCATGGAGGAATGCTGATTACTGGCTTGCTCCCCTACCCTCTGCTTGCTCAGTCTGCTTTCTTGTAGAACCCAGCCCACCAGCCCAGAGGTGGGCTGTATCCAACCCACATCAGTCACTAATAAGAAAATGCCCTATAGGTCTGCCCCATAGCCAGATCTTATGGAGGAATTTTCTCAACTGAAGTTTCCTCCTCTAAGATAACTTTAGCTTGTGTCCTTGACATAAAACTAGCCAGCATATGGGTTGAGCAATAATGCCAAAGTCTTAGAGATTTCAAAGCAGTTTCATTTGCTTTTTATTAGGACAGGATATGGCTATGTAGCCCAGACTGGCTTCAGACTCTCAATTCTCCTACTTCAGCCTCCAGAGCACCAGGATGACCTGTGTGTCTGTGTATGCCGGATAGGTTTGTATTAGTACGACACAAGGTAGAGTCATCTGAGAGGAGGACCCTCAATTGAGAAAATACCTCCATAAGATTGGGCTGTAGGCAAGCCTGCAGGGTATTTTCTTAATTAGTGATAGATGGGGGAGAGCCCAGCCCATGTAGACGGTGCCATCCCTGGACTGGTGGTCCTGGGCTCTATAAGAAAGCAGGCTGAGCAAGCCATGGGGAGCAAGCCAGTAAGCAGCACTCTTCTGTGGCTTCTGCATCAGCTCCGGCCTCCAGGTTTCTGCCCAGTTTGAGTTCTTCACTTCACTTCCTTTGGTAATGGACTGTCATCTGGAAATATAAGCTAAAATAAACCCTTTCCTTCCCAAGTTGCCTTGGTCATCATGTTTCATCACAGCAACAGAAACCTTAACTAAGACAGTGCCCTCCCACCCCCTAGCTTTAGTAAGTTTTAAAGATGGACCCTCCAGTTGGGAGGGAGATTATGTCTCAGCTCTGATTGGCTCAGGCAGACCAACAAGCTGATTTGTAAGAGGGCCGTGGAACCTTTTCCCCAAAAGATTTGTGTAGGGGTGGGGGCGTTATGCAGGAAGAGTCCAAAAGAGCAGGAGGTGTTAGATCCCCTGGAACTGGGTTATATAGGTGACTATATATATACATATATATACATATATATGTATATGTATATATATATATAAATACTGCTATGTGGATGCTGGGAACCGAACCTCAGTCCTCTGCAGAAGAGTAAGTACACTTAACTGCTGAATCATCCATCTCTCCAGTTCCTGGGATCTGATAACTTAATGAGTATACACAAGTAAGTTTTCCAGGGGTGGGGGAAAAGGGAAAACAAGGTGGTTCTTGGGAGAGGGTGAGCATAGGGGGAGTGACTGTGGTGGCTCTCTGTGAGACAGGAATGTTGTACTTGATGAAAGCTCCTTGTTAAGCATAGATACACGATGTAGCAGTTCCTGGCTGGGTGGACTCGCCTGTGTTTGGAGAAGGAAGCTTGGCCTATACACAGTCAAAGCTGAATTAAACATGGGGGCTGCGCTGCTGATGGTAAGGTGCATGCTTAGCACACACAAGGCCTGGGTTCCGTGATAGCCCAGAATAATGCTCTTCTCACGAAACAAACAATTCATTGTTGTTGTTTGGCCTTTTGAGACAGGCTGGCATTGAACTTAAGATCTGCTGTCTTGTCAGATCTCCAAGTTCTAGGATAATTGATAAATTTTGTCTTTGTACTTTTGTCACATTCAAAACATAACTTAGCTGGGTGGTGGCGCACGCTTTTAATCCCAGCACTCTGGAGACAGAGGCAGGTGGATCTCTGTGGGTTAGAGGCCAACCTGGTCTACAGAGCTAGTTTTAGGACGGGCACCAAAGCTACAGAGAAACCCCTTGTCTCAAAACAAAACAACAACAAAAAAAACCAACCAAACAAACAAAACCCTCCCAAAACCATGATTTGGACCAGAAGGGTGAAAAACAAAAAACAATGGCAATGAGATAGAGTTGGGTAGGAAAGACATTATTAGTTAAGACCTGGAAAAATAAGTGCTGAAATTCAAGATGAGGAGGGGCCGCGGCAATGGGCAGACAGAGCAGCTTCAGCTCCCCAGGCCTTCAGCTGACCCACCTGGCCCACTGTGGCCATCATTGTTGCTGTTTGACTATTAATTAGAAAACCTTTTTTTCTGAAAATGTGTTGAAATAGGAGCGGCGGCGGGGCTGCGTCCCCAACACCCCGGCCGCTTGGCTAGCTCATGCCCGAAATAACAACACACAAACTGTATTCATTTAAAGAGCTGCTTGGCCCATGAACTCTAGCACTTACAGGCTAATTCTCGCACCTGGACTAGCCCATTTCTAATGATGTGTGTAAGCACCCCAAGGTGCGCTTACCGGGAAGATTCTAGCCTAAGTCCAGCCCATCCTGAGCCTAAGTCCATCGTGGGTTGCAGCTGCCTGGGAGAGCTGAGCATGGCGTCTCTGCTCCAGCAGAGCTGTCGGTTCTCTCTGGGAGCAGAGCAGAGTCTGACCTCACTTCCTCTTCCGCCCAGAATTCTATTCTGTTTACTCCTCCCATCTATGTTCCAAGCCATGAGACCAAGCAGCTGGTTTATTATAACTTAACCAATGAAATCAACAGATTGATATATGACACTCCCACATCAAAAATGCACTTCAAGCTTTCCCTGGTCTGTGTCAGGACGATTCAGCTGTGTCTCTTGTAGCTGACCTGCCTGCCATAAACCTTTTAAGGGGCCTGGCTGAGTCACCTTCCTTTGGAGCTCAGTCTGCTTTCTTGTAGAACCCAGCCCACCAGCCCACAGGAGCCACCTTTCCTTTTCCAATAGGAAGGGATGGCTTAAGTAGTTCCTCTTTCTGCCATCTCTGAACTTGAGGCTCCTAGGCTGTAGAAGAACATCTTTATTCCAAATTTAGTATCAGCAGAGAAAGCATGCTATTCTTAGGGCAGGACTCATCCTAGGAGTTGTCCTATAGGTCGCTGGCAGGTAGACACACCTCCCACTTCCAGACCCAGCTCTATCTTGTTGTCCAGTATGCTTTTAGAAATTATTGGATTTTGTTTTTGATTTTTTTTTTCAAACAGGGTCTCACCATGCAACTCTAACTGTCCTGGAATTCATTATGTAGACCAGGCTGGCCTCAAACTCACAGAGGTTCTCCTGCGGTCTCTCCTGAGTCCTGAGGTTAAAGCGATATGCATGCCCAGCTGTGTTTTTGGACTTTAGAAAACTGCCTGGTATAGTTAGTAAAGATGGGCCAACTGCCTGGGTGTGATCCCTGGGACCTAAATGGTGGAGGGAAAGAACTGACTCCCGTGAATTGTTGTCCTTTGACCTCCACATATGTGCCCTGCTGTGTGTGTATCCCTCACTCCCACATATACCAAATGAATTAATAAATATAATGAACTTTGTTTTAAAAACTTAAAAGGAATTTCTGTCCTACTTAGGGTAGAGTAGACAGTGGGTAATTTAGATAGGTGTTCTAAATTTAACGTATATAATGCAGGGCCCTATGGCGTGGTGGGGAGTGCCAAGGATAGCCTTAGTTAGCTGTCACCGTACAATGCAGGGCCTATGGAGTTAAGCTTTCTCTTGTTTTAACTGAAGTTAGGTAGCTGACAAGAGGTATGTTTAATTTTGTAAAATTTTTTATTTTATGTATGTGAGTGCTTTGCCTGCATGCTAAATCTGTGCAACACATATGTTCAGGGCCCTCAGAGACTGGAAGACGACATTGGATCCCCCTGGAACTAGAATTCTAGACAATTATGAGCAGCCATGTGAGTGCTGGGAATTGTACCAGATCCTCTAAAAGAGCAGACAGACAGTACTCTTAACCACTGAGCCACTGCTCCAAACCCAGATATCTTCCATTTTTTTGATAATTAATTCATAATTTTCTATGCTCCAAACAAAACATAGCTATGGCCATATTTGGCCCTTGTAACACCAACTTCTAACTTGCTTTTTTAGACTGAAGACTTTGACAGTCTGGTGAAAGAGGAGCACTTTCTCCTTCCCAGTAGCACTAGAATTAGCCTCTGTGCTACCCAGGACCATTAGGGCAGCCAGAGCTGCCCAGCCAGCCAGCTCAGAAAGAAGCACAGACTGGCCTATGACCTTAGTAGGCCTTGAGCCAGTGGGGCAGCAGCAGGAGGCCAGCAGGGTGGGGCTGGTGCCGTGCTGAGCATGAATGATGCATGCACATGCACAGCAATGCTGAGCCGGCACTAATGCACTAATGGGGCAGCAGAAGGGCCACGTGGCCAACCTGCAACCCCATGTGGGCTCATGCAAACGAAGCTGCCAGATGGAATGTGGCTCACTAAAGCAGCTTTTCCAATTTGCCAACAATAAAGAGTGACCTCCCAGTCAATAATAGTATAAATGGTCTGGCTTGTGCCTCACGTGCATAGCCTATTTAGAATTTCATAAGTATTTTACATTCTTCTCTGTCATTTTATGTAACTGCTAATGCATAAGTGCTTTCTCATTAAGAAGATTCAAACAATCTAGAAGTAAATCTGAAAAAGGCTCTCTGCTTTTAGCTGGGCTGAGTTGGCTTGAGCTGTGTGTGCCCCATTTGGTCATCTGTCTGTTTACTCATTTATTTCTATTTCATGTCATCTTAGCCTTTACTTCTCCCTTCCCTAAGCATTTTGGTTTATGCAGTTGTTCAGGCTCCCTACCCCTGCTCCTATTAACCACATCCACAAGTTCATTGTTCACCCACCCTCAGCACTTGTCTTAGTTGCTGCTCTGTTGCTGTTGAAGAGGCATCATAGCTAAGATAACTCTTATGAAAGAAAGCGTTTACTTGGGCTGGCTTACAGTTTCAGAGGGTTGGTACATAATCATCAGGACAGGGAGCATGGTGGCATGCATGGCACTGGAGCAGTAGCTGGGAACTATAACCTGGTCCACAGGCTAAGAGTGTGACACTGGGCCAGGCTTGGGCTTTTGAAAACCCAAGTGTGTCAGTGACACACTTCAGCTACTCCAGCAAGGCCACACTGTCTAATCCTTCTCAAACAGCGCCACTCCTTGGTGACTAAGCATTCAAGTCTATTAGCCTGTGGGGCCACTCTCATCTGGACCACCACAGCCCTACTCTACTCTGGAGGTGAAAAGGTTGAGTTAGTCTAAGCGTAGCACTGTCTTCACCCTACACTCCTCACTGTGGTGCTGCTGGTGCCATTTGTGTCTAATAAACGGAGGGCTTTACAGGGGCTTTCTTAATTTCAAAGGTTTTCTAGACATTCTGAGTAAGTAGATTTTATTTTTCAAGTTTTGCCTTTCATGTTAATCTCTAATTGACTGCATTTAGGTAGCTTGTTTGATTTTCTGGTTCAGAAGTTACTGAGGTCTGACTTGTGGCCTCCAGTTCATTTTTATGAGTCTTCTTTGATACTTCAAAAGAATAACCATTCTCTTTTTGATGTAAAGTTCTCAATATACTTATTAAATTCAATCATATTATGTGGTGATTTGAATGGGAATGTTCCCCATAGGTTCATGTATTTGAACACTTGGTCCCAGCTGGTGGCACTGTCTGGGAAGACTGTTGAAGGAAGTATGTCACTAGAGGGGGACTTTGAGAGTTTACAGACTTGTGTGACTCCTCTTGCTCTCTCCCTGCTTCATGTTAGTGGTCAGGATGTGAGCTCTCAGCTTGCTGTTCCAGCTGCTATGCTGTTGACTGTCATGCCTCCCTGATGTTATGGTGACGGAACCATAACCCAAATAAGCCCTTCCTCTATAACTTGTCATGGTCATGGTGATTTCTCACAGTAACAGAAAATTTACCGCAGATTGTCAGTAGTGTCATTTAACTTGCTAAGTCTTAAAAGTCTGGTCTTCAACTGCCCACATTAGAATACCAAGAGAGTATTTAAAATGTGAGCTCCAAGCCTACTCCCCAAAGCCATGGAAAAAGCTCAGTGTCACCACTGGGGAGGCAAATGCAAGGAGATCTTTGCGGTTCTCTGGCCAGCCAGGCTAATCAGTGAGCTCCAGATTCAGTGAGAGACCCTGCTCAGAAAGGAAGGTAGAGAGTGAAAAGGAAGACACTCAGAACTGACCCCTGACCTACCCACATGGATGTGCACACAAGTCCACATATCCTCTCCATTCCCCCATTGCATCTCACATACCTAGAGATTCAGAGTAAGAGCTGGATGAGGGTGAAGTGCTTAGTTTGTTTGTGGTGCTGAGGTGAGACTTATGGCCTCAAGCACACAAGGCAAGGCAAACACTCCATTGCTCAGCTGAAACCCCAGCCCAGCATTTACATCGTGAGTAAGTCTTCCTTGGAATGCTCATCAACCTGTTCCTGCCATCATCAGTCTCAGCTGTTGGTCTGCTTCATCAGGCTGATTTTCACAAATGTGTCCATTTTCTTACATCTCTTTAGCTTTGTAGTATCTGTTATATTTTTGTCTTTTTGTCTGATGGTATCAAAATGACTCTTCATGGAATGTACCTTTCATCTATGTGACTACATCAGTGTCATTGTCTTTGCCCATTAAAGGCAGGTGAGAGAACTTGAAAGATGTCTCAGTAGTTAAGAGCATTGCTGTTCTTGTAAAGGACCTGGGCTTGATTCCTAACACTCCAGTTCCAGGGGATCTGACATACACGCAGGTAAACACCCATACACATAAACATTAAAAAGTGAAGAAAAGCAGAGTAGTTGAGGCTGCTCCATCTGAATGTTTGCCCTCTGGATCTTGATTTGGACAATACTTTGTAGACCTCTCCACCCAGCAGACTTTGGTGGTGCTTTTCTTTTTGTCTTTGGGGCACTATATTCTTATAAAGTCACTTGGCATGATTTCTAGCATACTTAATTAGTCACCCTTTGGTGCTCTTCCTGACTTAATTTATCTTTCTAGAAGTGTTAATGATGAAATTAAAAGTTGTAAGACTGCTAGCTGCTTCTCTTTCATGGATGAGTTCCCCATGTGTCTCTGTGGGGATGACAGTCTCCCAGCTTCTAAAATCGGCTTCCACCTCTCCTGTCAAATTCCCTTTTCTTGGATATTAGTTCTTTCTTAAATTAAATTACTCAAGTTGGTGCCTGTCTTTCAAAAGGCTGAATCACCAGAGCATCTGTCCCTTCTTGGTTGTCCTGTTACTTCTTCCTCTACTGTTTGGTATCTCGACATCAGGGCGTGAGCGTAGCTACAGCGTGCGTGCGATGTGCGTGCTCTGTGAGCTGGAGACCTTGACTTCTCCAAACGGCAAACTCTCTGTCGACCTTGGGAAGGTTCTTTTCCAGAGTGTGCCCTGCTGCCCTACCCTTAATCTCACAAGTTGGCTTCACGTGCCTCCCTAAATCAGCTGTGACTGCCTGCTGCAGGGCTTCCTCTTACCTGATTCTGGCTGACTTAGCTGTATGTATACACAAGTGTGCCCAGAAACCAGACCTCAGCAGCCTTCTGCTGAATTTTGCTGCCCATATTTGGTTTGTGACTCTCTGTGCCTCCAGTTCTCCAGGAACGTGCTCTGTGTGTCTCAGATGTCTGCAACCATTCTTCGGCGGCAGTCTCATTTGGTCTCTATCCAGCTGTATCCAGCTTCCACCTCTGGATCCTTCAGCCAGCCCCTGCTCTGCACAGGCTCAGGCATGATGCTGAGATGGGTGTTGCTGAGAGGCTTGTCTGGGGCTTCTCATTAGATCAGGTCAAAAAGGCTCTTATACCTTCTGTTTCCTGAGCATGAGGTCTTTCTTCTCTGCCACCCATTGGCATGCCTTTAGTGGTGGACTAGCACACAAAACATCAGATACTTCATCAATACATCTAGCTTGGAAAATTAATGAAAATCCATGGATGGCAAAGGACAGCAGAAAGGTAAAAATATTGTGCAATCTTTTTTTGCATGTGTATATTATGTATGTGAATGTATGTTTTCATGTTCATACACATGGGGGCTCATGCGTGTGAAGGTACATGTGTATTCAGTGTGTATGCATGTGAGTATATATGTATGTTATGCACATGCATGTTCACATGTGTGGGCTCACACGTGTGTGTAAACGTATATATCTGTGGGGGGTTGTGTGTAGATGTGTGTAAGCATGTGTATGGATGTATATGCATATAGGCCTAAAGTTGTCAGTAGGCATTTTCCTTGGTCATTCTCCACCTGGCTCAGAGTCTCTCCCAGAGCCCAGAGCTCGTTGATTCTGGCTTGTCCAGTCTAGCTAGCTAGCTAGCTTATCCTGGTGATCCCTATCTCTGCCTACCAAATGCTGGAATTACAGTTGACTACCTTGCCTGCCCAGCTTTTATGCAGATTCTTAGATCCAAACTCCAGTTCACACATTTTTATGGCAAGCACTTTATCTGTTGAGTCATCTTCTCATCCTTTATATAATATTTGAGTCATACACAGTATAATTCAAAATTTTCTCAGGTAGTTCTATGCAAACTGATATGCAAAATGTGATTTTGAAAGGTACAGAGTAGACCCGGGCCTGGTAAGACACTCCTATAAACTAAGAAAGCAGGAGGTAGAGGCAGGAGGATCACAAGTTCTAGTCCAGGCAGAGCTACATAGTAAGTCTAAAGATAGCCTGGGAAACTTAGTGAGACTCAGATTTATAAAACCAAGAGCTGGGGCTGTAGCTCAGTGGGAGAGCACTTGCCTGCCCCGTGTAAGGTCCTAGGTTCCATTGTCAGCATTTAAACAGACACACACACGCACACATGAACACAAACACACACACACATGCATGCATGCACGCACACACTACAGAGTGGGCCCTAAAGTTGGGACACAAGACTTGTGTGCTGAGCAGTTTGTGACCCGAGAGCCCCAGGCTATGGGGAGAGGGCTCTTATCAAATGGCTGTCTTGTTGCCAGTCACAAGTTCCATGAGAACAGGAGCTTCAGCTGTCCTGCCCATGTTCCTTGCCTTTGTCAGCTGTGTCTGCTTATGAGAGACAGATATCTTCATAAGAATATTTATTTAAAGTTTTTAAGTTAATTTTTACACTTGTTTATTTATTTGTGTATGGATGTGCACGTGTGTGGAGATCAAAGGAAAACTTGATAGGAGTGGGCTTTTTCCTTCCATGTGGTTCTGGGAATTGACCTCCGTAGGTCATCAGGCTAGTACAAGCACTTTGCCATCTGAGCCATCTGTCTGGCCCCAATTCTTAGTTTTAAAAATGACAATTATGTATGTAGAGATGTGTACGTGTACTCATGCGTGCACACTTGTGTGTTCTTGTGCTATGACCTACAGTGGAGGTCAGAAGATAAAGTGTGCAAGTTGTTTCCTTCTACTACGTGGGAGCTGGGAATCACGCTCAAATCATCAGGTTTAGTGGCAATTGCTTTTGCCCACTGAGTCACCTCAGTGACCCACCCAATACTTCTTAAGTAAATGAATGAATAAAAATAACTTATCAATCAACCAGTACAGGATAAAAAGCCTTTGGGGCCCAGGAGGGTTGTGTGAATGAACTTAGACCCACTTCATTCTGCTTTCTCAGGATGGCCCAGGGTGTAACGCTCCATCTATTAATGCTCAGCATGTTCTGTCTTATCCTCTGGAAAGACTTAAGGGAGGGAGGCTCATTCCGTCAAAGGAGAGTGGACTGGCATAGTTAGTAGCAGCAGGACAGGCTGTGCACATGGAAGCAACTAGTGGAGAGGGCTGAAGCTGGGCCAGGTTACAAAGCCCCTCCCAAAGTTGCTACTGATTCTCCAAGTAGCATTAACTAGGAACCCAGGGCTCAAGTCATGATCTTGTGTGAGACATTCCATATCCAAGCCATAGCACATTCTTTAAAACATGTACTAGCTCCTGGCAGCTTTGTGTCAAAGGTCATCAGTTCCGTCTTCAGTTCTTCTGGAGATATCTGCTCTGAGTTGGTACCTAGCAGGGTAGTCAATAGCCTGGCCTTGGCCTCAACCAGTCAATATTGGAATACTGGCTCTGCCATTACCAGCTGTGTGACCTTGTCCTTCATTCTACTGAGGCGAAATGATGCCACCGCTCAGTGCACCAGGGTGTCGTAGGGCTGAAAGGAGGTACACAGAGAGTTTGGCTGGTGCCTGGAATACAGCAACAGCTTGGTAGTTGAAGCTGCTGTGGTAGTTACTGATGTCATTGTGAGACCTTGGCATTTGATAGTTACCCAGTTTTACTCTTAGCCCAGCAGAGAGAGGAGGCTTGTGGACAGATACTGGACTCCCGGCCACCAAACTCTGGCTGCATTTTAGAAGTGCTTTCTATAGCCATGCCTTCCATCTTCAGCATCCAGTCCCTTACCCTCACCCCCAACTCTTCATGGGGAGGGCATTTTGTGTGCAGTCAGCTCAGTTTCTATGAAGTCTGCCCCATGACCTCCATATGGAAGGTTCCTGAACTTAGCATTTGAAACATTGAACACTGAAATTGAATATAATCATGTTTTAAAGCAAAGTATAAAGTGAGTTTTTCCAGAGAAAATTCTGGGTGACAATTTCAAAGCCCCTTATAGATCCCACAGCAGGGCACCACTTTGAAGTGCCGATAGCTTGGCTTTCAAAGTCACCATCGTAGCCAAGGTCCCGCTCTCACAGATGGAAAGGTTCTGAATGGTTCTTTCTAGAGGGAATGCTGCTTCTTAGAGCAGCTCGCCTTGCTTCTGTAACAGATGGTTTCAGATCACATGAGCATCCCTGGATTCTAAGGTCACTCACCTCCCGCAAGCAAATGGAGTCCTTTTCTTAGTGAGAGAGAAAAAAAAAAAAAGTACAGCCAAGTAGAGGCTAGGCGCTCTCTCTCTCTCTCTCTCTCTCTCTCTCTCTCTCTCTCTCTCTCTCTGTTTCTGTCTGTTGTGTGTTTTATACTTGTAAATACTGTTTGGTCTTCACATTTATATTGATTTATGGAAGAAAAAGAAAGGAGGTTGAAACAGGGATTATTGAAATTCGCTTTCTTTGTCATGAGAAATTCTAGTTCATAAACGATCCATCAGCTTAGTGAATGATGAACTGATATTGAGCTGTGGGAATTGCCATTTGTCTTTCTTTCTGCTGGCTCCCCCAGCACACTGTGTGTTCCTGTGAGGGCAGAGGTCTGGTCTCCTTGTTTGCACATGACTGGCCATCAGCACAGCCTCCCAGCAAGAGTGGGCACATGCTTAGTGAGACCCTGATTCATAAAACCAAAAGCTGGGACTGTAGTTCAGGGGTAGAGCACTTACCTGCTAGGTGCAAGGTCCTGGCTTCCATCCCAAGTGTTTAAACACACACACACACACACACACACACACACTACTAAATGGGCTCTAAAGTTAAGGCACAATCAATGTGCTTTGAACAGTTTTTGACCTAGAAGCTAATGGGCTGCAGCAATGGCTTCTGGAATGGCTGTCTGTTTTATTGATGGAGAACTACTCCATCATGTACCCTGCTGGTGGGCCACGTGGAATGTAGTAGAATCAGTCTTTCCTCAGGGTTTTCTAGAAGGAGTAAGGACTGATGGCTGCGAGCACATGTTCCTCCCGCCACTTAATCACTGTGAGGAGTTACACAAGCTGAGGGACTCTGTTCTTTAAGGATCCCCATAAACATAGGGCTGTTGTCACATAAATGTGGAATTGCAGCCCGTGAAGGGGGCAAAGTAACAGAAGAATCTGGTTCATTGGCCCTGGCTGTATGCATCCCAATGTCTCATGCCTGGAACCGGCTGTGGATAAAGCTTCAATCTACTTTGGATATCAGTGAGGACTGTTCTGGGCCCTAGAGCTGAGTGGGATTTCAAGGACAGTGGCAGGACTCACTTTCCTGGTTGGTTTCCACCTGTTCCTTTTAATAGTTGGGTTGGTGGCGCCACTTTTAATCCCAGCACTCAGGAGGCAGAGGCAGGCTGATCTCTGAGTTCGAGGCCAGCCTGGGCTACACAAAAAAACACTGTCTTGGAAAAATCAAAGTAACTGGGCCAAAATAATAGAGATTCGTGAGCAGAGAGGGCTTTTCCTAGGAACTTAAGCTTACTCCATTGAGAGTTATTGCCAAGTTCAAGTGACCCTGGGGCTCAGGTGTTTAGTCCGGCCAGGTTATTGTGAAGATCAGATGAGAAGGGCCTGAGTGTTGAACAGAGCTCAGGGCATTATTCTGCTGTGAAAGATGAGCTGACGCTAAGGCCGCCATTCAACAGCAGGTGCCCAGAAATTCCTGTTTCCCTGGAGAGGAGGAGGAATTCTGCTGATCTCCGACTGCTCACCACAGCTAGACTTTGATGACTCGAGCCAGGATCTCAGTGTGGCTCCCGTGAGGCCTGCCCAGACCATATCAGCATTATCCTTTGGACACGGTGATGAATGTGTGCTTGCTCTAACACAGGACTTCTTGACCTCAACACAGTCGGCACTGTGACCAGATCATCCTCTGAAGTGAACATTGTCCGCTGCCTTCCAACCAGTCCAGCAGTGTCGTTGCTGGCTCCCACCTACTAGCTGTCAGTGCACTCTCTCCACATATGTTGTGATTAAAAAGGCTCTAGTCATTGCTAAATATCTTCTTGTTAGGGAGAACTATGCCCAGTTCAGACCATGGCTTTATTATCACAGTGCAGTATATCGGGGCATGGTAAGTCAAATGATGGAAGTCAAAGTATGGCCCAGAGGAGTAAATTAATTTGCTAAGGGTCCTGTCATTGATGTCACCTCCTCTAAGGTGTGGCAGTGTCTCCTATCTCTGCTAAGTCACCATACAGACTTCCATGTAATTTACTCATTCAGCAAGTATTTACCAAGCTCCACTGTGCTCTAGACAGTGGTACAGTTGCTAAGTAACCAGCCCTGGTGCTGGTATAGGGTGGGGCAGTAGGAGAAGGAACTGGAAAAGACACAAATTTATATTGTGTTCCTGCTGCTGTTGCTGCTGCTGCAACTTCCCATTGCCTTAGCAGCTTACCTAACAGTGCTGGGAGTCAGAGACTCAAACTCACCTTCATCAGGCTGAGCTCAAGGTGTGAGCAGGCCTATGTGTCTTCTGCAGGTTCCAGGAAGGAATCTGGGTCCTAGAGGCACCTGCTCTGCTTGGCTGCATCCTTTCCATTCAGAGCCAGGACTAGCATCTTTTCTCCTTCCTGCTTCCATTCTTAGGACTTGCTGATGCTTCCTGCCTCTCTTTTGATTGCCCCATAATTCCTCCAGGCCTGCCTCTGTGATCTCAGCAGATCCTTAATTTCATCTGAGAAGGTCTTTTGCCATAGAAGGGCACATGTTCACAGGTCCCAGAGAACATCTTTTGGGGACTTCTCTTAAGTCTACTGTTATCCATTCTCTTTCCCCACCCCAACAAGATTCACATCTGTTTTACCTGTGGAATAGCAGGCATAGGCATTGGGACAAGAGGAAGAAAGGAACCCTCCAACTCAAGCAATTTCAAGGAGTCCAGGCCTGGGAGTAATTCTCTGTGTCTGCCCTCTACCCTCTCAGCCCCTGGTGCAGTCTTCGGGATCTTGCTTCCTCAGGGAGGACAGCATGTATTTGTAGATGAGTCTCTCTGGCTCCTTTCCTGCCTGTAGACCCGGCACCCAGGCAGCCTTTTTTATTTGGTCTTTTGTGCTCCCGTCCTGTTCTAGCTTAAGTGTTTCTGGCAGCTGGATGTTCTCAGAAACCACTTTGGTTACATGGGTGTATGTAGAATTCCCTCCATCAGACCTTCCTTTACCTCCCCAGTCTTCCCCGGATAATCCTGTCTCTGCTAAGGTGGCCCAAGAAATCCACAAACCACAGGGGAAGTCTTGCTGTTGCCTTGGTTTTCTCTCCAGGATATGCTTTCCTGACAGCCAGTCTCCAGGTGTTGCTTCTTCTGCTAGCTGAGTAGAAAAAAATGAGCCCTTGATTCCCTTCCCCTGGCAGTTTCTCCCTCAGCTCCACCTCCTGCCTCTTGCATTTTGCTCAGCAGCTAGAGGAAAGCAGACCTTCAACTTAGCACTTAGCAATCTGTCCAGCTTTTAAATACCCAGGCTCAACACTGACAAGCTTAGTGTCCCATGGAACCCCAGGACATAGTTGCCTCAGAATTTTCTACATGACAGGATCCCTTTCTTCCAGCCACATGTCCCTCATTTCCTGAGTTCATGCCAGTGGCAGCTATCACATCCAGGTTTCAATCATCAGTCAGTTTGAGTTTTCTCATTTATTTTAAATACACATGCAATAAATTTCAATGATGATAACTAGGACTAAGGTCTGAAAGCAAATCCCAATTTAATGCTCCCTCTTATAAGAGCTGCCTTGGCCATAGTGTCTCTTCACAGCAGCAGAACAGTGACTAAGGCAGTGACCATAAGTGCCGCACCCCATTTCTTTCCCCTCTGACTGTTTTTTGCTATCTTCAGAGCAACACCAGCACCTTGGCGCAGATGCTGCTGGACGTTGGGAGGAGTCATTATTTGGTTCAGAATGTCTATTTTTATACGAGTCCTTACCTTTCATGTCTCCTGGGCTCTCTACAGGAGCTGAGAAAAGGTCTGGGACTCAGCACAAACCTCCAGACGCAGGAGGATGGCTCCAGTGACGAGTACGACTCTATTGAGGAAGACGTCCTCTCTGAGACCGAGACTGAGGACCTCTTAATGCCAGGCCATACCACCGATGAGTTTCCTCTTCCCAGCCAGGACACAGTGCAGAAGGATGTCCCCAAGGACCAGGAGCTGGAAGGCCGGCCTCCCCAGGGCACAGATACCCTTGTGGTGATGGAATTTAACCCAGCTTCTAAAAGTGAGCTCTTCTCATGAGCTTTTTTTGGCCTCTTGTGTCTCTGTATTTAGTCCTAGGACTCAGTGTTCCACAGTGCTTGGAAACTCAGCTCGAGTGAATTCTGGACCAGAGGGAAGCAGCTGGGACCTGTGTACTAACAGGGAAAGGCACCAAAGGCTTCCGAAGACCTCAGGCCTTCCCATGGGAACCATCTTTAGTGTATTGTGGGAAATTTAGTGGCATCTGCATCCCGACTGGTTAATGCAAAGGGGACTGGTATTGCCTTATATAACTGTAAAGGGCAGAGCTGGAGTAGGGCCCATTGCCCTCCCCTCCCATCCCCACTGCCCTCTACCCCCTCTTTCCCTTTGCCCTCTCTCCTCCTCTCCTCCCTCCTATTGCTTCCCCCTTCCGTCAGATTTCCCTTGAGTTAGTTCCATTCTGAGGAAACTTTCTGGCATTCGAGGCATAACTGCCTTCATAGGAGACATGGGTCTTGTTGGGTCACTAGAAAGTCAGTGTCTCTTGGCTCTCAAAAATCACAGTAGCAAGTCTACCACAGGTTGCTGCCACTCCGAATTAGTCTCTTTGGGGCTGATGAGCTGGGCTAACCATAGGACTAAGGGGTGTGATTGCCTCCTACCCGCTCACAGGCGGAGAAGGTGTGGCTAAGGAGAACCTGAGGGATCAAGGAAGCAAGGCAGGCAGAAGCAGCTGCTGTCCACTTGAGGAAGTTTTCCAGAAAAAGCCTTGGAAAGCAGCAGGAACACTATTGGAGCAGGGGCTTGAGCCGTGGGGCACCTGCTTGAAGGTGACCTCTGACCGTTACAGCGAGATGCTGGTGGGGGTGGAGATGGGCCCAAGTGGGCTGCTGTAGCTGGAGTAGTCGGGCAGCCTTCCCAGCAGAGGTTGTGCTAGTGTGGTGCTGGGCCCTGCCTTTCTGGGGCAGGGAACAGCAGACCCAGGGACTCCAAGAGGGTTGGGACTTGGAGTGCAGAAGCAAAGGGTCAGTGTGGCTGGAGCCTATGAGTGAGCAGAGAGTGTGTTAGTGAACGCCTTGTGCTTGATAGTCTCCTCCTGTGTTTGCTTGTTTCCCAGGCCAGGAGGTCCCCGAATACAGAGACCAAACACTGTGTCTGCCTTTGGGGTCTTTAGGTGTTTTCTCCTCTGTCCTTGATCCTCCTCCCCACACTTGTCCTATGTGTGACTTTCGTGTCCTTCAAAGGTTTGACATGTTTGTTATACATCTTCCCATACACACTGAGATACAGAAATGCATTCAGGACTGGGCCTGGGGCTCAGAGTAGAACACGTGCCTACCATGCCTGACACCTGGTTCTGGATTCCATCCCTAGCACCACATACCTACAAGTTTCTAAAAACTGTCTACCACCCGCCGTCAGAAGTCACTCTGCACCACTAGTGTGAGCACTCTTGAGGGTAGGTTCGGCAGCAGTCTGAACCTCCAGCCAGGACAGACTTCAGCTTCCAAGCCTTCATTGAGCCTTTGCATGTGCCCTTCCCACATCTGGTGACCCGGGTAATGCGCTCATCACCCACAAGAATTCCTCTTCATCATCACCATGTGTACCTTTGCCAGCCCTGTCCCCCGATTCAACTTCGTGACTTCGGTCTGCATCCTGTTTTCTCATCTGTTCAGCTGTCCTTCTCTTCAGCTAGACTATGAGTCCCCGAGGACTCTGAATGCATTTTCCTGTGCCCCTTCATCTCCAAGATGCCCTTGCTGGCATCATTGCTTGCACCAATTAAAGCCAGTGCCTCATTGGCCTGCCAGCTGCCCTAACTTTCTGAGGCCTTACCACAGTTGCCATCTCTGTGTGTGCACACGCTGTTAGTAAGGACCTCTCCTGACGGGAAATGTTAGACACGGAACCCTGCGTCTTGCTCAAAGCGTCTCATTTATTTATCAATGCTGTCTATAGATTTCCCTAATCCCCTTCTAGCAAGGTTCCTGGTACAGAAGAGGTCAATAAATATTTGTTGGGTGAACAAGTGAGCAAATGATAAACAAGCGTGTGAGAGGAATGCCCTGTTCTCCTGCGCTCAGTGGCTGACAGAATCCATTGCTTCCCCACAGGCAATAAAATGGAGAGGGTTTTATCTGCTAAGCGGAAGGACAATGCTGAAGTCTTCATCCCCAGCAAACCAGAGCTGATCCTGAATCCACAGCCCCCCACTGTGTTTACAGACCAGGAGAGGGCCTGCTCCAGTAAGAGTTGTGGGCCCTGAGTGAATTGTGGGGTGAGGGGTGGGTACGCCCAGTGGGCACCATGATGAAGGTCTTGCTTCTTCCTTACCCTCCTTGGAGGGCTGACCTGACCTAGAGTCACTTGCTACAGTTTTTTCTAGTGCTCATTAAAGTATTATTATTATTAATATTTGAGATTACTTTTTCCAGTGCTGGGTATGGAACATATATTTCATTTCCTTGCCTTGTGACAAAGTATCCAGACAAAAGCAACTTAGGGGACAGGGGCCTGATTTTAGCTCACAGCACTAGGTCATGGTCCCATCGTGGCAGGGATGTCAAGGCAGGAATCTGAAGCAGCTGGTCACATCATCATAGAGCAGAGAACAAATGCATGAATGCTCACACTCAGCTTGCTCTCTCCTCTTTTATGCAGTCTAGAACCCAAACTCAGGGAAGGGTGCCACCCACTTCTTGGCTGGGTCTTCCCACATCAATTAACATAATCAATCATTCACAGACACGCCCAGCCTGTCCTAGACAAGATCATCACCACAGATACGCCCAGCCTGACCTAGACAAGATCATCACCACAGACACACCCAGCCTGGCCTGGACAAGATCATCACCACAGACATGCCCAGCCTGGCCTAGACAGTCCTTCATTGAGGAGAACTGTCAGGGTGACAATGAAGTGTCACAGAACAGTAGACCTCAGACTTAGACAGTTTATGTCAGACCTCACAGATGTTTATTGCTACTCATAGTTAATATTAACACCTTGAGAAGGCAAACAATATCTGAGCTAAAGTCATCGTGCACACTGGATTTGTCTGGGGCTCCCTGGACAAAATGCCACTCACAGTTGCTTAGACAAGGCATGGTGTTGACATGGACATCCTCCACAGGTGCAGGGAAGCTTGCTCCAGGCTACCTCCCATCTTCTGTAGCTCTGGGTTGTGGCAGGATGACCCATGCTCGTGGCTGTCTCCCATATATGTATTTCTGTGTCCACACTCAGCAGTTCTGTAGATACCAGTCACACCGCTTCCACCCTGTGGCCACAGTTTAGCTTCATCATTTGGGAGACCCTTTTTCCTAAGGAAGGCATATCCGTGTACACTGGGACTAGTATTCAATGGGTGGGTCTGTGTGTCTGTGTGTTGTTGGCAACTAAACCCAGAGCGTTGCACATTATAGGCAAGTGCCACTGAGCCACCCCACCAGATCATCAGCGTCTTAGGAGATATGATTCACGATCCAGTTCAGCTGTCACTGTGACAGAGCCTCATTAACTAATTCATAATATTCTTTTCTCCCAGGTTTAGCCATAGAGGAGATGGAGGCAAGGGAAAGGGGGAATAATAGAAAGAAGTGAGAAGGAGCCCAGAGATGGGTGATGGGTGTTGAGGTGAACACATTCCTGGCTCCATGACAGAGGAACACACAAACACACAGGAATCCACATATCACCAAGTCGTCTGTAGGAGATCTGATTACCTCCAGTTTCTGGGAATTGTTCCATAGGTGCTGTTTGAGATGGAGTCCTCACTTTGAACAGCTTATTGGTATTAAAGGTAGTTACCATAAGTGGTTATTATTTTGTCACAAGCTATTCAGGGCCTGGCTCCTCCAGCAGCCAAATATCTCCAAGTTTGACAGTTGAGGTCAAAGTGGAAAGCTGGCCTTGTTATCACAGTGTCCTGGGTACAATTGGATCACAGTGATCAAAGCTGTCTTCAGAAGCCAGCAGGCTGATTACCAGGCCAGCCACAGATGGCTTTGCCATCAGTGCCACGACGGATACAGCATCTCTCAGTAAACACAAAGGAGTCTCTCCCTAGAATGGGGAATCCTGGTCCTTGGGCTGAGCCCAGATGAAGCCCTTTGCTTTGTTATGGTTATAGGTTAGAGGGGAAGTGTATTTCAAACCACAGACCTAGGCAGAGTGAGCTGCGTGTTCACACCACTATGGGTACAAGGCGCCAAAGACATTTTGAGAGGACATTGAAACCAGCACCCCATTCTCCCATGGAATTGAGGGTGGCCTGCTCATGCACGCTACCTTTCATTTGGTTGCAGTTTGGGTGTGTAAAAAGACTTCTCAGTCTTCCTTGCAAATGAGCCTTTCATTGTCACAGCTGCCTCTCAGCACTTGCGTCACAGTTTTTGCTGTCAGTCATAGAGCTACTCAGTTTTTTGACCATGTTTATGGCCTGTATCTTTATTTCATTCTTTTCTTTTTAAAATTCCTACATCTCTATATTAAGGTTTGTTTTTTGTAAGCAGGATGCAATTAGTTTTTATTTTTATCCTCCAACAATCTGTGTGTTTTAATGGAGTACTTAGTCCATTTACATTTAATGTAATTGCTGATACATTTGAGTTTAAACTTGCAATCTTATTATCTGTTTTTTTTATTTGCTTTGCCTGTTTCATGTCCCTTTTTCTTCCCTCTCTTGCCTTCTTTTGAACCAATTGTCTTGTATTACTCCTCTCTCCCCTCCCTATTAAATTGTTACTTATACATTCTTTTATTCTTTTACTCATTACTAGAGATTGCAGTGTGCATTCTTGACTTATCAGCATCTACTTTAAATTAGCACATTTACCACTTCTAATTTGGCGGAAAGACCTCTAGCTCTAAATGTTTGTTCCCTTCCCATTTTAAATGCTATCACTGTTTGTTTTAACTTCCTTTAGACATTGTTATTATTATTTTTGTTGTTGTTATTTTATACAGTCAGTAGTAATTTTGAGGCATCTATGCTATTGACCTTTCCACACCCCTCACTCCTGGCTGTTTCCAGATCACTTCCACTCTCCGACTGTCATTCCCTCGAGTCCATCACAAGCCATGCTTGGCTTCTAGCTTGTGGTAGCTCTTCTCAGCATCATGGACACCTGAGGAGGAGGCCTCTCAGGTGTGTTCACCTTCTGTCTGCCTGCACCTGGCCCTGTACTATTTATCTCACGGTCCCTTCCCTCCCCATAGGGACATGCCTTCAAATAGATTCCTTTTTACAAAGCAACTTCTGCACTATTCAGATCAAGTTTTTTAGTGTTGCTTCAGTGAAAGAGTGTTAAATTAGTCTGCCATTCTAGAATGGTAACCCATTGCCTGCACTCTCTAAAACTTTGTTTCTCCTCTTATCCCCATTTCTTTGGCCAAGCCTATACCTCTGACCTTATGTCAATTAAACATGCATTTAACATGCAGCACTGTCCTCTTTACTCAGCGTCACGTCCCTGACTCTCCCCACAGAGGCCTCGTGTCTTCTAGAAGAGAAAATTTGTCTCTGGTGCAGAAAGTTTGCTGTCTCTATCAGAGATACTTTTCCCAGAGAAGCCACCAGCTGCAGAAATACAGTAACAGCATCAGTGTTACTAACTGATCAGTGCGAGCTGAGTTAGAGGATGCTGACAGCCCTGTAGTCAGGGTTCCTGTCCAGACACCTGCGGCACAAATACCGCATGTCAAAGTCCAGAGTCTTGTAACATTCCAGTCAGTCCTCATCAACAGCGAGTGATAAAAACTGGTAGTGGCTGGTTATGCTGGTGCACACTTGCAATCCCGGTACCTGAGAGGTAGAGGCCTTCAAGGTCAGATCCAGAGTGAGCTAGAGACTAGCCTGGGCTAACTGATATTCTGTCTGTAAAAGAAGAAAAAAAATCAGACAGCCTAAGTACCAAAGGAAATGAATTGATGGCTCACTTAGACATGAAAAGTCCACGCCTTAGAATGGTTGAGCCCAGCCACCTGCTTTCTGACTCAGTGGATCTAAACAGCTATGTATTTGTTCCCAAGAGTTCTCAGGTACCTCTGAGATTGTTGGTTAGGAAACTCACTGTGGGAACCACTTCTCACACAGGTGGCCAGAGATGGCCCAGGGACTCCAGGCTCCCTTTTTCTCTGCTCTGCAAGCCGGTGGGTGGAGGGGTGTGGAATGCTCCTTTCCTAATAATCACAGTGTGAGGTCAAAAGCCCCACAGCATATGACCCACGCAGGCTTCACTGTGGGCTGCTGGTTTATGAGCAACAGTGGATGTTTACTGATCTCCCATTTTATCATTGCCGCTGCGGGGGGTCCTGGGTGACCCTCTAAGACTCTGGAATGTAGTCGGTCAGAGGCAGTTTTGCTGGGGTTCTGAATTAGAGCCTGTTGAGGCAGAGTTGGTAGAGAGGTGGCTCACCTTCTGGTAGATTCTTTGTGATGTGTTGAATTCATGGCTAATCTTCTGGATGACACACCTTTTGTTTTTAGCTAAGAGAGGAAAGCCAAGTACCAGGGAAACCAAAGGGAGTGGGGTTACTGGAAGAGGGATGGTTCTCCATCCAAAAAGAGCAGTTTGGGATAAATTAAAATGTGCAATTTGGCTTTTGCTAGTGGCTCAGATTTACGGAGTGAATAAATCTACTATTCCCTGGATCCAATATGAGAATAAATTCACCATCGTGTGGCATTCAGGCCAGTGTTGGTACAAGTGAGAGATGAGGGCATCAAAAAGAGTAAAAGGTGGTTGCAGTGGGAGGAAGCCCACGGAAAGGTGGTGCCCATCATCAGTGTGACTCGGAGGACGCTGTATTCTGGAAGGCAGCAGCAGTACAGCACTGCTGGTGGGACTGCAGAGCCAACCTCTTCCTAGAAGATGGTGACAATGATGTCATCTTCTTAGCATAATATTGCTAGAAGAGCACAAACAGCCCCCTTGATCAAGCTGTGGAAGAGCATGCCGAAGCCGTCACTCAGACAAAACTGGCCCCTTTACCAGAAGAGTCGAGCACTGTGCTGGGTGGTCGAGGCCACCGTGCCCCTTGTCCTGGAGCCCATGCTGTGGTCTTCTTAGCTATCTCTGGGCCACTATTCCAGTGCAGCCCCAGACCTCTGAGCTCATGTCTACAGGCTGGCAGTCAAAAACCAAAGGTCACCATGTAACTCTTTGGGCACTAATTTTTGAGTGTTGTAGGCAGCGAAGACAGGAATGTAGTTAAGAACCGTGAGAGTGAGTCGGGCGGTGGTGGCGCACGCCTTTAATCCCAGCACTCGGGAGGCAGAGGCAAGCGGATCTCTGTGAGTTCGAGGCCAGCCTGGTCTACAAGAGCTAGTTCCAGGACAGGAACCAAAAGCTACAGAGAAACCCTGTCTCGGAAAAAAAAAAAAAAAAAAAAAGAACCCTGAGAGTTTTGGAGTCCGCTGTCCTGGCCAGCCTCCTGTCAACGGGATGATTTCTGATGCTCACTGGGCTCTGTCCATGGTCCTAGCTGCTTGTGCACAAACCACTGGGAGGGGCTGCAGCAGGTGTGGGCTTTTCAGCTGCACTTTACTGGTTAGAGATTGAATGCCTTTCACAAACACTGAGATTTACAGGGTTAGGGACTGGGTTTCCCCATCCATTCATTTGACAGAAGTTAGAGTGCTGGATGCAGACATGCAGCAGTAAACAAGACAGGGATGACCTCAAAGAGTAGCTGAGATCCATGAGGTCCCTCAAGAACACAGCTGCAAACTCCCCAGCCTTCTACCGACCATTTTCAACCTTGCTGCCCCATTGCAGCCTCCTGATCATTCTTCAGCATGCCAAGCTCTCCCTCCCTTAGGGCCCTAGCACCTGCCTCTCCTGGGTCTGCAGAAGCTTCCTTGTGTTGACAGTCATGGCTTTGTTGCCTCCAGCCTCCCCTTAGTTGTCCTTTTCCTAGACTTCATCTTGAGTGGATATGTCCACTGCCATCCTGTCTAGCCCTTCCTCTGCCTACTCCATGTCTGTCCCAGATCTAGGACTGTAAGGTCAGTGAAGGCTGGGGATGGCTGTCACACTGACTGCCATTGTCTTGCACCCAGAGCAGTGTCCACCTCAACTCGGGAAGCCTAACAGTATGATATGAGTCAGGAGCCTGCCGTTCTGTACCTCTCACCAGGCTGGGAGCCCCTTCCTGCCTCTGCCGCTCTGGAGTCAGAGTGAGTTTGTGGGTTTGGATCTCCAGCAGAGAAGTTCAACACCACTGCCTTCAGCTTCCTCCTTCCTTGTCTCCTGCCTCATGACTATTTTAGGTACACAGTCTTTTTGCATTAAGTGTGGTCCTCACCACCTTTTTACCCACCTGGACTCCCACGATGTTAAGGATTCCACATTCCAGCCATTTTTTTAAAAAACAAAAGATAAAAAAGGATTTATTTCCACGAGGAGCACAGTCCCATGTGGGAACGCTGACTGGCATTCAGAAGCACACCTATCCCAGGCATATGACCTTGTCAGGCAGCCTCACTGCCCAGTACCTGCCTCAGTCTCCAGACATTTGCAGTCACTCTGACTTTGGCTGCTGAGAGGGGCATTCTCCACCTTAGGCTTGGATTCCAGAAGAGCCAGCAGCTCTCTCCAGCTAGTACCTAGTTGTGTTATCCAGAGTCTTCTTTCTATATGACAAATACCTAAAGGAACAGTTGAGAAGCAGAGAGGCTTTTTGTCCATAGCTTCAAAGGTTTCCATTCCTGATCATTTGGCTTCATTGCATGGCTCCTTTTTAAGGTGGGACATCATGGCCGAAAGCATGACTAGGAACCAAGCACAGTGGCATATTCATGTAATCCTCTGGGAGGCCGAGGAATGTGACGAGCTCTGGGCCAGCTCGGGTTGTATAGTGAGACCTTGTCTCAGCAAACAAACAAATCAAGATAGGGCTCAAAAGTGAGGTATGCCTTTCAAAGGCTCTCCCTAGTGACCTGCTTCTCCACCTTCCTCAATGGCACTTTCCAAGAGTCTATTCACATTTTTCACAGATGTCTGGGAAGATGGCTCAGCAGGTAGAGAAGCCTGCTAAGTCTGACAGCCTGAATTCAATCTCCAGAACCCATATGGTGGAAGTTGTCCTCTGATATCTACAGTGCACCTGCACACACACACACACACACACACACACACACACACACACAAATCATTCAATCAATATGTAATAAGCAAAATAAAGAAAAATGTAAAATGAAATTTGTTAGAATATGTTACTGTATTAATGGTCTGACCTCTGGGAATGCCCTCACAAACATCAGAGGTGTGCTCCACCCTTCTGGGAGCTTCTCAGTACAGCCCCATCCACAGTCAAGGTCAATAGCACACTGGCTACCCTGGAAACCAGCCCGGGGGGGGGGGAGCTGCATATTTGGGGACCTGGAGATGCAGGGCTACTGAGGAAGGCAGATGTCACTGTACTCACCATGCAGTAACTGAGCATTATATAGGGTGTAATACATAATGGTCACCTTGGGGCAGTAAGACTTTCCATCTCCCCAGACATCATCATTTCTGTGGCAGGAACCTTCAAGCTCTCCTCATGCTCTGTGGAAATGTCTAGTCAACTGCTGTGGACTAAATCCCCCTACTGTGCCATGAAGCATTAGAGCCAATCCCTGTGTCTTACTGTACCTCCTCCTCATTACCCAGGCTCTTCATACCTTCTCTGTATTCTCTTGTCCTTTGCCAACCTCTGGGGACCATTTTACTCAGTAGTTTGAGTAAACTACTCAATGGATGAGAACATGTGGTATTTCTTACAGTGCCTGGCTTATGTCACTTAACATAGCATCCTCCAGTTTCATCCATGGTAATGCAAATGACAGGAACCCAACCTCTTTACTGCAGAATAATACTCCATTGTATGTGTATGTCATATAAAAGAGATTAACCTGTCAGAAACACCTCGGTTGACTTAACTTTCTCCAGTTATACTGCAATAAACATGGATATTCAGGTAATTAGTATTCTCTCTCTCTCCCTCTTTCTCCCTCTCTACCCCTCCCCCCTCCCCTGCCCCCACAAAACCATTCTAACTGAGGACTATAGCACACAGCAGTTTTGATTTGCATTTGTTTAGTGTTTTAAGTATACTTGTTAGCCCTTTGACTATTCTTTTTAAAGTAGGTTTTAAATGTTCTTTTTTTAATATAAGGTTTGTCTTTTATTACTTTTAATTCTGTATAAGTATGTATACATGAGTTCAGGTGCCTACAAAGGCTCTGGCCTGGACCTAAAGTTACAATTGGCTGTGAGTCACCTGATTTAGTTGCTGGGAACTGAACTCAGGTCCTCTGGATGTGCAGTACATGGTTTTAATCACTGAGCCATTTCTCAAGCCCTGTCAATTCTTTTTGTAAAATTGTATTGATTTTTATTGAGCTCTACACTTTTGTCTGCTCCCCTCCCCTTCAAGCCTCTCCCAAGGTCCCCATGCTCCCAATTTACTCAGGAGATCTTGTCTTTTCCTACTTTCTACTTCCCATGTAGATTAGATCTGTATATGTCTCTCTTACGGTCCTCATTGTTGTCTAGGGTCTCTGGGATTGTGATTTGTAGGCTGGTTTTCTTTGCTTTATTTTAAAAACAACTTATGAGTGAGTACATGTGATAATTGTCTTTCTAGGTCTGGGTTACCTCACTCAAAATGATGTTTTCTAGTTCCATCCATTTGTCTGCAAAATTTAAGATGTCGTTATTTTTTTCTACTGTGTAGTACTCCATTGTGTAAATGTACCACATTTTCCTTATCGGTCGAGGGGCATTTAGGTTGTTTCCAGGTTCTGGCTATGACAAACAATGCTGCTATGAACATAGTTGAGCATATGTCCTCGTGGTACAATTGAGCATCCTTGGGATATATACCCAAAAGTGGTATTACTGGGTCTTAAGAAAGGTTGTTTCCTAATTTTCTGAGAAATCTCCACACTGACATCCAAAGGGGCTGTACAAGTTTGTACTCCCAGCAGCAATGCAGGAGTGTTCTCTTTACCCCACAATCTCTCCAGCATAAGTTGTCATCAGTGTTTTTAATCTTGGCCATTCTTACAGGTGTAAGATGGAATCTCAGAGTTGTTTTGATTTGCATTTCTCTGATGACTAAGGATGTCGAACATTTCCTTAAGTGTCTTTCAGCCATTTTAGATTCCTCTGTTGAGAGTTCTCTATTTAGGTCTGTACTCCATTTTTTTTATTGGATTATGTGATCTTTTGATGACCAATTTCTTGAGTTCTTTTTATATTTTGGAGATCAGACCTCTGTCTGATGTGAGGTTGGTGAAGATCTTTTCCCATTCTATAGGCTGCCGTTTTGTCTTGTTGACCCTGCCAGTTCTTTTGAGAAGCATTTATTCAGGTCTTCTTCCATTTGTTTCCCACATCAGCTGTCTAAGCTGTGTACCTTCATACCTAGTTTATGTACTCTTTTGTTTGTTTGTTTTTGTTTATTGAGGCAGGGTTTCTCTGTAGCTTTGGAGCCTGTCCTGGAACTAGCTCTTGTAGACCAGGCTGACATCGAACTCACAGAAATCCACCTGCCTCTGCCTCCCGAGTGCTGGGATTAAAGGTGTGCACCACCACCTCCAAGCTCAAAGTTTATGTCCATTTAAAAAAAAAAGAATTGTTTTTATTTAATGTGTCTGTCACTGTTTGTCTGTCTGTCTGTGCATGTGTTCCTGTGTCCATGGAGGCCAGAAGAGAGTGTTAGTTGCAGGTGAGTTGCAGATGGTTACAAGGTGCCTACTGTGGGTGCTGGGAACTGAACTCGGGTCCTCTGGAAGAGCAGCAGTCACTCTTAGCCACTGAGCCATGTCTCCAGTCCCAAGTCCAATTTTAATCACTTTAATTAGCATTTTACTTATTTTTTTGTATGTGTGTGTGTGTGCGCGCGCATTGCACATGTGTACGCATGCTTGTGGAAGCCAGGGTACAGCATTGGTTGTCATATTATTCCTTATGCTCTGTTTTGAGTCAGGGCCTGTGACTTTCCAAGTATGGTAGGCTGGCTAGCCAGCAAGCCTAGGCATCCTCAAGTGTCCACCTCCCCAGCATTGGGTTTGCAATCTGGTACCACCTTATCATTTTACATATGGACTCCAGGAAAGGGACTTGGGTCCATGTGCTTTTACACGACAAGCAAACAAATGATGGAGCCATGATTTTTTGTTTGGTTATTTTGTTGTTGTTGTTTTGTTTTGTTTTTGCTATGGTTTGTTTGTTTGTTTTGGTGATTGGAATGATAATGACTCAGAAGATTGCTTTGGTCAGTATGGACATTTTACCAGCACGAGTTCTTCCAGCCATGGGAATCCTGTGCTGCTCTCATTTAGATGCAGTGTTCCGACAAGAGCCTGGCAGGAGAGCTGAGGGCCCAGGTAGGAGCTCATCAGCTCCTGTCAGTGTTTGCAAAGGGCAGGGAGCAGAAGGGTACTTTTTCTTAGCAAACTTGTACCAGGACACACAGACACAGCTGCCCTGGTGTTCAAGAGGGGCTGCTTTCTCTCCTCTTTGCCAGTCATCAGAACAGTGACTGGCACAGCCTTTGTTATCTAGAGGTTACTTAAGTGGGTAGAGGGTGTGGGGGTTATGTACAAACACTTTACCTTTTATGTAAGAGACCTGAGCCTCCTAGAATCACAGAAGTACCTGTGGTCTTCTGGAATCAATCCCCTATGGATAAGGGAGCCCGAGGGATGACTCTGTCTTTGTTTATTCCTTAATTCCTAAACTATTGGTAATAAGTTATAGATAACTCCCCTTTTCACTCAAAACTGTAGCACGGATTTCCCAAGCACAAGTATGTCAGTTGTATAATACTACTGTCCACTCATGAACTTTGGAGTATTTAGTATTAGTGTAAAACTGTTATCTAAGCCACAGGCTATATTCAGATTTCTTTCCTTGCCACAATTACAGCCCCCCTCTTTCTGTACGTCTTTGTACATGTGTGTATGCCCTTGCAGGTGATGTGGCAGCCAGAGGTTAACACTGCGTGTCTTCCTCCTTGGCATCTCCACCTTAGATTTTGAAGCAGGGTCTCTCTCTGAACCTGGAACTTAACATTTCAGCTGGACTGGCAACATATCAAGCCTATTAGAATCCTTGTTTCCATCCCTATAGTTGGGGTATAGCTGTACATCACTTTGCCCAGCTTTTTACACGGCTGTGATCTGTACTCAGGTGTTCAGGTTTGTGTGTGTGTGTGTGTGTGTGTGTGGTGTTTCGTTGGCTCTAGCCCTGAGGTGTGCATTGCAGCTACTTACTGTGCCTGCCTGGGTACTTTTAATCTGGAACAGGTCTCCAGGCTTTCATCATCCCTGCCCTCAAGACCATGACATTTTTAAAGGGGCTGGCCAGTTCTTTTACAGGGTGTCCCTCATAGGATCTATTGAATTTCTAGCTGTTTTCTGAGAACACAAGCTGAAGAACATCTGTGTTTTCTTTCTGCAGGACCTGGCAGCCGGAAAGACAGACCCTTGTCAGCAACTCGCAAAGCATCTGCGTCCGAGGACCGAGAGGAGGATGCCTCGGCCGTGCTGAAAGCCATCCAGGTGGAAAATGCAGCTCTGCAACAGGTATTCCTCAGCCAAGAGCCCGAGCAACCCGCCAGTCCGCAGCAGGTACTAGCACCTGTGGGTGGAGGGCGCAGGAGGGATGGGGGCTCCCAAGGACAGACGAGATGTGAGCAGCAGCCCTCTCTGGCCACAGACTCTGCACTCCACCTGTTTATGGACAGCTGTTCTCCATCTGTCCAGGGTCCCACTTCAGCCCCCACCTTGCAGCTGTTGCATTATTTCTGTCAGCCAAGCACTAACCTGTGGATCAGTGGTCTTTTACCTACAAATCTGGGATGGCTTAGGCCTATGCCACAAGATGCCAGGCCAGTGTGTGGCTGAATAGGCAGCAAGCTGTGGCTCTCCTGAAGCTGTCCCAGAACATGAGCCACAGGGTCCCTGTTGTTTCCCTGGCCTACTTTCCTCACTCACGTCACTGCCCAGACCTCCAGTACAGCAGGGGCCTTGGGAAGCTGAGGCCGAAGGTGCTCCTCAGCATATTGCACAGTCTCTGGTTCTGCTGCTGAGGCTCATGGTAACCCAACAATAGGCAGGTCCCTGCCTGGATTATAGATGTGGCCAACTGGGGTCACATCTTTGCAAGGTCAGCTCGGCTGCCAGCTCACATTCTTGTCTGTGCTGCTCTGTCTGGAGGTGGTTCTTCTGGTTGTTGAGCAGAACCTGGGGTGAATCTTCCCAGAGGTTTCTTTTTGTCCAGTCTGTTGGAGAAATGTGGACAGGGTCCTGCTTCTCTGCCCTCCATGTATGGGAGCAATGCACAGTAATGGCTTCATCCCTACTTATGTCGTCTGATGCTGTCTTTGCAGGATAACGAGGAACCACCAACAAAATCCTGGCCCAGTCTGCTGAAGGCTAAGGAGGACAGCCCAGAGGTCAGTGTAGAGTTGATCTCAACCAAGCTGGGCATGCGTATAACACCCCACCCCCACCTCACAAACACTGCCATGATGGTCCCCAGTCATTTCCCTTCCAAAGTCCTAGAAGTTCCTCTCTGCATCCTGAATGCTGGCCTTCTACCCATTTCACAGTTGTGGAAGTTCAGGCTTGAGTAGCTTGGCCAAATTTGCAAATTGAAGCTGGAGTCCAGCCAGGCCTGCGACTAGCTTCCTCCTTCCATTTCTATTTCTCAATGGAATAACACCAGAATAGACCTTAGTGTGGAGAATAAAGTTCTGTCTATCTGTCCAGGCCAGTCAGGCATCTCGTAAAGCACCCAGGAAATGTCTTCATCAAGTTCAGGTGCTACCAGGGTTCTGAACACAGAGATGGCCCAGACAGTATACCCATGGTGGCAGGGAGCTTATAGGTCCATCAATGGAGCCAGTAGACATACGGGGACAGAGTGCCTGGGAGTGAGCCATGCTTGCCCTGACAGAGGTCTCTGGTCACTGCCTGGAAGGTGAGCTGGGAACAGCTGGAGGTGACCATTAGTTTCTACATTAAGGACCAGAAAGAAGCCCAGTGTCGTGTGGTGGCAGCACCCCAGGGTCCCCAAATGAGTTTCTTTACTAATTGCCTTTGTCCTACTATGTAGCAGTCATCTTGGGTAGTAAGTATCCCGTCAGTATTTCTGACTGCCCTGTGTCCAGGGTTCTGGGGTAGCCTGATCCCCTGACCCCCACAAACTTCTAGCCATGACAGTCACCTGAGACAGACATCACACCACATTCCATTTTAGGTGGAGGAGAAAGAAGGAGACAGATGAGCACACGTGCATCTGTGCGGGCTCCGGTCTCTTAGGAGGAAACTGAACCCGGTGATTTGAGCGATGACTGGCTAGGTGACAGAAGTGTTCATCACTCATCAAAGGGTTATTACTCCCTGGTCAGAATGATCTGGGAATACATTAAGGGAGTCTAAGCTGACCCTCCCCAGTCTGGCACTGTCACCTTTGTGCCCCATATCTACCAGGTGGGACCAGGGACCTAGAAAGCCCATGCCTTTGACCACTGTCCTCTTCTGTGTCAGGCTGCAGGGTTCCACTGAATATCTGTCTAATCAGCTTTTCTGCCCTCAGCTGCTTGCTGTCACCCCAGTGACCACCAATCCTGAGCTGCACAGGGCAGCAGGGGGAGCCAACGCCAGCAACCAAGCCATGGACAGAACAGGCCCTTTGGGAAGCAGGTACTCTCCAAAGCAGATGCAGAACCCAATGCAGAAGGCCCACAGCAGTGCAGCCAGGATGGTCTCATTAACCCTGGTTTTTTTTTTTTAAAGAAAAGATTTATCTATCTATCTATCTATCTATCTATCTATCTATCTATCTATTATGTATACCGTGTTCTGCCTGCATGTATGCCTGTAGGCCAGAAGAGGGCACCAGATCTCGTGACAGATGGTTGTGAGGCACCATATGGTTGCTGGAGATTGAACTCAGGACCTCTGGAAGTCCTGAGCCATCTCTCCAGCCCCCAACCCTGGCTTTTTTGTTGTTGTTGTTGTTGCTATAGGCATTTTTGCTTAGCTTTGACTACAATACCTAGCAGAAACAACCAAGAGTTTAATTGGTGCACTCAGAAGTATCAGTCTATCAGTGAGGATGTTGTGGCAGGGAAGAGAAGTTTCTGTAATAACAGCCAAGAAGCAGAGACAACCAGGCAAGATAACAACCCAAGGATATTCCCCCAGTGAACCTGCCTCTCACTTTTTACCACCTACCAATAATATATCAGAAATTCTGCGGTGGATAAAACCTTCTGTTGGGTCAGAGCCCTTGGGATCTCATCCTGTCTATACATGCCTGAGACCAAAGCCTTGAGTTTGCCTCTCTGTTTCTCAGCTATTCCCAGTCCTGTCCAGTAATAATGAAGACCTGCTGTCCCGCATTCCAGAGCATTTGACTAGAGACTTTAGAGTTTCATCTTCCCCTCGTTCTCCAGCTTCAGAGCATAGTACTGATATGCTTTCTTTCATGCGAGTGCTTTTGGCTTGTTCATTTTTTTCTGCACCTGAACTGGCTTAATCTGCCTCCAGGTTTCACTGGTGAACTCTACATAGCTTGGGAGAGAGCCTGCCCCCAAACTGACTTGTCACAAAGGTACCTCAAAGCATCAACCTCGGAGACTCCTTTTCTTTGTCAAAGTATGTTTGGTGCAGCATTCTGTCCCTTAGCATGTAGCATAGGTCCTGGAAATGGCAAGTGTTATTAGCACAATAGACTCACCTCTGATCTTCAGGGAGAATTGGTTCCCAAAGAAACAGACCAGCTGTAGCCTGCAGTGTTACACCGTCTTGGCGCACAGACATACTCCCAGGGCCATTATGCAGGAGCGTGCACGTTGCCGACTGTATAAAGTGTCTGGCTCAGGAGCAGGAAGGGACCGCAGTGAAGCCTGAATGTTGATCACCAAGTGCCATGACCTGAGGTGGCATCAGGCCAAGAGGTGGACAAGGGTATGGAAAGTCTTGCACAGAGTGGGAGGGGCTAGGCAAGCCACATGCCCTGCAAGTCTTAATCCCCCATCCCCCGGGAGCTCCTGCTCATGCTGTGCTGAAAGACTGAACGGCTCAAGGCGCAGCTATTCATTCTTGCATGTTTGCAAACCCCAGATGGAAATCGCTCCTCTTCACCACGGCCATAAATCAGACTCTCTCAGTTTCCACCGCAGGACTGCTTTGCTGACAGCTCTGCAGCAGGCAGCACTAGCCCAAGGCTGCCTTCTTCATCCCTGGACTCCTGTGTGCTTTAGGGCTCTGCACATGTGGGGTGCACACCATCTACAGCAAAGGGAATGGGTGGGTCTCTAAGCCTGGGGTTGGCAATTTTGGTAAAGGGCCTTCTGGGAAATCTTACAGGCTTGGCAACTGGGGGTTTTGTTATTTGTTGTTAGTTTTCACAATGCTTAAAACATAAAAGCCACTCTTAGCTGCCAGGTTATACAAAACAGGCCGTGGGCTTGGTGGCCCTTTTTAAGGCTGACTCCTTGGCCTGTCTGTGAACAAGTTCTTAGTCAGCTGGGGAGGTCAGCTGGCTTCTCTACCTGGGCTCTGACTTCATTACTAATTGCCTATCTGTTTACAAAAGGAGAGGAAACCCATTTATGCCCTTGAGCTCTGTGTAGGGTGCAGCCAAGCTTCTCAATTGGGTGCTGAAGGTTCTGTGTTCCTTTCATGGGTGTCCTCTTGTGTGTGTTCTTTGTTATTGCCCCTTTGCTGAAACAAAATCCCATTTCAGACAACAACAGAAGCTTCTGGGAGTCCTGCAGACCACGGAAAATGACACTACCCATCTCAGCCGGGTGGCTGTGCCAACAGAGAAGCCCGTACTAGATCCAGAGGTGAGAGCCAATACTCATGGAGACGGTCTATTATACCAATGTTGCCCTGACAGCTGAAGGGAAGGCCTCTTGGAGCAGTTTGTTCTGTTGTTGGGGATGGCTCTGATGATGGTCAGCTCAGCATCTTTCTGCCGAGTCATACACATGACGGAGCAGAGGCAAAGGAAGAAAGGTGTAGGCCAGAAGTTCCTGGAAAGAAAACCTAAATAGCCCTTAAACCCACAGGAAAATAGCCATGGTTGCCCACAGTCAAGAACTGAAATTTAAGCTTGATGGGTGTGGTGACAGTGTCTGTAATTGGTAGGCTGAGGCAGGAGGATTTTGAGTTGGAGGCCAACCTGGACTATATAACAGACAAACACAAGAAGAGAAAATGCAAACCATAAACTGTTAGGGCTGGAGACACCTCTCTGAAGGTGACAGCACTTGTTGTTAAGCCTGGTGACCCAATTTTGATGCCAGAACCTACATGAGAGAAGAGACCTGACCCCTGAAAGTTGAGCTGTTCTCTGACCTGCATCTGACTCACGTGTGCAACACACACACACACACACACACACACACACACACACACACACACCTACATAATACAGTAAACAAGTACGCGTAATTATATAAGTCAGCTGAAGAGACTGGTAGTAACCTTCCAGGGCTGTGAGATTTCAGTGGCTGTGAGAAGGATAACATGTTGTTCCGTGGAGCTGGTCATCCAGGCTCCATGAGCACCAAGGGCAGTGAAGATGTGCCACTCGGTGCCTGACACGGGATAGGAGGAACCCATAAACACCAGTTTAAAAGTCCATCTTTGAGAAAAACCAAAGCTCCTGCCCTACCCCCATGCCCAGCATGGAACATCTGGGAGACAGAAAATCTAGGACAATGTGACGTACACAGACCCTTTGCATTGAAAACACTGAGGGTGGCCTGGTGGCTACTGTATCCTGCACTAGCTAAGTCTTTCCATTTGGTCTCCATGGAGTCGGTGCTCCATCCCAGTGCCGGCCCCACCTCTGCTCTTTCCTGGGGTCCCTAACAGTTGCAGAAGCTTCTCACACTGTCTGTGAGCATGCCTGCACTAGCCTGAGCTTAGTCAACAAAGCCCTCCTTCCTGGTGGCTCAGGGCACACTGAGTGCTTGAGAAGGGCCAGTCTACTGTACCATAACCTTATGACAGAGGAAGAATAAGTAGTAGGTGGCAAAGCTAGAGGACACCAGGTGGTCTCAGTGAGAGGGGCAGTGAGCACCAGGGACCAGTCCTTTCCAGTCAGTACTCCCTCAGCTGGGATACTGACACGTGGTGACACTTCTCAGTTCATACTGTGGCCTCTGCATTCATATCTCCATTCAGAAATCATGTATTTAAGATTGCATTGGGTAGGAGGTCCCCAGTCCTTTGAAGACAGTTTTACTTTTATCCAACTTCCTCCCTCCCACCAACAAACTTACCTGGTCCCCGCATGCATTGGGCTCAGAAGCCTGCCAACCTCAGAGTCAGGCAGGCCACTCCTACGAACCTGGGACTCAGGCCCAGGGCAGCGAAGGACCTGGCCAGGGCCATCATTTTAGAGAAGGACAAGGGGACTCTGCATTCTTACAATTCAGCTCATCCAAGCTGGTGCTGCGCTCCTGCCAGGAGCTCCGAGCTGACCTGTCCTCACACCGCCACCCCCATCTCCATCCCCATTCTCATCTGTTGCAATCAGCCTGTCCAAACCCATGCTGGGAGCGCTCACACGACTCACTGGCTATTAATTAAAAAAAATAAGTGGGGAACAGTTGCTGTTCATTTCCTCGGCTCCTGCTCACAGAACCGTTGCAGATACTGATGCTAATTAAGAGAGGGCACGTGCACACAGGGAAACACGCCATTTCTTGAGGGCCTGATCCGTGGTGACCAGCGCTGCAGTTGGGCCCTGAGGGCCTCTAGGATGCCGAGGCACAGAGTTGCTGTTTATTGATGGCATTCACACACACTCCCAGACCAGACAGTCTTCCCAGGAAGGAGGGAGGCTTGCAAATCAGTGAAGGAGAACCAGGGAACCGAGCTATTTCACCCTGATCACACATGGGTGTGGTGGGAGGGGGTGAGGATGTGTGTTTGCCTATGTGTGTTGGGGAGTCTTGCTTAACCTCCAGATTAGGACCTTCCCATAGATGGTGGCATCCTGCTTTCCCTGCCAGGCTGGGAATGTCAAATGACTGGCCAAGACGGAGATTTTGGTCCATGCTGTCAGGTTACACTCAGTGCATACTCTGGCAGTCTAAACAACAGACTGGTCTTTTTCATAGCTGCAAAGACCGCAGTCCAAGGTCAAGGTGCAGCTGGTGGATTTCTCCTTGCCGCGCAAGTGCTAGCTTCCATACTGGGCTCACAGGCCAGGTCTTTTGCCCTGTGTGTGCCTGGTGTTAATCCCTGTGGCTCCAGATTTCCTCCTTTTCTAAGGCCTCCAGGCAGATGAGAAGGTGGCCCTCCCCAGCGGCCTCATTTGATTTAATCACCTCTTAAAGGCTCTGACTGCAAACAGTCACATCCTGGGATGATGGGTTTAGGGGACTCCAGCACAGCCCAGGCCACCTGCTGTCTTCAGATGTCACAGCTTGCTCCTGGGCCATGAACACTGCCACAGGGCGAGAAGGGTGTGTCCAGGCAGAATCCAGGCTTTTACAATGGCTTTCACCTGAAGGCCTTCAGTGTGCTATTTAGTAGGTGCTGGAGGTACAGTTGCTGTATAGATCTATATCTATTTTTCTGTGCTAGAGCTAGAACTCGGGGTCTTATGCAGGCTGGACAAGTGCTTTACCACTGAGCCACGCCCAACCAAATCACTGTGTTTTAGTTATTACTTTAAAGTCTTTATGTTTTATTACTAATATTACTAGTGTGTGTATGTGTGTGTGCACATGTGTGCCAGAGAGTGTGTGTAGGTTAGAAAATAACTTGTAGAGTAAGTTTTCCCTTTTCACCATGGGTTCCGGGTGTCAAATTTGGCAACAAGTACCTTTATCCACTGAGCCATCTTTCCAGTTTGCTCCCTATGGTTTAGGCACATTACACACAGGAGCCCTTGCTCGCCTCGTAATCGCTGCGATGGTCAGGTGCTATGATTAGCTGCAGATGACCGAGGCACCATGGGGCCGAATGCTGTATGAAATCCCTGGAGCAGGGGGCAAAGGCGGGTGGGGGAGGGGGTTGGAACAATGGCAGCACCAAGTTCAGACTTACTGCCCTTTGGTATTTTTCTCTTCAGGAAAAGTGGAGAGCGAGGGCAGATGAGATTGAAGATGCCATCTATGTGACCATGGAAATCCTGTCTAACTGGGGCAATGCATCATGGGTGGGTCTGACAGAAGTCCAGTTCTTTGACCTGAACGACACAAAGCTGTATGTCTCACCTCATGATGTGGACATCCGGAACACAGTGCTGCCAGGCAAGCTGGGCTGCCTTGTCAACAGGGACCTAGTGGTAAGTGAAGGGGCCTGGGCTTGGTGTGTGTTCTGTCCACAACGAGGATGCAGTCTCAGGTTGGGGAAGCATGCTGTCATCCCTCCTAGTCATTCTCTGCAGCCAAGTGAGAAGATGCCTGTGGGGATGGTACCCTCTGAGGACCCCAGCCTGTCCCTCCCTAAATGGTTCCTCTGTGTGACCACTAAACATGGACCACTAGGGGTCACTGAGGCCATTGCCATCATTTTGTAGATGAAAAAGTAAGGCTTGGAGATGGGCATGCATATGGCCAAGGTCACACAGAGGAAAGTAGTGGGACCAAGTTCATGAGCTACAGCCTGACCCACACACTGTCCCCACACCACCTCAGGGTGCTGCTTCTTGAGGCCATGTGTTCACACCCAACAGGCACTGAATATTTTCTAAATATAGTTAATAGAGTTTAGTTTTATAAGCAATTATATTTTCCCTTGTTACCATCTTTTTGCTGGTTTTTATGGGGTTTTTTTTGTTTGTTTTTTTTGAGACAGGCTTTTACCACTCACCTCACCCCAGAGCCTAGAGTAACACAGTCCTCCTCCCTCTGGTTTCCTGGTTCTGCTGCTGTAGGTACATGCCTCCATGCCTTGCTTCCTCCCATCATGTTCAAGTTAGCTGCACTGAGCGGAAGAGCCAGCCACATGGTTTTCCTGTACTGTGCCTGGCACCATTCTGATTGCCTTGGAAGAGCCTAGAGAACCAAGAGGAGAGCAGGGGACAGGCAGGAATCAGGTGCTCCTCTGTGTCTGCCACATCCCTGGATGATGGGCTCACTGTGTTGGCTGGTCATTTGTCACCATGAGCTTGGGTTATCTGGAAAGAGGAATAGAAGCTCAATTGAGAAAAATGCCTCCATCAGATTAGCAAGTCTGTAGGCAATTCTGTGCAGCATCTTCTTGATCAATGGTTAATGTGGCAGGGCTGGATCCTCACCTGGGCAAGTAGTCCTAGGTTGTATAAGAAAGCATGCTAAAGAGGCCATGAAACACACTGGTAAGCAGCATTACCTCCATGGTCTCTGTTCCAATTCCTGCCTCAAAGTTCCTGTGTTGAGATCCTGCTCTGGCTTTCCATAAAGATGGACTGTGATCAGGACTTGTAAGTCACCCTTTTTCCCCCAAGTTAGGTTTGGTCAGTGTTGTATCATAGCAACAGAAACCTAACTAGGCCATCCACCCAAAATTAATATTGTTCTTTAAAGTACCGAAAATCAAACCAGCAGAGCATCCATGAACAATAGAAAACATCGCTGGGCTCCCCAGGGATAATTCTGACAGTGGCTATGCCTCTCTCTGCTTCCTGGGGCTTGCTAATGGGTGGCTTTATAGGTTTGGTTTTCTTTGAGAACAGGGACTGAAGTTGGGACACAATGTAGCTGTGTCACCCTGGACTGCTATATAGATCTCAAGATGCTCATGCTGGCAGGTAGTGCCCCTCATTTCCCCCATAGCCTGTCTGCCAGGACCAGGCAGCTAGAATGCCCTGTCTCATACTCATCCAATTGCACTGGCTTGTACGGGCCACAGACTGATATTTTGTCTCACTTGACCTTCATGTGAACCTTGCCCAGACTGTCCTCATTTCACCAAGGAGCAAACCAGACCTCACGGGTTTGAGGGACTTGACCTTACCACACAGTAGTGGCTATTAGGGTACCACTGACAGCCGAGCAGAGAAGTACCTTTAAAAAGAGTGGATTTGGAAGGAGAAGTTGCTTCATTATAGGGAATTGGGGTATGCTGGTAGATTTGGAATATCCAGTCTGCAGACAAAACCCCCTTTCTAGGACGGGAGTGGTGAGGATACCTGTCTATTATCTCAGCATTCAGAAGCAGGAGAGCTACGAGTCAGATGCCAGCCTGGGCTACATAGAAAGACCCTGTCTTAAACATCCACATGAACTAAAGAGATGGCTTAGGTGGTAAATGCTTGCTACAAGCATGAAGAACCTGAATTTATATTCCCAGTACCAGGGCAAGGGCAGGAGCAGGATGGGGCCTGAGCACAGCAGCATGTGTCCAGTACCAGCTCTAGGGAGGCAGAGGTTGGTTCTTGGAGCTCCCTGGCTTGCCAGCATGGCCAAATTAGTGAGCTCTAGGGTCAGCAAGACTCTGTCACAAAATATAAGGTGGACAGCAAGTAAGGAAGGCATCTGATGTTGACCTCTGATGTACACACACACACACACACACACACTCACACACGAATGGGCACACACATAGTAGAAAGAGAATGACTCCCACAGTTTATCCTCTGACCTCTATGTACACACACACACACACACACACACACACACACACACAAGAAAAAGAAACAGAAGAAAAGGAAAGAACAATCCTTCCTTCTGTGTCCATCCTCTCTATCCCTGGCCCCTTTGTTCTGTGCCCACCCTCCATCTTGTGCCTTCTGTGTCCACTCTTTCCATCCCTATCCCTCTGTGTCTACCCTCTCAGTCCTTGACCCATGGTGTCTCCATATATATATGTACAGCCCCATGGATGCTTGATCTTTCCTACCGACTGTTCTCACCTTGTGTATTCTTCCCTCAAGGACTCCTTTGCTTAGCAAATGGTATCTCTACCTACTAGGCTGCCCTCGCCCAGTGCTTCCAGCCTTTGAAATTAGGAATTTCCCAAGTCAATAGTTATTCCCAGTAAATTTATTTTCCATTTATATTCCTTAAAAAGTTAAGAACTAGGTAGTGCATACTTTTTTATCCTAAGGGTCACTCTCTCCGCTAGCTGCTTTCAAGCTCTCCCAGGAATCTTGTGTCTTTGCTTCCCAGTGGATCTAACATTGACCCTTCTTCATCTCCCCAGTCCTTCTCAGGTCCCAAAGCCTGTGAAGTGGGCTTCCTTTCATATCTTCTCTTCCTTATCTCCATTCTCTGTGCAACAAGGCTTTCTAGAGGAACAGAACCCATAGAATATATATTAGAAAGGGATTTGTTAGATTGAGTTATACAGTGGGTCAGGGAGTCCAGCAGTAGCCAATGGCACTAGAGAGGCAAAGACCCCAATAGCTGCTTGGCCCATGCAGCTGGATGCTACAGTAGTTCCATTTGGGTACTGAAGGCTCCAAGAATTCCTGGAGGACCACAGGTCTCCCTTCAGTCAGTTGGAGGGCTGCAGGAGCTGTATTCAGTGAAGGCTGGAGGCAGCTTTAGAATATGCAAGAGCAGTAGGGAGCTAATCGAGGTAGCGGGTAGGATGTTCTTTTCTCAGATCTCATTGTAGCTGGGTCCCCACTTTGGGAGGGCTTTCCCTTCAGCTAATCCTTCCTGGAAGTACTCTCATAGGAAAAAGCCCAACAAATAACAGTTGCCTCTTGTCACCTGGGCAGCTGGGTGAATAGGGCCCTCAGTACCCTGTGTTCTCCCCCACCCCCACCCCCGCCAACTTCCTTCTCCATAGTCTGCCTCCATCATCCCCATATCTCTGGGCACACTGATCCCGGTCATCTCCATTTGGATTGCAGCCCAGGTATCCCTTTCTCCTCATGGCTTCCTTGCCCACAGTGTGGAGAGCCCTGTCCCCTCCTGTCTAACCACTGTTGTGTCATTGTTATTCTCCTCAGAGTCTGTCTCTCTAGAATAAACACTCCTGTACCTGGCAGGTGTTTGTCTATTCTTGGTCTCCCACACCCCAATATCTAAACCCATGTGCTGCATAGGTTTTAAACTTCTCCCTTGGAGACAAGAGAGACCCCTGTGAAAATGACACAGAAGAAATCAATGGTGCCAAAGCTGGTTCTCTGAAATCTTTTGATTTCAACAAAACCGAAAGCCTTAAATTAGATTAAAAAAGCAGGAAGCAAAGATTTCAATGACTATAAGGGGAATGAAGGGGGTAGCACTACTGACCTTACAGAAATGAGGGTTATAAGACTGTATGCCAACAAATAAGATAACCTACATGTACTGTATAAATGCCAAGGAGAGCAAATTACCAAAGCTGGCTCAAGATGAAATGAAAAGCCTAAACAAACCAATCCCAAGAAAAGAAAGAAACTGAACTGATTATCGAAAACCCCACAAGGGAAGCCTGGAGTGAGATGGTGCCACTGGTGAATCCTGGCAGAGAGTTAAAGAATGAACCTTTGACAGTTCCTTCAATTTCATAAAACGTAGAAGAGGAAGGACTGGGTCCCCATGGACTTCTACGGCCATATTGCTGAAACAAAGCAAAACATTGGAACAGAAAACTACATACCAGTACACAAGACTTACTTTTTGAAATCTCAAATGGAGGCCACTGTGGGACCCACTCATACCTCCTGGGATGACCAGAAGAACTGACAGTCCTGCTGAAAGCCAATAGACCAGCCACCGTGGGAAACAGCATGCAATTCTTCAGAAAGTTCCACCCTTGGCTGTACAACCAAGAGATGTGCTCATCAAAAACAACAAAACATAATGAAAACTCAACAGAAGATGGAAACAACCCGAAAACACAGACTGACGGACTAATAATGAAAAGGTGGTGTAGCCATACAATAGACTGATTCCCAACCATGAAAGGAATGAGGTGTTGGTACAGGCTGCACCATGATGGATGAATCTTGAAAGCTAAGTATGAGAAGGCCACATAGCAAATGACTCCGTTTCTAGGAAATAGAGTCCAAGCAAACACAGATATAGGAACAGGCCAGTCATGGAAGTGGGTGACCAGGGGGTGCAGAGCTCCTTCAGTGGCAGTGAAACGTGCTGGGCAAAGATGGTGGTACAGGCTATAGCCTGTGAATAGGCTGGGAAATCATGGATTACACACTTGAGAATGGCGAATTTTGTAGTATAGGAGTTATATCTCAAAGCAAACAGGATACACAGAGATGCCCTGTATTGTTGTCCATTTCCCCCCAAAGATAAGAGAAACTGTCACTGTACTCATAGACAGTCCTCATATAGTGGTGTGTGTGTGTATTTCTATGGCATTTTGTCATGTGGAACTTTATGGGATTACCCACACATGAAGATACAGCACAACTTCCCCCCACGCCCGTCTCTAGCACCTGGAGTCACTTGTCTGCTCTCATCTCTAGACTGTGAGGGGATTGGTAACCCAGCTCAGTAGCAGATAGTTTGTCTAGTTTGTCTAGCATGTGTGAGGCGATCCCCAGCACCAACAAACAAACACTGAAAGCTGTCCAAATGGCATGTAAACACAATACAGTCTGAACACATTTGGAGGTTGACTGGTTCCCAAGCAGAGTATCTTCAACCTCCTTCCAAAATGTTGGGTATTTTGTTCTTAATAGCCTATTCCTTTGAAAACTACTAGTTTATTAACATGGCTTTAGTTCTAAGGCAGCTGACATTTCTCTGCCTGTGCTTGGATCTGTGTTTAATCAATGCTGGGACAGAAAAGCACCTTTGGGTTTTGTAGTCACTACATAGGTTTTCTGGGCCTCCATGTGTTCAGCCCAAGTTGGAGAGGGGTATTGAAACCCCTAAAAGCAGCCTTCAGCCCATGCTGGTGTGGGGGTCAGGGTGCCCCGTGGTTAGAATCTTTCTGAGATATGTCCACACTGGCTCCCTGTTTTCCTGGTGGTCTTTTACTCTAGGTTCCTGCAGGGGTGGCTGGCTTACTCATGTCCCCTTCATGAGTAGTCTGCCTCCCCTCTCTACCTAGGTTTCTAACACTGTCTGCCGCTTGCCCAGGGCTTTTTGCCTCAGGGTCTGCTACTAGAAGACTGAGTTGAAGTAGAGCATATCCATGCTCCATCTGGTCCGTAAATGCTTACAATAATCACTGAGACCAAACCCTCACTCCACCCCATGGGCTGTGGGCATCTCAAGGCAGACCAGAGCCAAGCTGCACCTTGGTCTTCTATCCACAAGGAGGCCCAGAGGTACACTTGCCCTAAGGTTCCAAAACACCTAACAAGGTACCATAGCAGCAGCAGGGAGCTGCCATGATCCTTGTCCTGCCCCTTTCTTTCTGCCTGTGTTGTGGGGAGGGTGCTACAGCTGCTCTGCTTGCTGGCCTGGATCTGGGGTGTATCCAGGATGTGCCTGCTGGTCAGTCCCTGGCTTCCCACCAGGTCCCCACACAGACCCTCTCTGAACAGGAAACACCAGAGGGCCTGGCCACTGATGAGCCCATGAGTTATCCTCGGATTAATGCACTCGGGTTTCAAATGACACAGTGCCCCCTTAGTTCTCCTGCCATTATTCCCACTGACAGAAATGAGAAGGGAAATCAATTCCTGTCCCCTCTCCACCAATGTCAGAGAGAGGGGTAAGCTTACCCTCGGGATTACACAGCTGCTAGGAACACCGAATTCTAGCATAGCCAAGGTGCATCCAGAGTAAGTCAGCATCCCTTGAACCCACATTCCTAGCGAAGACTGCTGAAAGCACCCACTATCGTCAGAGGACAAGCCCCATCTGTTCTTGCAGCTGGATCCAGGTTTCAGAACCCCAGCGTCACCACCCTGCCTCCCCTGATGCAGGCAGTAGGCATGTTCTTGGTGACAAGAATCATTAAGATACTCTCAGATACCAGGTGATACTTGTTTAGAGTAAAATATATTCCAAAGTCAAGCTAGCTGTGTGGCCAGGCAGGACTAAGGAGGAATGTGAGGGTGAGGCAGACTGGTGGTTAGTAGGGACTGAGGTAGAAGAGTGGCGGCCTAGCTTCAGGCAGTACCGGGCTCCAAGCCCGACTTGTGGAGCCCTAAGTGCCAAGCATTCTAAGTAGGTGGAGAGTCCAGAAACCAGGCCCTGAGGGGTAAGCCGCCCCATTTTTCTGGAAATGAGCTGGTGCTTTCCAACATCTGAAGCAAACAGATGACTTTTAATTATATGCAAGGTGGTCTCTTCTGTAAAGCTGCAACCATAGCATATATGCCCAGAGACCAGTGTCTCTTGGTCACTAGGTCAGTCCTGAGCCAAGGAGCTGTACCCAGTGCTGGGATTCAGGAGTGGGTAAGACTAGGGGTTCCTCTTAAGAGCACGCTGAACTTCAATGACAGGACACAGAGAAAGTCCGCACTCACCTTTGGTACCCCAGGAAGTCAAAGCTGCCTGGAGGAGAGGCAGGGTCACCGGAGGATGGGAATGAGGAATCACATGACGTTGTTGAACTTCCACGGATGAAAAGGGCAGGAAGATTGGTGGGGACAGAGGCCTACCTGCATCCAGGCAGTGCCCAGACAACTGCCAGTGGTGTGTATTCAGGAACAACGCTGGCTTAAATTTTTTTCTTCTGCTTTAATTACATTCTTTGTGTGTGTATATCAGAGAAACCATTCTTTTTAAGAGTTGGTTTTCTCCTTCCACCTTGTGGGTCCCAGGAATCAGGCTCAGGTTGTTAGCCTTGCCAACAAGTGTTTTTACCTACTGAGCCATCTCGCTGGCCCAGCTGCAGCCTTTGCTCCCCTAGAACATAGAACTGCCATAGGAGGTGACTGGAGCAAAAAGTCCCCTGATTTGGCTTCACCCATCTGCCACCAAAGCTCTCCCTCGGGAAATGGTACTGGTGAGGGTGCAGATTCCGGCAAGGGCCTGTCTCTGGTGCCCTGTGTCTTCAAGGGCAGTTTTAGCAACACCCTGGCTGCCTCCTGCCGCATGGAGGAATACAAACAGAAGCCCCTGCACTTGGACACCCGGAAAGGAGCAGCCAGCTCCATGTGTGGCCCTGTTCCAGCACATGGCTCCGAAATTTCTTTTTCTCCTCTATTCTCAAATTTGAAAAATTCCACCGGGTTTGACAAAAGAAAATCAGAGGCTCTGCCTGCCAGGTTAATCAAACAGTGCCAGCAGAGGCTCTCTCTAGGCCTCCTGGCATCCCTCCCCACCCCCAGTGCCCTCCTCAAAGCCCATTAAGCTGATTAAAATAAAGCCCACTGCATTTTGAGTTCCATCTGGCTGGCAGCTTTTTGCAGGGACAGGGCTATTGGCGCTATGAAGCGCAGCTGGAGGGGTGAGAGCAGAGGGCAGCACTCAGGATGGAGATGAGGTGGCCCCGCCCAGCCCTTGAATGTCTGCTGGTTTTAATTAGCCAGAGTCACTGGCCTTTTGCCCTAGAGACAGGCAGAAATGTGCCTTACATTTCCCATCTTTTGGCCTTTCAGAGCAAGAAGGACCCCCCAGTGTGGACCTGCCCCTTCCACCCACCACTTCAGCTCTATTTTATTATCCATAACATGCGACAGCTTCGTGACTTCGGTCTGGCCAAGATCAAGGTTCGGAATTACTGGACAGCAGATGGGGTAAGTGGCAGGCCTGGCATCCTCACAGCTCACTTGGTGGTGCAGACACTTAGCGGTGTGCCAGTGGCCTGGTTCCTGAGTTTATGAGTCTAACAGGCACCTGCCTCCATGAGAGCCACGAGGAGCAGAACTTACAGCTCCCGAGGCTTAGGAAGTGGCAGTGGTAACACTCTCTATCAAGTCTGTCTGAGAAGAGCCTGTGTACTCGGCCTCCAGCCTCTCCATCCATCTAGCCACTGCAGCTAGTGCTAATCTGCACGGACCGAGCTTGGAGAGTTTCTAGGAAGCAGACCTTTTTCTGTTTTTTTTTAAAGATGGTCTCTCTATGTAGCACTGGCTGTCCTAGAACTCTATAAACCAGACTGGCCTCAAACTCATAGAGATCCACCTGCCTCTGCCTCCTGAGTTCTGGACTAAAGGCATGTACCACCATGCATGACAGAAAGTGGATTCTTATTTGGTAGTTTGGTAGGTGAGACAGGAATTCTGTGTGCCAGACCAGGCTCTCAGGGGTATAGAGCTAGCTCTACATGGCTAGCTTTCACTGTGACTGTGAGCCCATCTGGTTCCCAAGTCCTTGCTCTGTCCCTTACACTGTCCTCCTGCCCTCATCCTTCCTTCTCTAGCCTGTTTTTCATGAGTTGACTTGCTTTAGTTCCTTACCCATATGGGCACACCAGGCGCTGTCAATCTCTTCATATGTTCTGAGGAGACAAATGCAAAAGGCACCAACTGCCCTGGAGGCCACCTTGCTGAGATGCTGACAGACAGATGTAGACAAATCATGCAGTGTGCTGAGCAAGGTGAAGCAGGCATGGTATATCTCACGTGGTGGTGCCAGGGAACCCCCACAGGCACAGAGTGAGAAAGGGCAGGGGTACTGGCATTATTGTCTTATTTTCCTCCTCAGTACACGTGGGATCAAGAATGGCCATGCCTCATGTAAGCCATGAGGGACAATAACACAGGAGATGGTGGGTGGGAGCTGACCCCAGCCTCCATCTAGCTAGAAAGACACTGGGGAGCTGTGGGGTCTGTGGCCATATGTAAACCTGTAGCCAGAGGGAAGGCACAGCTTCTGTGAACGGCCTCCATGGAGGAGCCCCAGGCCATGTTGGCACTTCTAACAGTTCCCCTGAGCTTGGGAACTGGTGTGGGGATGGTTTCGTTGGTTCCTTCATTTATTTGCTTGTTTACTTAGTGAGACAGGGCCTTCTTCTATAATCCAGGATGGCCTAGAATTTAGCTGTAGCCAAATCTGTCCTTGAACTCTTAATCCTCCTGCCTTAGCCCTCCAGTCTGTCTCCAGCAGCCTCTAGGGAGAGCTGTCATGCTTTTTGCTGCTTCAAACCCTTTGACCCAGAGGATCAAAGTCAAGCTGCTGGTGTGACATCTGAGCTTCCTAATGTTCTTGTGCAGTCTCTGCCTCCCCTCACTCATGCCAGCCTCCTAAGCACTGGCTGCTGTGGCCACACCCGTGTCCCTGCCCACCTCCCCATCCACTCAGCTCCAGACCTTGGCCTGCAGATTCCTCAGCGATGCTTTCTCTAGGGATTTCCTGATCCTCCTCAATAGGCTTTGGGCTCCAAGGCAGTAGGGCCAGAGATCTCTGTTCACTCTGGAAGGAGATGAGTGAGTGAAAACTGTGGGTGAGCTCACATTCCTGTAGTCCATGATCAGCTCCACTGACCTTTGTTACACCCAGGTGAGAGGGCCCGAGGGTGAGAGAGCTGAAGCAAAGCTCCCCTCCAGAAGAGCCCTTAACACCTTCTCCCTTTCCTCTGCCCCTCCTTTCTTCCCATCCCCCACCCTTGTTCTTCTCTCCTCTAGTTCTTCCCACAGCCGGCACCCACCAACTGCTAGTAGGCATCACAGGCCCGAGACCCATAAGGTCGCAATCCCTCTGGCTCTATTCATGAGCCCTACTGCAACTCCCCTTGGTTTCTGCCTTTTGAGGTCTCCCTCTCTTTCTTAGTAAATTCCTAAAGTTTAAATTTGAGAAAAACAAATATCTGGAATGGACCTTGACCTGTGAGTTCCTTCCCGCCTTGGCCATCTCTTAAGTGCTCAGAGCACCCATCCCTGCTTCAGGATCTCAGGTTTGCTGGTGCTTCCCTGCAAGTGTTCCCCTTACCTTATTCTAGAATGGAAGTAAGATGCTGCGGCCTGCCTAAGCCAGTGCCCTGTGGCTCAGCATGGTCACTAAGCATGAATCTTGGGCACATTTTACACATTGGACCACAACACTGAGAAACTGCATGCCTCAGCCAAGACAGGCTCTTATTTACCTGTGCTCGGCCGTCCTGGGACATACAGAATAGAGAAATGAGTCAGGGGCGCGTCGGAGGCTTGCTGTGGGAGGGAAGTGTGGGTTCTGGCACCCAGGGTGGAGCACGGAGGGCACCGCAGAAACTGCTTACATGACACGCAGCCATCTGCTGTTGGAATTTACCGGGGGCAGAAAAACACAAACAAATGCAGCTGTGGCTTGGTCAATTTCATATTCTCCAGAGAACTCTATCGCTGTGTTTCGGAGGAGATAAAATGAGAGTTTATAGGGAGTATAGGTTGGCCCGAAGACACGGCTTTTGTTAATGCGGTGTTTTGTGTATGGGAGTCTGAGCAAGGAAAGTTAAGTGGGAGAGCAAGGCGTACTTGGAATAGAGGAGCGTCCTAGAGAAACGGGCTTCACTCTGATTGGAATGTGCTGCCTGCCACATCCTCAGGGTAACAGTTCCAAGCTCCTTTCCCTTGGTAGGTTGCACTGAGTGTGAGCTACCCTGAGAACAGGGACTTGGAGGCCACCCTTCACAGCACACAGAGGAGGGCACAGCCGTGTCTGCTGTGGCAGCTGTCATTTGCCCACAACTCCAGGAGTCAGGCCTGTGAGAGGCATGCATGTGTGGGAATGAGTAACTGAATGTGGGAAGCAGCCTACCTGGCCTGCAACCATCTTGGTGACAATACTCCCTGACTTGATGTTGAGGAAGCTGAGTCTGGAAGAGTGGGACCCCACACAACAGATGGACGGGGTGTCTTTGGTCAGCTGATTGGAAGTGGGTGCCTGGAGTGCTACCCTGAGAACCTTCCCTCTGCTTCATCAGGGTTCACTGGGATTGACTGGCAATGTCTGCTTAGGGCAGGAGGAGAATAGGATAACATGTCTGCTACTCCTTTTTATGTTTGTACACATGGAAGACTTACCAAGCTGGAAGGTATAAAGGATTGGACTGGCTGGGGAGCAGGAGAGCCACGTGGTTTTCCTTAACAAAGTGACAGTCATGGCAGGGAGGGAACTGGTAGTCTCTATAATAGATGATTGTCTGTCTTGCTGTGGTTTGGGAATAGGCTTCATCTGTTAGGAAGCCATTAGGATACTTCCTGGGTGCTTTGAATCTGGAAGGTCGCCTGTAGGTACATGTCCTGAATGCCCATTTCCCAATGTGGGGGATAGGTGTTAGGGACTGGTGAACCCTTTAAGAGAGACCTGGCTGAAGGGAGTAGGTCACCAGAGGCAGAACCATGAAGATTAGCCCAGCCGTAACTCAGACCCCGTAAACATTGCAGCTCAGATGGAAAGGGATCCTGGTAGTGGGGAGCTAAGGAATGCCAAGGTCACAGCAAGTGTAGCAGCTTACAGCCCTGCTCTAGGGAAAGCCTTCCCCAATGTAACAGCTCTGCTCTGGCAGGAGAGGACTTCCCCAGTTGTTACAGCTCAGCTCTGGGCTCCAGAGTGGAACAACTCTGCTCTGCTAGGGGAAAGTTTCCCCAGCAAAAGTGTTACAGCCCCACTCTTCTCCACCTCTGGCTTCCCCAGCAAAAGTATTACAGCTCTGCTCTGCCCAGGCTCAGTGTCTGCCCTGGTGAAAAAGGTCTTCACCCAAACCTCATTCAAGAGATTTATTGGGAGGGAAGAGCGGGGAGAGTGGCTGCCTCAGCTAGGGTGGAGGAAGAGCAGCAGTAAATTGAATAGGTGCAGGGCTTAGATAGGGCTTCTTAGGGGTGGAGTTTTCCCAGGGAGACAATTTTCAGGGTGGAATGGGTCAGATTTCAGTCCCTTGAGCTCAGATTAGCTAGATCTTGTGCTCAGGGATTGGTTGGTTTTCTGCTTAGTTGGTCAGCGGCAAATTTGGTTCTAATTTCAGGGCTAGGGATATAATTTCACTGGCTCTGTTTCTAGCACTGAAGTGTGTTTCTTTGGCTCTGGTTTTAGAGTCAGGGTATATTTCTTTTGTACTGGGTTCAGGGCTAAAGTATTTCTTTCACTGGCTTGGGTCTCAGAGCCAGGGTGTGTGTCTTTCACTGGCTCTGGTTTTAGGGCCAGGGTGTGTTTCTTTGGCTGGCCCCTTTTCCTTACAGACCCTAAAAGGCCATCACAGCTGCTCTCTGAGGGATGCTGAGGGCAGGGGGACCCAGCCTAGTTAGGGACAGCATGGCTTGGGCATGGGCAGCCATGCTGGGTGTACCTGTTCATTCCATGATAACAGATGCATTGGCAGCTGCTTTTCTGGAAGGAACTGTTGAGTGTTGACCTAAGAGCATTCCCCTGCCCCTACTCCTGTTCTATCACAGAGCATTTGAATGTGAGCCCTAGCTATGGCCCTTTTCGTTCATAAACACTTCAGTGCCTCTGGACACTCAAGTTTGCATGTCTCTGTTATAACCCCAGTCGCTAACATCATGGGGCCTGACAGCAATTATTGTTTTGATTTAATCACCATTCCATATTTAAACAGCTCAAATCATCTCAACATGATTTTTTTGTTTTTTTAACATTTGGTTTGGATTCTGATCACAGCAAACATTTAGTCAGATGAGGTAGGTGACCTGGTAGCATTAAGCAAAGTACTTGGTAGGGGACTGGTCATTAGCATAAGGCTGAGATGTTGACCTCAGAGGTTAGGCCTAGGCCAAGCTTTCCTAGCAGGGCAGATACAAACTCAGGATGGCAGCTGAGGCTCCATGTTCTTAACCAAGAGCAAGGTGTGCTAGGCAGGACAGCAGTGTGGCAGGACAGCTGTGTGGCAGGACAGCTGTGTGGCAGGACAGCTGTGTGACAGGACAGCTGTGTGGCAGGACAGCAGTGTGGCAGGACAGCTGTGTGGCAGGACAGCTGTGTGACAGGACAGCTGTGTGACAGGACAGCTGTGTGACAGGACAGCTGTGTGGCAGGTTATTGGGGACTAGGCTCGATAAGACACCTCTTGCCAGAGGTAGGGGCATGGGGATGAGAAATGTAAGTAAAGAGTACAAAGATGTGAAAATAATAAAGCAGAAAGCATAGAATAGTACCAAGAGGGAGTTCCAGTGAATATTGAAATCACCCGTGTTTAATTTTCCATATGCTTTTATACCCCAATACAAAAGGGGGAAGAAGGCAACAAAAGACTCCTTTAACATGATACAAAGGGCAGTTTGAACAGTTAATTGTTTTAACACTTTGAGACATCAAGTCATTAGCATTCTGTTGTTTAGGCAGTGAACATACCCTAGACCAAGTATTCTGACGGCAGCCACTCTCCAGGTTACCTCATATTATAAAAGAAGGAGCAGATGTACACTTGTATAACTTGACCATCTGTCAGGATGGAATGGACCTACTTGTATGAGCTATCTTAATGTCAAAAGAACCAAGTAACCACATCTTGAGTCGGGATGTATAGCTATACTTGTTGTGAACAATTTTGAGCCACTTTCAAACTCTCTGATCATCAGACAAGGTGAAAATAGGCTCACATTTTTGGGCCTCCACAGCAGGACAGCATGTCAGGACAGCTGCATGTCAGGACAGCTGAGTGGCAGAACAGCTGCGTGGCAGTTACTGACTCAGGCCTTAGTCCTTCCGGGTTGTTTTCTTTCCCACCCCTCATTCCCTGAATGATCTATGCCCCAGCTCAGCCTACCCAAAGCCAGGCCTGCCTGCTCACCACCTGTTTGGGTGGAAACAGTACCCCAACCCCTGGCATTCATATACCCAAAGAGTCTGAAATGTTTGGGTTAAGACTTCACCTTAGCTCCTGGCATCCATATATCCAAAAAGTCTGGAATGTTTGGGTGAAAGTTCCATCCCAAGCCCACTCCTCTGGGAGTTGTGTCAGTCCAGGCTCCACCTCCAAAAAAGTTCACCAAATGCTGACCCTCTCCAGAGATGCTCATGACCACTCCCACAGGGTAGTTAAACAGCAACCCAGAGAATAAACACGTGGTTTTCTGGTCTTTCTTCCCCGTTTTCTCTCTGAGGTGATGAAAGGCCACCTGGGAGTGCGGGTATTCATTAAACCTGGGCTTTCTCTAATTCCATTTGATTTGATCTGATTTGGATTATTGTGTCATTGGAGAGATTTATTGGTCCACAAAAAATTTCATCACCCACAGCATCTTGGCCTCTCTTCTAATGCTGCCTCCCCCATCCTGTCCTGGTCCAGTCCCTTTGTCCCTCTATGGTCACCTCAGCTGCAGTTCTAACCATTTCTGAAGCTTGTCTTCTTTTCCATCAGTTCCTTCCTCTCCTGACTGCTATCCCACTGTCTCCCTCTCCCTTGAGAAAAGTAAGTGTTCATGTGACAAAGATTCATAGCTTTGGTCACCCTCCCGAGTTCCTCCCTGATAGAGCCAGAGCCCTGGCAGCTCATGCACAGTAGCTTGAGCAAATGCAGGCCTCAGGCCTGAGGCCCCACATCCTGATAGGCACAGGAGTACACAGATGGTTAGTAGAGGGGCAGGAAGCCAAGTAGCAAGTCTGAGAGCAAAGCCCTCAACAACTGGCATCAAGAGGAGAGACAGAAGTCAGAAGGGCTAGGGCCTTCCTGGAGGAGGCTGGACTGAGCCTGTCCTGAGACCCGACAGAGCACTCTCTGGACACAACAGCCTGCTCTTCAGAGTCTCAGGCCTGGTAAAACCGAGTGAAAGCAGCAGTAGAGGAGGCAGACCCCTCGCTCCAGCCAAGTATCCCAGAGCCTCAGTTGCTTCCCCCTCTAGGACCTCCTTTGAGTGCAGAGAGAGAGGAGATTGGTTCACATTCTCTGTGCAGTGGATCTGGTATATGGATACCTTCAGGCTGGCACAGATGAAGTCCACTGTGGCTGAGTGGTCACTCAAGGCACAGTTTGCTTTCCCAGATCCACCCTGATTGGACTCAACCAATGCTGTGTCCAGATGCTTTGCTGGAGAGGCTGGCCTTGCTGGAGCTGGTAGTCACCTCTGGGGACAGTGACTTTAGAGCCCTGCACCCACAATTTCTGCCTCAGGGAAGTCACATGACTACTCCCCTTTGATGAATAGTAGGTGTGTTCATTGGAAGGGGCGGGGCAGTTTCCATACCAGGCTCGGGAGGAAAGTGGCCTTGGCAAGCCAATTCAGTTACCTTGGCTGCAATAATACTTATAATGTGTTAAACATGAATTATCATCTCAGTGTGTCTGGTTCTTAGGAGTTAGAGAGAAAGAGCATGAAGGGGAAATGAGAGCTGGGAAAGGGACCATATAGCAGCCATGGGGCTTCAGAGCGTCACTTGAGGCAGCATCAACACAAGTACCACCATAGCTCTCATTAAACAAAGGGAAGCAGGAGAGTATACTTGCACTTAAGTGCACACTCAGAGATGGTTCTAAGTGATGCAGTCAGAAGGATGGGATTTTTGAACATACTGGATTCTGGGGTAAAGAAGGAAGAGCCTCAGGTAAAGCACTGGTAACTGGACATGGGGTAGAGGCTAGGTCTTACAACAGGAAAAGGTATCTTTCTTCTAGAGTTTTGCTGAGGGGTGCCTACCTGCAAGACTCTGCCCCAGGGCTCTGTGGTACAGGTGTGGACCCCCATAAAGCTTCCTAGTAAAACCCTTGAGGTCTGCTGATGTTTATATGGCCACCTACATAACAACAGCCTTGCCTACCTGCAGGTTCCCATCCCAGAATTCAACCAGTAGCATAAAAAATATCCAGGAAAAGATCTATTTTGAACATATCTTTTTTCTTATTCTTCCATAAACAATGTGGCATAACAATTTCCATAGCATTTACATTGTATTAGGCTTTATAAGTCACTTAGAGATGGTTTGGAGGAAGCAGGAGGGTGTACGGAGGTTATATGCAAATTTGTGGTATTTTATACACAGGACTGCAGCAGGAGACAATGCTGGTACCCACGGGGACCCCACAGATGCTCAGTGGTGGCTGTAGGTAGAACAAAATCTGGAAGGATGTGCATGCATTTGCACACCCACTGCAAGGTGCCAGGACCATTACCTTTAGGAAGCAGGAGATGGTATGTGGGGGCTTACTTAGGAAACTGGGGACCCAGAGTTCTGCCCACACAGGTAGTTTAGTCTGTGCTGGCCCTAACCAGAACTGAACTCTAGCTAGACACAGGGAGGAAGGAAAGTTCTGATGCTTCTTGCAGGGTGTCTGGGACTGTAGGGCAGTACAGACTTTTGTTCTTGTTTCCTATCCAGATATCCCACACCAAACCTGCCACAGGCACAGTAGTATGTGCTGGAAATATCTGAGTGCAAGCTGCAGACCAGGCAGGGGCCTCACTCCCCATGGCCATGACTAGCTCATAATCACCACGCCCCTCTTTCTTTACCTGGCTTATGTCCCTTACCTGCCTTCTTTTGCCACAGTTATAATTCTTGAGCAGTAGACATCAATAGTTAGGTGGGGCTCTTGACTGTCCGTGTAAGACATGTTTCAGTAGCCAGACATCCCATTAGAAAAGCTAGGTTACTCATTCACCACTGTCTGGATGGGTCCCCATCTACACCCTACCATCTCTTTAAATGAGTGTTTCTGTCTGCTGGATGTTCCATGGTGGTAATTTCCAGAACAGCTCATTGAAGGCTGCCCATGCCATCCCCTCCACAAGCTGTGTTCTGATTAATTCACAGCACACGCTTGCTCTGTGCCTCCACTAAACAGAGCACACATCCATATAAACATGTAAAAGCGCACTTTGAACATCGACTCTTCTGACAGCCAGCAAATAGTAGCCTGCCATCTCACAATTGGATGATTGACGCTGAGTTCCTGCGGTGGGATACGGGTGTGATGGCTCTCTGCATTGCTCTGAAACCTGTCCACAGTGATCTGGGAATTTAGTTAGAGCATGCAGATTTAGTTTGCAGGGAGGCTAAGGCATGGAGAATGAGGGTAGGTTGATAGCTCTGGGTCCTCAGAGCCCATACTGCTAACCATAGATCAGAAGTCAAAGCTGGGCAGGAGTGGCCTGGGAAGAAATGCCACAGACTGCCCCCTTTCTTGCTCTTTGGTCTTAGGAGACTGTCTAGGCTAGTTGTGTGTCAGTTCCCTCATGATGGCTGTGATCCTACTATGTGCTGTATTCTCGGACAATTGTGGAGGACCCCTGCTGACTTAGAGATTCACTTTGGTTAGGAGAGACAAACTAGCAGCCAAGCAGGCATGGAGGTGCAGGCCTGCAATCCCAGTGCTTGTAATGCTAGATCTCGAGTCTGGGACCCTGTCTAAAATAACAAGCCCCTTTAGTCGGCTATGGTGAAGCATATCTTTAATCCCTCACTGGGGAGGCAGAGGCAGACAGATTTCTATAAGCTTGATGCTGGCCTGGTCTCCATAGTGAGCAGATCAGTAGTAGCCAAGGCTACATAGGGAGACCCTCTCTCCAAACAAACATAACAAACATCTGTCCCTAACCCTCCAGAAATGCTGATGAGAGAAACCATTTCTGAGATGGAAGAACTCTAGAGCATCAGGGTACAGAGGGGACTGGGTGGGTTGTTCTTCAGAGCCTGGTGTTGGGGAGTCTCTGGAGGCAAGAAGGATGTGGGCCATGGCATCAAGGAGCAGTACATGAGGCCAGCAAGTCAGGACCTGGGACTGTTAAGGGTAGCTGGGATTGACAGCATGGAGCTGCTGGATGGTTACACAGGAGGCTGCTGAGCTCTGACTGAAGTTGTTTTTAAGTAAGTCTGGCTGCTGTGTGGGAAATGAAGTGTGTGTACTGGGTGACAGTGCAGAGTAGGAGCAGAGAGACCAATTAGCTGATTCTGATGTCTCTGGAGAGATGGCAGTGGCCCGCACTGGGGCAGCAGTGTCTGTGAAAGATGAAGTCGGGTTGGAGAGGAGAGAAACAAGGCACACCTGACAGGTTGGATGTGGTGGGGGCAGGGACAAGGTCATCAGAGGGCTGCCTAGGGTTTGGGAAGCTGACTGAGTAGGGGAGAGATTTGGCTGAGGGAAAGTGATGTAGAGTTCTGTTGGGAACTGTAACTACAGCACCTAGGAGCCAGGGGCCAACAGAATCCACATTCAAGACTAACCTGGGCTACATAGTATGTGTTTTCCTTATTTGTTATTGGTTTTGTTTTTAAAAAGTATTTGATGGATCTGAGGCACATAAAGGTTGAGATTCCCAAGAGGAGAGAAGCAGAAGGGGCATCCATCCCTCAAGGGCCAATGGAGAGGTCAGGACTAGAGAGTAGGGCATGGACATCCTCAAATCAGAGAGGCACTCAGAGCCTCGGGCCATGGTGAGTACAAGATACTCAGAAAGATAGCCTTGAACCTAGGGCAGCCAAGTCACTGAGGCCCAGCTGAGCTGGTGGGGATTGCAGGAGCAGAGACAAGCCAAGGAGGCTGGGCAGGGGAGTAGCCAGCTAGGAAGATGCCAAATAACATGGGCATATCATCACTGGAAGCCCAGCCAAGGAGATCATGAAGGAGGAGGAATAGCTACCTATTCATGCTGCTGAGCCAGCCACGACAGGGGAGCAAGAGATCCCATGACTTTGGCCATGAGCCAGTCCTGTAAATAACTCTCATAGCTGAGAGAAGGGCTCCGCTGTGATCACCCAGACAGCAGGGGTAAGCCATTGCTCTGGCTGTGGGCGCCTTGGCACAGCAGATTCTGTATTGAGTTGGGATAGGAACCTGATGGGGAGTGGCAGTAACTGATTCACTGTAGGGGTGACAGCAACTTGTGGGGCACCTCTGTAGACTAGAATACACAGCAATCGAAAGGAAGAAAACCATAGCCTCTCTCCATCCCGATGCATTTCAGAGTAATTACGCTAAATGAAAGAAGCCAGATAGAAAGGGGTGCCATTGAAAAAGCTACATGCCAAAATTCTAGAAAATGTGTCAGTTTATAAAAGGGGCCTGTTGAGGTGGCTCATGGATATAAACACTTGCTGTCAAGACTGATGACCTGATACACATAGTGGAAGGAGAGAACTGTCTTCCCCAAGTTGTCCTCTAACAACAGGTGTATTATGAGCAGGTGGGTGGTTGTCTGGGGAAGTGGAGAGGGATTTCAAAGTGTGAAAAGAAACTTGGGGTGATGGGCGTCTGAGCCTAAGCGTGGAGATTGTTCCAGGGAGATGTACGTGTTAAGACTCACCGAGCAGCTGAAAAGAGGTGTTTACTGTTTGATGTATGCATTATATTCCGCAGTAAAGCCTGGGCAGAGCTGTAACCAGTAGCTGGAGGAGGGGTGGTGTTATTTTAAGCATGAATAGATAAGCATCAGATGCAGGCATGTGTTTAGGTTATGAGGGGACAGGGACTTTTCTTTGAAGGTCACTATATGTCATGCTGGCCTTCATTCTCCACATCCTTGTGCAATTGAAACATCTAGACAATTTGGTAGTAGGGCAAAGATTCCCTAGAAACTGCCATTATCAAGGCTGTGGCCGTGGTACACCTGCCCCACATCCCCTGGGTCTCTCCCTGACTGCAACTGCTGCTGAAGTGGGCGGGACCCTGGAGTGCTGGCCCTGCTGAACCTGAGTTGCTTTGCTGGGCCATGTGCTGTGGAAACATGCCCAGCTTGTGATGTCTGAGGACACTATTACCCAGGGCCACCTTTAGCAAGCAGTGCACAAATGGATTAGATTCTATCTTTGGGGGGCACTTCCAAGGTTTGTGCCTTGGATTCATTGTAGAGTCCCAACAGGATGGACCCTCAACTGCCCCTGCAATGAAAAGCTCAGACACTCTTGGGTCTTCTTCCTACCCCGTCTTATTTTCCCCACTTCCTGTCTCAAGTCCTTGTCTCAGGCTCCGCTTTCAAGATCCTCAAGGAGTCCCAGGAGGCAGCAGTGACTTGAACAGCAGGTCCCCTTGCTGCAGGAGCCACACTCCATTTCCGTCTACTTCGCATATACATAATGACTTTTTTGTGTGAGTGTGTGTGGGTTTTTTCATTTTGTGTTTTGTTTTTGCTTTTTTTGTTTGTTTTTTGAGACAGAGTCTCACTTTATAGTGCATGCTAGCCTCAAACTCACTATGCCCTGGGCCTCGAGAGTGCTTGGATAGCAGGCATATACCACTGCACCCAGCTGGAGTCAGTCCTTGAAGAACGCTGCTACAGGCTGTGAAAGCCATGAAGGGTGTCACAAGGGAGTGATGGGGCATCTCTGCTCCTGGAGGAGATGAACTCGTGTGGCAATGTGAATCAGGTTGAAGCAGCGAGACCAATTAGTGGGCCATTACCAGTGTCCTGACAGGAGGCAATGAAAGCCGAGACAGCGCCGAGGCTGCTGCCTTGAGAAAGTTCTTTGATTCCTAGAGAGAGAAAAGGGGAGTCCGTTTCACAGCTGCTGGCTCAGCTCTAGTGTGCTCACATTTCTGGCACTTCACCTTTCTGTTTGGGGGCATCTTCACTTCCACAGTTTGACACACACTTTCCTTTGTTCCATTTTTTGCATTCAGGATCTCGATATTGGTGCCAAGAATGTGAAACTCTATGTCAACAAAAGCCTCATCTTTGATGGTGTGCTAGACAAAGGAGGAGGCAAGGCCCCTTTTGATTGTACCATCCCTGTTGACCTCCAGAGTGAGAAGATTGAGAGCCCAGAGAAGGCCCTGCGTGCTGACTGGGAAGGAAGCAAAAGTGCCCTTATGGCCAGCATGAATGGGGACGAGCAGCTCGGGTACAGCTGCTCACAGCCAGCTGAAGCTTTGGTGGAGATGACAGTTTCCTCACAAGGAGATTTCCTTGGTGAAAGGGTGAATTCTACTCATTGCCCGAAGGATAGTTTGTCCAAGTCACAGGAAGACGTAAGATTGTTGGCAGCCTCTGCCTCCATGGGTGATGGGCCCAGTATCCCTTCTTCTTCCTCTCCTGGGAAATGTCCTCCTCTGGAAGAGGAGCCCTCTTTGATCCAACAGCTGGAAAACCTCAAAGGCAAAAGAATCCCTGAACCCTCTGGGAAAACCCCACACTGGTTACAGCCTTCTCTGGCAGGGATGGGCAAGAAACAGGCAGGCAGGAAGCCCAAACCCCTGTGGCTCAGTCCTGAAAAGGATCTGGAACAGAAGAACAGGCTTCTGTTGGATGATGTCATTGGTGATGCTTCTGGAGAGCTGGAGGCCAGGGAAAAATGCCCTCGCCGTGAGCAAGGGAGGACTAGCAGCTGGAATGTCATCACTGAAGAGAGACCCCAGAGGGCCTCATCTAAAGCCTGTGGTGACGACTTAGACATCTTTAGCCAGCCTCCTAACAGGGATCGCCCTGCTAGTGGGAGGAGAGCCCTGAAGAAGGATGCCAGTGGTAGCCATGGTGATGACCAGCCAGCCAGCAAAGGTAAGCTTCGAGAAGCCTCAGTTGACATGAAGCCATTTGTCTCCCTGGACCCTGGTTTTCTTATCTATAAAACAAGAGGGCTTTTCTCAAGTAGGTGTCACAAATCTACTGTCCCAGCTGGAGGAGTGGGACAAATGAGGGATAACTGGGCACTCTGCATAACTGGGACAATCCTAGATGTGATTGTCACTGGCTCCAGGACCTGTCCCTTGGCCCATTTTTTCTTGTCATACATGGTTTTTTCAAATGGACTTCGTTCTTCATATTTGATAAAGACATTAGTCCCTAGTAACTTCCCTGACTCTGTTAGAAGACAACCCCAGGATGATGCTGAACACAGCTGGCCTAACCTGAATATAGAAAGAACCTCCAGATAGTGTAGGGTGGTGGCTAAGAGGGTCCAAGGCCATTGGAAGGAGGCAGCCATCACTCCACAGTCTTGTTGCTGGCCTTCAGGAGTGCATGACTAGTGTGCCAGTCTCTTTTTCTTTTGTTGATACAAACTGGAATATGGAGAAGTCTTGCTTTACAGTGTTAGCAACTGATAGTGATTATTTTGAAACCACTGTGTGTGTGTGTCGAAAAGAAATTATCAGGTTTCATGGCTCAAACCTGTAATCCCAGCTACTCCAGAGGATAAGGCAGGAGAGTTACAAGTTCAAGACCTGCCTAGGCTATAGAGTGAGTTCAAGGCCAGCCTGGTCAACTCAGTAATACCTTGTCTCAAAACAAAGAGGTAGCCAGGCAGTAGTGGTGCACACCTTTAATCCCAGTACTTGAGAGGCAGAGGCAGGCGGATCTCTGTGAGTTTGAGGTCAGCCTGGGCTACAAAGCTAGTTCCAGGGCAGCTATGGCTGTACACAGAGGAAGCCCTGTCTCAAAAAACCAAAAACCAAATCAAAAACAACCCAAAAAATACAACAACAATAACAACAACAAAACTCCAAAGAGGTAGAAGGACTCAAAATGTAGCTCAGTGATGCAAGGCCCTGAACTCAACCCAGTATTGAAAACAAAACAGAAGCTTCATCTGTTGGCAGAGTTAGGTTGAGACCATCATAGTCTTTGCAGTGGGTTATCTGTAAGGACATCCTGAATGTATAAGGGGGCTTAGGGTGTTGTCTGAATGTTCATCCTGAGTAAGGAGGAGATTCTGTGTCCATCTGTATAAGAGGGCACCAGAGTGACTTGCCCCTGTGTTGTGGAGTGCCTTATAGTGATGCCCTTTGAATAAATCTGGCTGTTTGCTGGCTCTCTGCTCTCCATCTATAAGGTAGGATGTGACACACCTTTGTTCGAGATGTGAGGGACAAAGAAGACAGGGCCTTCAGTGATGCAACAAAGCTGGCACCTGGGGAGTGTTCGACAATCCTGAGTGAGACATCAGCTTGTGTCGCCTACTACCCCGCGGACTGCCGAGCCTCAGTCTTGATTCCTCTCACCCTCTTCCCACAGTCTCTACAAAGTGTCCCGTTCCTCACTGTAACAGATACGAACTGTGCCACAGAGATTCTAGATGTCACTTGAGATTTGTGGGCTGTGTTTGGCAGGTCCCTGGCAGAGAGGCATGCACCAGCAGATGGTCGCTGCTCCTGCTCCCCCTTCCCTAGCCTGCGTCACCATACCCTGATTCTGCCTCTTGTTGCTGTGGCCACAGGAACCCCTGTGCTCCCTTAGTGAATCATCTCTATTCGCTGTATCAGCGAGTGTCTGCTTGGTCCCTCGTGTGGCACACGAGATGCATAGCACATCCCTCAGGCTAACCCACCTAACCACCGCTGCCCTCTGCATCTTTGCTGCTGCCCACCTCTCCCCAGACTCTGAGAATGAGCGAAGAGAACAGGAAAACCTCAGAGGGATGTGGTGGAACAAGGCCTGGAACCACTACACTCAGGGCACTAAGGAAGGAGTATTACCAGCTCTAGACTGGCCTCTGCTACACAGAAGGACCCTGCCTCAAGAAACACATTAAAATGGTCAGGACTGTATAGGGGCTAGTAGGTAACATTACTACTAATGGATCCTCAGACCCACCTAATCCCAGCTCTGGGGAGGTAGAGACCATAGGATCCGTTGTTAGCCAGCCAGTCTAGCCAAATAAATATGCAGGCTAGTGAGAGACCTTGTCTCAACGGAGGTGGACATTCCCTGAAGATGGTCACCAAGGGTTGTCCTCCAGCCTCCGCAAGCATGCAAATCTATGTATACTGCATGCACCCACATGCACACACAATTATACACACACTAAAGGACACAATATAGACAGAAAGCGAAGCCTTCTGAGTGTGAAAGCCTGGCTCAAGTGACATGCTATGGGGCAGGACAGTGGTGACAAGCAGCTGCAGGGCCTGAATCCATGCATGCTTGCTCTTTGCCGAGGTCTGGTCCAACCTTAATGATTCTGAACCCTCTTGACGGCCCCATCTTACTTAAAACTCACTTAAAAAATTTAAGTAACTTTCCTGGGTTTTCCTTTCTTACAGCCAGTAGCATTTGACAGTAGTGGGTCAGCCATACCATCCTTGCTTGGAACCAGTACTCCTGGGGCTGATTAGCATGGCTGCCAGCGCTCACTGAATGGTCAGCCAGGCTCTAAACAGACGAAGCTGCAGGGAGTTCTTGGTGACAGGCAACAGTCCAACTGTCCAGGTTCAGAGGCCTCGGTCTCACTTTAGCTTCTTGCCAGGCATTTCCCTGCTTGGCTCAGCAACACATTAAGAATCGGGCCCTTGAGATTTTATACTTGTTAGCTGGTTTCGCTAATGAGGAAAGTTGTTTAGAAATTGTGTTATTACCCATCACCCAGTGCCAAAGCCTGTATGCCTGGGCCTCCAAGAAGCATACTGGCTGAATCCACCAAGATGCTAGTGGAGTGAGTAAGCTCACAGTGGCTTGAGAGCTCCACCCTCACTATGGTGAGTCCACCACTGTCCTCAGCGTGGCTCAGTAGGGAATCAGACTTTACTATTATGCCATCTACATTCTGGAAGTGAGTTTCCTTAGTCACAGGTAGATGAGGTCCCATCAGCCTTCACTGTGAGCAGTGAATAGGAGTAGGCGGAGAAGTCGGGGTACTCTGATGCTAAAGGCTATTAGCATCTTCTCCCTGACCCCTTGGTTCTCCTCGCAAGTCCACCAAGCCTCATTTTCTTCACTGGTTTGTTCACAGGCAGCCAAAGGCCTCTCCAGCCTGAGTGACTGAGTGCTGGCTCTGGGCCCTGCAGCCAGTTCCAGAGTCTCTGGGGGCCTGATTGGTGGGTTTGGGTCAGGTGTCCAGTCCTTGTCCAATCGCTGAAGCAGGTTCACTGGAAGAAAGGCAGTGCTTGTATTTGCCCTTGTCCATTCTTGTTTCTCGTGTTAGTAACCACTGATGCAGATGTGAGGACAGCTTCTAAACACTGAGCTGTGTAGCTGATGCAACACAGGAGGAGGCAGGTCCTGCCCGATTGCAGATGGGCACTACTGCTTTCTGCTGCCCATTTGGGTTTAGGGTTGGGGCTGGGGCATGGCTTAATGAGACAGTGTTTGTCTAATGTGTGCAAGGCCCTGGGTTTCATTGGGTACCACAAAAAAAGGAAAAAGAAACTTCTCATCTAGCAGATTTAGGATAGGATTGTCAGCAGCAACAGACCAAGCCTTAGCTTAGTCCCAAGCAGTAGACAGAGTATGTTCCCAGCAAACAGAGACACAGGGAGACACACGGATGTCCAGCTGCCTTCACACCCAGGAGGGCCAGGAGAAAGTCTACACCTCTCCTTTTAGAACCAAGTATGTGACTCAGAGAAGAGTCTGGAAGGCAGACTCAGAAGAAATGCCAAGTCCCTGCTCCCTGACAGGCACGCCGGCCAAGTTCCTGATGTGTGGTGCTTAGTGTCTCCTGGCATGCTTGCAGGCCAACCCTGCCATTGCTTTCAGTCAGAGGAATTCAGATCACAGGGACCCGTGTGATGACAGCCCATGCTAGAGCTCCTTCTGCCTCTTGTCACAGCCCCCGAGAGGAGATAATGTGGGGACTTCTGGGCTCTTTATTGGAGGCAGATAGGAAGAAGGGGACCGGGCATGAGTGGGAGAACCCACAGGTGACAACCTCCAGGCTGATCCGGGGGACTGGAAGCAAGAAGCTGATGTCGACAGGCCTTCCTGTCCCAGCAAATACTTCCTAGGTATTTCTTGCACCTCGTGCTATCTGTGTGTGGCAGTGGGGTATGGCAGGGAACAAGGATGAAGTGGCAGGGGCCATTAGAAGGAAGTGATCAGCTGGAGGAAGAGCTCTCCCAGCAGAGGTCACAGAAGGACAGAGCCCCACTGAAGAAGACTCCTGATATGTCCTTGGACAGACATCTGGTGGGACAGAGCAGAGCAGAGTGGTGTTGAGGGAGATGGAGGTTGTAGAACTGAGAAGCCACATCAGAGCCTTGTGGACAGTAGCAAGATTGTTTTTATTCTTGGTATAAGAAATAATTTGGCAATGAGAATGGCATGTGACAAACTCTGCTGTAGGCTCGTGGCTTAGAGTGTTCAAGTGATTGGACCATATATAGACAGCATGTGGAAGTGTTTGCTGGGACAGAGAAGCCTGTTGACACCAGCTTATTGCCTTTAGTCCAATCAGATCAGCCTGGAGGCTATCACCTGTGGGTTCTCCTGTGCCTGTCCTGTCCACTTTTTCCTATCTGCCACCAGCAAGGAGCCCAGTGGTCTTGTTGCTAGAATTGAGGGTCCCTTGCAGAAGTGAATCTAAGGTTGGACGGTGCCCATGTGGGAGCTGGGAGACCCACGGGGGCTGGGTTAGAACAAGGCTAGAGGGAACCAAGCATCAAGTGAGTCTCAGGTACTCCTAGACTTTGCAAAAAGAGGGTGGCACGACTGTGACAAGAAGCTGTGGTAGGCGGGGTGTGGTGGGTATAGCTGTGCTCCTGAAATCCTGGAGACTGCAGCAGGAAGATCACAAGTGTGAGGCCAGCCAGTGAGACCCTGCCCCATCTCAGAAAAAGAGAGAGTGGGAGAAAGGAAGGAAGGAAGAAAGAAAGAAAGGAAGGAAGGAAGGAAGGAAGGAAGGAAAGGAAAGGGAGGGAAGGATAGAAGGAAGAAGAGAAAGAAAGGAAGAGAAAGAAAGAAAGAAAGAAAGAAAGAAAGAAAGAAAGAAAGAAAGAGAGAAAGAGAGAGAGAAAGAAAGAGCTGTTTAGCTAGTTCTCTGGGTCAGGAGATATAAAGCTGAATTGGTATGTCTCCTAAACCACTGGGACAGGGACTACCAAATGCAGGAGATTTGTCTGGGATGCCATGCTTGAAGTGAAGACCACAAAAGACTGAGAAGTCGCCGGGCGGTGGCGGCGCACGCCTTTAATCCCAGCACTCGGTAGGCAGAGACAGGCGGATCTCTGTGAGTTCGAGGCCAGCCTGGTCTACAAGAGCTAGTGCCAGGACAGGCTCCAAAAACACAGAGAAACCCTGTCTCGGAAAAAAAAAAAAAAAAAAAAAAAAAAAAAAAAAAAAAAAAAAAAAAAAAAAAAAAAAAAAAAAAAAAAAAAAAAAAAAAAAAAAAAAAAAAAAAAAAAAAAAAAAAAAAAAAAAAAAAAAAAAAAAAAAAAAAAAAAAAAAAAAAAAAAAGACTGAGAAGTCACTGTCTCTTGTAGAAAGTCACATCAATGCAAGTTCTGAGAACCATAGGTGTCAGGCATCCACAGTGCAAAAAGCCACCAGGGGTCTACTCTCATGAATGGGTGGGTGCAGGAGCTCAGATAAGGCCATCAGAGTGTCTCTGTATCTTTTGGCTCCTGCTCTGAAGTTGGTGTCATTTTCAGGCAGGTTCCTCAAAGTCAAATGGGCCCTCACAGTTCCACCCTGTATCCCATCAGTCTGGCTCAGGCAGGGGAATGGTAGCCCCTTTAGCTTTAGTGTGGAGAGCCGACAAGTGGGAGACTTGTTCCTAAAGAAGGGAGGCTGCGTTTGGAGTGGGGTTGAGAGGCCGCTATTACAACTGGAAGTAGCGTGTCTGCACAGAAAAGGCAGGACAGGGCATGATGGGAGGAAGCCACAGGATCTGGCAGGTTCTCTTTTCTAGGCAGCAGAGATTTATGCGTGTCTTAAGGCAGAGCGAGCTGCAGGAAGCAGTATTGGAAGATTCTAGAGAGGAGATAATTGATGGTCCCAAGCCCTCTAGAAAGCAGGCACTGCTCAGTATGAAAGCAACATCGAAAGGCGGTGCTACATGCCCCTGCCCACTCAGAATGGTGGGTGATGATCATTGGCTGTGTTTGGGGGCCAGGATGGACCACTGAGGTCTTTACACGGGGCTCCTAGATTCCAAGAGGGGTGTCAGAGCCTCCCTCAGAGGACTGGGTTGTGTCCTCATGCTCAGGACTCGGGCTTTGTTCGTGTGTGGGAGCAGGCAGATTCCTTACCCTTTAATACACTCGATGAAGGTGACTGCCTTGAATTGCGGTCCTCCAGTCTCCACAGACAAGTGCTGGGATTGCAGATTTAACATCCCCATTCCTGAACATCCTGCTGTTAAATAATGCCTGGTAGTGCTGCCAGAGTCACGTGACTAGGCCAGCCTTCAGTGCAGTGCAGCCCACACTGTGACCAGCTCAGACCCTGGGGCGATGATGTTTCCTTGGCTATGTGAGTTTCAAAGTGAGATGACTTCTGGTAGCGTTCCCAACACTGAAGTAGCCTTCCTGGGTCAGCTTCCTGTCGTCGTACCTGAGCAGACAACTTCAAAAAGAATGGCTTTATCAGGGCTCACAGTTTCAAAGCCTCCAGGCCTGAAGTATTAGGCCGTGTTGCTTTGGGCCTGCAGTGAGGCAGCATGCGTTGGTGGCAGCATGTGGTGACGGAAGCTGCTCACCTCGGGTAACTGGAAAGCAAAGAAAGGAAGAACAGAGACCACCATCAGAGTCCCCCTTCAGGTACATGGCCCCGCCTCCTAACGGCTCCACCCCCTCAGTGTGGAGGACAAGTCTGCAACATACCAGCCTTTAAGATTAGAACATTCAAGATTCTAACTCAGCCCTTCTCCTGATTCGTATAATAACTGTACTCCTAGAAAGTTCAAAGCCTATTAAAAATAGCTGTCTTTTCTGAAATGAGAGTCTAGATTCCAAGGCCAACACTGAAGGTCACATGGTACTGGAAGCCATGCTCCACCCTTACCACTCCTGAAGCCTTGGCCCACAGCTGTCACCAGGGCCTCTCAGGCCGTGGGACAGCCAGGGCAGCTGAGGGCCATTGCAGAAGGCAGTTTTCAGGGTGTGACACTAACGGGGTGCTACCCACTCCTGTGTTCTCTCTTTCAGAGGACACTCAGGCCACCGGTACGCTGTCTTGGTTGCAGTTGTGCGGTGAGAAAGAGCATGCGCTGCACGCCTCCTGGGACTCCCTCACTGCCTTCGACCGTGCCCACCGGGGCCGCATCTCCGCCCTGGAGCCACAGGGGGACATCCTAGATGAGTTCTTGAAGCAGCAGAGGAGCAGCCGGTGTGAGGAGCCCCCAGGCCCTTGCAGGAAGGAGGAGCCGGAACCCTCCGTAGAGACAGATGATGACAGTGAATTTAAAATCCCAGTCCTCCCTTATGGGCAGCACTTGGTCATTGACATCAAGTCCACCTGGGGAGACAGACACTACGTTGGCCTCAATGGCATAGAGATATTCAGCTCCACGGGGGAGCCAGTACAGATTTCCAGCATTACCGCAGACCCCCCTGACATCAATATTTTACCAGCTTACGGGAAAGACCCACGTGTAGTCTCCAACCTCATAGATGGAGTGAACAGGACCCAGGATGACATGCACGTCTGGCTGGCCCCCTTCACACCAGGAATGACCCACTCCATCTCCATCGAGTTCACGCACCCTTGCCAAGTTGCCCTGATTAGGATTTGGAATTACAATAAGTCCCGAATACACTCCTTCCGTGGTGTGAAGGACATCACTATGCTGTTGGATACTCAGTGCATCTTTGACGGAGAAATTGCCAAAGCCTCAGGAACCCTGATGGGAGGTACAGTATATCTGTGGGGATGTTCCAGAAGTCCTTGTTTGCTGCTCACTGAGGCATGAAGGGGAAACTCATGAGGTAGCACAGGACAGATAAAGTCCTCTTGATAGACATGGTGACCTCTTACCTCCTCCAGTGTGGGTGGGCCAGAGCTGGCCTCCTAACACCAAGTGTCCGTCTAGGGACCAGGATCCTGAACCTGAGGAGGGGCTTTTCTGCACATCAGAGTCATGAACTGTAGCATCTTTCTTGCCTTAAGGCAAAGGAGTGGGGTATTTTAGGAAAGCCATGGGCTTCCCAGCTCCCACGGAACCCAGCTCCCAAGGTTGGGAGCGTAATTCCTATACCTTATAGGGGAAGTGCTTCATAAAAGGGCCTGCAGGAAGCCAGGCTAAGCAGTGTATACTTGCAATCCCAGCACTAGGGTTATGCACAGATGACAGAATCACCCTGAGACTACCCACCTTCCTCATACACGCTGTTTGAAATCCCACTTCCCATAGGCTCCAGCCCATGTGGATTATAGACGGAGTTCAAGGGCACTCTGGGTTTCTTAGCAAGACTGTCTCAAGATTTAAAGCAAGGGGACTCTGTGACTATAGGTCATTGTAGATCTCTTGCATAGCATGTACAAGTCCCTGTGGTCCATGCCCAGCATTGCAGAAACAGGCTCTGGGATCTGGGTTGGACATCTAGTGCCTCTCACATGCCAGGGACTTATTCGGTGACAGATGACAAAGATTCTCATTCCATGAGGTCCCAATAGTAGATCATTGTGGCACTCAGCTTGGTGAAATGCAGGGACTGAGCTGTTGGCTCACCCCAGGAACTGTCAGCTGCTTGTGGTCACGTAGTGTGTGGGACACCAGAACATGTTCTGGAGAGCAGATCACTGGGGCCTAGGCCAGCTCAACTATCTCTCTTCTTGGTGATGTGCCCAGCCCCTGAGCACTTTGGAGACACCATCCTTTTCACCACGGATGAGGACATCCTGGAGGCCATATTCTGCTTGGATGAGACATTTGACATGGATGCTGAGAGCCTGTGTGGCTTTCAGCCAGAAGAGGCACTGAAGAGGCCCAGCACTGCCGACAGCGACGGTCAAGACGAGCGGCCTTTCACACAGGCTGGCTTGGGTGCCCAGGACCAGGTAGGGCTGGAGTGGGGCTGGAGGGTACCCCTAGATGGATCCCTTTTGTTGTTTGGGATAAGGTCTCACCGTGCAGCACAGTCTGGCCTTGAACTTACTGTTTTCCTGCCTCAGCTTCCCAAGTGCTAGGCCAGCTCCTGAGTGGATTGCTGCTCCTAACTGAGAGCAGGGAGGGAAGTAAAGCAGGTGTCCTTTACCCTGCTGGGGCCGCTGCCTTGACAGGCCCCATTTTTCTATTTCATTTTCTATTCAGCATTTCATATTTCACTCTCTAATTATTTATTATTTTTTAAACCAAAGTGAAGTAAGGATTCAAATTTTCATCAAAGCCAGGAATTACAGGCTGGGTGTTGTGCTCAGTGTCATGTGTGTGTGTGTGTGTGTGTGTGTGCGCGCGCGCGTGGATAATATAGAGGTTGGCAGCCCTGCAGGCAGATGGGTGTGCTTGGGGTGGCTTCTGATCGCTCACCATTGTGAGTAGAACAAACACCTACAGGAGGCAGCCTTGCAGTTAAAACAATGGCCAGAACTGAGCCTGTTAGTACAGGCCTGGAAACCGGCCATCCGCAGGCTCAAGGCAAGTCAGTTATAAAATGGATTCCAGACTGGCCTGGCTAGGTTAGGAACCTCTGTCTCAAAAAGCACAAAGAAGGTCCAGATATAGTTTGTTGAAGAAGTACTGTCTGGCATGCTAGGCCTAGGTTCTACCCCTAGAGCCACTTATAAACATAAAGCAATAAATAAGCATAGCCATGGCTGCCCGAGCACATGATCTAACCCAAGCTCACTAGTGATAAAGGCTTTGCAAGCCTGACCCCATGATGGCCCTCAAGTAGGGACTGTTGTATTCCTGCTGAGGGCATGGACTGAGTATCTTAACTGAGGGTACACCGTGAAGGAGTCAAAGTCAGAACCTGAGTGCACAATGCCAAAGAAAATGGGCAACAGTGAGCCCTTGTCAGGGTCCACTGATGAAAATGGAGAAGCCCCAGGGTCTCAGGGGAGGGTCTTCTTGTAACGAAGAGAAAGAGGAGTGAGAAGAAGGTGGGGCAGCAGAAGGCCTGGGAGCCAGGTGAGCACAGGAGTGTGTGAGGGAAGCAGTGTGGCTGCAGCAGCAGGGCCAGGCAGGCATGCAGTAGGAGGGCCGTGAGCGGGAGCCTGAGAAGGGACCGCAGCTCTGCCCAGACAGCTCATCACCCACTGCTGCTTGTGCTCCAGAAGCCAGAAATCTGGGTTTTATCTCAATTTAAACATGGCAATTAATTAAAATGTTCCAACCCTTCCCTGGGCCACAAAGCACGGCCCAGTCTGTTCTCGACCCATGGGCTCCATGGAGTTGACCTGAAGCCCTTTTTCTGCCCAGTGTTTTCCTGTTGATAGACCTGACCTGCAAGGCCAGAGGGTTCGTTTGGTTCTAGGAAGGACAAACTTCTCGCTTCCTTTGCCCTACATCATTCCTGTCTGAAGCACTGAAGGTTTCTTTGCCCAGGAGAATTAATGTTAAATAAAAAGCAATTGATCTTACATGGAGCAGGGTGTAGCAGTTCACTGTGACCTATCAGGAGACACGACTGTCCATCCCGGTTGCCCCTGGAGATCAACTAGGAACTCTAACAATACAGGAGTCTCAGCTCACCCCTGAGATGCCAATTCTGAACTGCCAAAGTGAGGGACCACTTGCTATGGTCTGAGGCCATCTTTTTTCCTTTTGCTTCCCTTCCTTCCTTTTTTCAACCTCTTCTCTCTATCCCCCTTCTCCCCTTCTCTTCCTTCCTCTCTTCCTGTCTCCCTTCCTTCCTCCATCTTTCTTCTTCCTTTCCTTCCACCTCTCTTCTTCCCCATCTCTTCCTCTTACCTCTCCTTTTCTCCTTCATTGTCCATCCTCCCTTTTCTTCTTCCATCTTTCCTCCTCTTTTCTTCCCCTCCTTCCCGATTCCTTGTCTCCCTCCTTCCCCAAGTCCCCCCTTTCCCCATCTTCCTCCCTCTCCCATCTCTATCCTTTTCTTCTGTCATCCTGCTCTTCCACTCAACACACATAGGAGTTCACAAGAGACTCTGAGAAAGTCTGAAGACCCTAGTGTAGCATCATCCCCTGCCAGTCAGAGCTGTGGTGATGCAGTCCCAGGCTCTAGATACCCACATACCTTGTCATAGGAAGGCAAGACATACAAATCCAGGGATTTCCTGGACATGGAGTGGGCAATGAATCTGGTAAGGAAACTGTATGGGTACCACTAAAACATCTTTTCTCTATGTTTCTCCCCAACCATCCTATAGGTACAAGGGCTAGCGCTACAAACCAGTTCCCCTGTCTCTGAAGTCACCACACCGGAGCCAGGCATCTTCTTCGGGCTGTGTGAGTACTGTCACTAGCAGAGGGTCACTGTGGCATTTTGTACCCAGGCCATCTCTGTGCTCACTGGGGGTATGGACATAAGCCTGGTGGCCCCAGGCTGCTGCAGGCTCAATAGGTGGAGCTGTTCTGGAACTTGGCCACAGCTCATCACTTACACAAAGCAAGGCAGGCTATATGTGTGTAGGGTGGGAAAGGGTTTTCACAAGGCCCAAGGCCAGGTCCTCTGTAATCCATGATTTTAGGCTGATTATGAAGTGTTGGCTAATTTCACAGATTGAAACATGAGGCTGCAGTAGCCTGAGTAGATCTTATCCAGGCTCCTGGCCTTTCCCCCTTCCTTCCTGACAGTTCCTCTTTCAGTTCACTCACATCCACGTCAGCCTCATTGTCTAGGGAAGCTCCAAGCCAGGGTCATGGCTGCCTGCAGCCTCGGACCTCCCGCCTCCCCCAGGGTCCTGTTAACAGGCTCTCCCCACGCTCCCGCTGCCTTGCCTCCTGTTCTTCCCTGCCCTCCCCACTGCTGTCTCACCTGCTTTCAGTTTATCTCTGGAAAACTGGAGCTGTGACCACCCGACTTCTTCAGAAGCAGCCTTACACCTCCAGGTCCCAGTGTGCCCAGCCTACCCGGCCCCTCCCCTTCCACCTTAGTCCTGGGTCTGAGTGCCTCTTTGGGCTCCCTGCCTGCTCAGTCCATGTGATCTGCTTATGGGGTCTCTACGGTAGCTCTGATGGAGGATGGCTGGAGCCTTCCATCCCCACACTGAGGGGCAGGCAGGTCTGGACAGACGGCAAAGGTAGCCTCAGCAGCTAGATGTTTCCAGAAGCTGCGGTGGCTACTGGTGATGTCCTGAGTTAGTGACTGCTTAGTCTTCATGTCCCTATGTCCTCGTGTCATAGGTCGCATCTAGGAAGGACATGGCTTTCTGAAGATAGCCATTAGCTCACGGAAGGAAGTGGGGCAAGGGTCTGGGTGGTGTCTAGTGCACATTGCACCTCTTCCTGCTGGCTCTTCTACAGCCCCTTTCCCCAAATACCTTCCGTTGTCTTCAGTGAGAACCTGCCCCTGTCCCTTGCCCACCCAAAAGGAAAAAATGGTCTCTAAGACAGAAAAAGGTAACTTATTTTGAATCATTACAGCTCTTTCCATTCTAGGTCACTGAATTACTTTGGACTAACAGACTAAAGAGCTATAATTCTTGCACTTGAGAGGCAGGGCAGGAACACCTGAGTTCAAAGCCAGCCTGTATTCTAAGGGGAGATCTTGCCTGGATAAATTAATAAACAAAGAAATACATAAAGGGCAAGGATATGGCTCATTTGGCATATAAGCTGGAAGGCCCCGGTGAATTCAGTTCCCAGCACCCACATCAAGTCAGGCATAGCAGTGCACACTTGTAATCCCAGTGTTGGCGGGATGGAAACAAATGAAATCCGGACTCTCTTAATTGGTGTGTCCCAGGACCCAGTGACACCCAAGGTGTCTTCCACATGCGCGTGCGTGCGCGCACATGTGCACACCAGTAATGGAAATTGAACTCAAACTGAATTCAGCAAATCTATTAGTTGATGCACCTAGAAGTTAGGGTCACTAGTTTCTTAGGCAACTGGATGTAGGCAGAGAAATGCATACCATGGAGACTTGCTGTGTCTCTGTTTTTCTACCCCATTTGCTTCCTGTTATTCTCCATGGGGGCCGGCCATGCACTAAAGGCTCATGGGAGGGCCACGCACCAGGGTTTGCTTCCTATTCTTCTCCTTGGGAGCCAAGCACCAGGGGATCATGGGAGGGCCATGCACCAGAGTTTTGTAGGAGCTTGGTGCTCACATCCAGCCATTACTAGCAACCCCAGAGAAAAGGCCACTTCTATTGCCCAGCAGATATAGCTCCAGAATTAAGTCTCTGAGTTTAGCGTATGTCTCAGGCCTGTCCATAAATCAATTATGTGCTTTACCATGGTGGAGGTAGAAAGGTAGGAGATACGAAAACCATGTCTGGCCAAACTTGGGTTATTGGCTGTCCTGCAGCCTGGTTAAGAGTGGTCAGCTGCCTAGACAACCTGACTAAGCCAGTATATTTCCCTGGAGGAAGAAGGCAGGTGAAGGTGCTGCCAGGCAGAAGCCACCACTGTCCTAGCTGCCGGCTAATTTACCCCTAAAGACTCTTTACCAACATCCTTTGTGTGGAACCAGCCCAGTCCTTCTCAGAAATGCTATTGCTGTGCCTGAGGTTGGCCCTGAGGTAGAGCACTGTGACCTTTGATCTTTGTACCTGTTAGGAGAGTATTGAGGGCTCCCCACTGTGTCAGTCCTTCCCTCTGGGGCCTGGAGTCCCAGGATTCCTGCCTCTCTTCTCTGAAGCCCTCTTCCATGCTTAGCCACCTGTGCCAGTGGAATACACTTGAATAAAGCAGTCCTGGGGCAGGGAGGAGGGGCAGCGGTGGGCGAACACGGCCAATCCTCTTTCCTGCTTTGAAAGGGGATATATGACTTGCTAATTTGCAGATGACTCTCATTTGGGAAGTTTTGCAAATATCAGCCACAGTGAATAGGGAAGAAGTCAAGAGGGCCAAAGCATGAGAGAAATAACAAAATTAATTTCCATTTGTATAAATTCTAATTGATGCACCCGAGGAAAATGAATATGGAACATGGATATCAGCTCACAAGAAGAGCCGTTGCATTTAGAGCCTGGGATCAATGGGATCAGGTGCATCTTGCCAGACACAAAGGACTGCAGGCTTGGGAAAGGCTTGTTACCAGGGAGAGGAGGCATTTCTGCCTCTTCCTGTCCCTCCCTTCCCAATCTACTCCCTCCTCCACCTCCAGGCCTTCTCCATCCCAGACACTCCCCCACCCCATCCTGTCACATGGATCAAGTCCTCCTTGTCCTTCTATATTCAAACCATTAGGCTCCATTGCCTACTAAACAGACCTTGATCCTGTCCCCTGCTGCCCTGTGAATGCCCTTGATGAGGCCACCCTCAGCAGCAAGTGTCTTCCTTGCCTGGCTCCCTTTCCAGTCCCGCTGAAGTCCTTCCAAGACCCAGTCCAGTCTGCACCACTGCCCTCATGCCATATATAGGCCACCAAGGTGCTGCACACTGCAATTCCAGTACTCAGGAGGCCTAGCCTGGAGGGTCCGGGGCAATCCTAGACCACAATGTTTGTCTCAACAAAGCAAACAGAACAAGTAACCTGTTGTAACTTCCCGTTGCTACGTCATGGACATCTCAATTTCCACATGGGGTTGAGCCCTGCCTCCCTTTTTAGTCTCATACTGCTCTCCGCCCTTGGCCAGCTGCTTTCAGATATAGGAGCTACTTGTTCCTCTCAGTCTACAATGTTCTTCTTTTAGAAGTGTAGCATAGCATGCCTCTTCTTGGCATCAGGCCCCAGCCCAGATGCCCCCTCCCCTCCCTAAATACCCTGCTTGTATTCTAGCATGCTCCACCCCATCCCATCATTCAGATTGGGCAGGCAGCAGTGCGTCCAGCTGTGTACTCGGCATTTGCCAGGTGTCTGTGGCCTGCAGAATGAGCACCACTCACACTGAGACTCGCTGCTATTTCCCTCACATCTCTAGTTCTGAAACCACAGTTGGCGTACACAGACAATCAGTGAGTATTTGTTCACCATTCACTGTAAATTAGGGGGAACGCACCCACTGACCACCTACCTACTTTCTGTCAATCAGAAACAAAATGTGATTAAGCATCTATTTGTTGGGCACTGCTGTTGTAGGCTCTGGGGATAGAACAGTCGGTCCTGGCCTCAGGGAAATCAAGCCCATTAATGCAGAATACCTCTTGAGCTTAGGATGAAAGCGAGTGGAACAAGGGCAGGCAGAGTGGGGAGCACTGTCAGGAAATGGCTGAGAGATGACATTTGAACGTGATCAGTAGAAGGAATACATCAGTCAGCCTTTGCGCCTGGATGCAGTGCTCTGCGGCCACCAGTCCTCACAATGCTGTGGCTGTTCGCCTTGTCTGAGCACCTAGGTGCTTTCCCTCTGCCTGCTCATGCCTCTGACAGCCAGCACGTGGGCCAGCACCTGCCTGCATGTGCTGCTTGCTACTGGCCAGAGCAACAGGTGACCGAGCCGCCGTGGCAGCAGTGCAGGGCAGAAAGAGGAGACAACCCCCTGTGCACACACACCACTCCGCTGGCCAAAGCTGGCGCACCTCTGTGGGGAAAGCGGCAGGGCCCCAGGCTGGAGTGGCAGGCAGCTTGTTTGGCTCCACACCCTGCAGGGTATGCGTGCATGACAAGCAGTGTGTCAGTGCTGCTTAGGACCCCCCCCCCCCCGTCCTCATCAGCCCCCTAGATGTTCAAGCTGACTTTGGCACGGCAGAGAGGAAATTTGAAGGCGGAGTCACAAAAAAGATGCGGGGAAATGACAGGACATAGGACAAGATGTCAAGGTCAGGGAGGTGAGAAGTTGTAGCCTGGCTCCCAGAGTGTTGTACAAATTGGCTGGGCTCACAGATCCTCCTGTAAGAAATGTGGAGCACCTCATGACCCAGGCTTTCTGCCAGCTCCTCCCACCATGCTGTCATTCAGGAATCCAAAGAGTTGAACTTCAGAACTCAGGCAGGAACTAATACAGGTCAACTACCTTCAGGGTCAGAGAGCTTCTGAGCTTGGCCCTATTTTACGGGGAAAGGGGGAACTCCAGCCAAGCATATGACAGGGTGGCAGAGTGTGACCCAAAGACCCAGAGAAGGGGACCTTTCTGGGCAATGGAGTGAGTCACCTGTCATGCGTGTCCCAGGGCCACAGGAGGTTTCCTAAAATGGTCTCAGGTGAAGCAGGGTGAAAGCCGGGGTAGGAGGATGGGGTCAGCAGCCACTTCCTCTACTCTGAATGCAGTGAGCGCTCATAGGAGGAGTTCATTTGCATAAAATGTCAAATTCTGGCTGTAGGGCTTCCTGGTGCGACTGTCTCATTGAGTCCCTTCAGGCATTCATTTGGCACTGATTCTCTACTATATGCCGGGCTCGGTGCCAGCACCTGGGTACATAATAGTCTAGAGAAACAAGTGGGGTCGTTCCCTTAAGGAGTCAGCTACCTGGCGAGTCACATGGGCATTTACTAAGTAGTGTGACCTCCAGAGTTTGGTAGAGGAAGTGTGCAGAGACACAACAGGCCGTAAGTGCAGCACTGGCCTGGCGCCTGAAACAGTCCAGAGGACGGCGTGTGCGAAGGCCTTGCCGTGGAAGACAGGCTTAGGAAAATGAACAGCTGATAGACCATCTGGGTAGAACTAAGAGACCCTGATGCATGAGGAGGCATGCGGGAGTTGGAAGCCAGGAGAGGAACACCTCACCGTGAAACAGCGTGAGGGGGCTAACGGTACAAAGCATGATGTGAGGTGGCCCAGCCATATGTGGGGTTTCCTGCCTGAGGACCCCTGAGAGAGAAGGTTTGTGAGGGGAGTGGCGAGGCTGAGTGACCGCTCCCTTCTGACTTCAGAGCTTCTGGTGGTAACTGGCTGCTTTCCTTCCCTCACAGGCCTCCGACTAAACTTCACAGCCTCCTGGGGGGACCTGCACTACATAGGGCTCACTGGCCTGGAAGTAGTGGGCAAGGATGGCCAGGCCCTGCCGATCTACCCACACCAGCTCTCTGCCTCTCCTAGAGACTTAAATGACCTGCCGGAGTACACAGACGACTCGCGGACCCTAGACAAGTGAGTAGCAGAAGCGGAACTGTGGCGGTCAGGGTTAAGGGTCAAGCTCTGTATCCCAGGCATTGGGCACACAGCAGACACTGGCTGGGAAGGCGTGTAGCCAAAAGAAGTAGAGGGGTGGCCAGGTTGCAAAGTCAGACTGGTGTATCTGCAGATGCTGCATGCTGTGGTAGCACACTGCCATCAGCTTGCGCCTCTCTCAGCCACGGTCCCTCGGCCCTGGTGTGACCCACTCTGCTTTTGCACATGCCTGACCTAGGCCTCTCCCCTCTGTAAACTGGAAGTGAATGTGGGCCACTATGTCTTCTCTGCTTCCTCCACTTTCCAGAGAGCATGCCCAGAGTGAATGGACGGCTTTTTATAGTATTTATCCACAGATACCTGGCACTCAGAGACTGGCACTTGGCCTCCTGCTCTGGACAGCTGTCTTAGTTAGGGTTTCTGTTGCTGCAAAGAAACGCCATGACCAAAAGCAAGTTGGGGAGGAAAGGGTTTTTTCAGCTTACACTTCCAAATTGCTGTTCATCATCAAAGGAAGTCAGGGCAGGAACTCAAACAGGACAGGAGCCTGGAGGCAGGAGCTGATGCAGAGGCCATAGCTGGGTGCTGCTTACTGGCTTGCTTCCCCTGGCCGGCTCAGCCTGCTTTCTTATAGAGCGCAGGACCACCAGTCCAGGAATCGCATCCCAAACAATGGACTGGGCCCTTCCCCATTGATCACTAACTGAGAAAATGTCTTACGACTATCTCATGGGGGCATTTCCTCAACTGAGGCTCCTTCCTCTCTGAGGGATCTAGCTGTGTCAGGTTGACACACAAAACCAGCCAGTATAACAACTATGTGAATAATTCAGAGTCAAGGAGAGTTTAAGGGATGGGAGTTTAGATCTCTGTTCTGCTTTAAGTTCCCCAACCCCACAACCGTCACAGCGAGGACAACGTAACCAGCAGTGCAAGTGCCATTTTGGAGCGTTATGTGCCAGTCACTGGGCTGTCAGTAGATTGCAGATGTCCACCCATGAAAGCCACAGACACAGGCTAAGAATCATTAGTGTTAGCCCTGTGTATAGACGAGGAAGCTGAAGTCAGAAAGTGGTCACAGGTTCCCAGCCTGGTTAAGTGGCGTCAGGATTTGAACATGAGTCACAGAATACTTCAGCCTGGCACTTAACTGCTGAGTTGGGCATCTCCTGTACCTGAGTTTCTTCATCCATAGAACTGTGACAATAATCCCCATGATTACAGGTTGGGACTAGGGTGATCACACTGCACCTCCTTGTCCTGCCTGTGTCCTCTTGTCTCTTTAAGATGGCTCTTTACTGTGGCCATCTTAAACTTGGGGCCACCCTGGTCTGTAGATCCTGAGCCTACAAGCTGCTCCCAGCCAACTACAGGAGAAACCCATACCTGTCCATTGCACCCATCCTGTCATCCACTCGCCACCCCACAGAAACCCTGACAGCCTCCTGTCCAACCCCAACCGTAATCTCAGTCTTGAAAGCCTTCTGTGCATACCTCTAAACAGGAAGTTCTTGAAAAGGCAAACAGGCCCTCGATGTCCTTGTCACACCTAAGTCTGTGAGTAGTGGTGCCTGAGCCACTAGACGGCCATCCTGTAGCTTGTGTGCTTGAGCTGAGGCCCAGGGAACCATGCATGCCATTGGCTGAAAAACCCTGGAGCTTCGGGGACTTCTTGTTCTCATTTTCCTTCTTTTGCTTTATTTCTTAGGTTAGAATACAAAGCAACGGGTGTCATTAAGGCAACTTCATACACATCATTACACTTGTTCCCAGCCCTCCCCGCCCCCACCTCCCTCTCTTCACCCTCCCTGGTTAGCTTCCTTTCTTCTCCCAGCTAAGCCGCTTCGGCTGCCCTATTTCAAGTGTTCCATTATGCCTCTTTCCCCATCTAAGCTCTCTCCCTTCCCTCCAGCTATTCCCTTTCTAGTTTTTTAATATAAATGCACCCCCATATGTAATGTGAGTTTTAGGCTCCATATTTGAGGAAACACAGCATTTGTCTTAGTCTGGCTTGTTTCTCTCAGCATTCCCAGCTGTGTCTGTTTTCCTGCATGCACCATGATGGTTGCATTTTTCTTTATGGATGCACAAATTCCATCGCATGTATGCACCATGTTACTTTGCCCATTCATCTGTGTGGACATCCGGACTCAGTCTGTTTCCTGCCTGTGTGTTCTGCAGCAGTAAATACGAATGTACAAGTACTTGGTATACTCACCTTCAGTCCTTTGGGTATGTACCCAGGAGACTTAGAGCTGGGTCATATGGTAGATCTATTTTCGGGGTTTGGGGAGACCTCCATGATGATTTCTATGACTCCTAACAGCAGGAATGGGGTCCTCTTTCCATACATTCTTCCCAGCATTGGTTGTCATTTGTTTTCTTGATGGGATGAGATGGATTCTCAGGACAGTTTTCTGTGATCATTAGGGATGTTGAATGATTTTTTCAAATATTTGTTGGCCCTTTGTCTCTCTTCTCTTGAGACTTGTCTACTCATTTCATAAGTCCATTTATTGTGTAGATGGCTTGGGTTTAGGGTGTTTAACCTTTGTAGTTATTTATGTATATTTATATTAATGCCATATGAAATTAATGTAGCTAATAAACATTTTTCCCATTCTAAAGGCTGTCTTCACTCTGAAGGAGTGACCGCTCCTATGCTATTGTTTTTTTTAAGGCAGGGTCTCACAGTGAACCAACCAGACTTCAAGTTCAGGATCCTCCTGCTTCAGTTCCAAGTACTGGGATTATAGAAGCATACCACCAACTCATCTCTCTCATGTTTGTTTTTATATTTTTCTTTTATTGAAAATAGATTTTTTTTCAGTTAGGTATAGTATCACACACCTTTAATGCCAACACTCTGGAGGCAGTGGCAGGCAGATCTCTGAGTCTGAGGCCAGCCTGGTCTACAGAGTGAGTTGTTCAGCACAACAAAGACTACACAGAGAAACCCTGTCTTTATAAAACAAAAACAAAGAGAGAGAGAGAGAGATTTTTTCATCCAGCACATTCTGTTTATGGTTCCCCTCCTCCAGATCCCCTGAGTTCCTCTCCACCTCCCCTCCATCCAGATCTAAAGAATAAAAAATAAAATAAAACAAATAGGAACAGGGCAAAACAAGCCAACAAGAGCCAAAGATAAGCGTAAGAATGTCATGTAGACACAGAGACATACACATTCTCACACACAGAAATCCTATAAAAACACAAAACTGGAAGCCATAATATATACGCAAAGGACCTATAAGGTTTAAAAACAAACAAACAAAATTCCCACCCTGACAAAACACGAGACAAAGAACCCCCAAAGATGCCACTGAGTTTGCGTTCTGTTGGCCGTCTACTGCCAGGCATGGGGGCTGCTGCCTTTAAGCCATCTCTTCTGTTTTTATCCTTGCTGATGGTCTTAGATTCTGGGAACGCCTGTGCCCATTTATACATTTGTTTGCAATATTTATTTTCATTTTTTGAAGCTCTGGGGATGGAGCCCAGAGCCTTTGGCATGGAGGGCAAGCATTTACTACTGAGTGCCCACCCTCCCCAGCCTTCTGATGTGACAGGATGGCCCAGGCTCCTCTTGTCTCTCTTGTCCCAACCTGGCCTCTACCATATCCCTGCAGTGACAGGGTCCTAGTGGTGGCCATAGTGCTTAGAGACCCCAGTCTAGCATGAGAATGGCTTGTTACTACTGGGTGTCTCGGGACAGAACCAGCTGATTGCCCAGGAGGAGGCTGCTTTTGCTGCCAACCTCTCTGCCATCCATCTCCAGTGTCCCCTTTCCCAAAACCCTGCAACAGGGTTCTGGAGACTGGCAGCCAGTCTCCAGGACGGAGGTAATTGCTCTGGAAGGAAACAGCAGTCTGCAATAGCCAGCTTCCTTCACAAACAGCAGGGTTGGCCTGCTGAATTTCCTCAGTTTTAACATGCCAGCAATTGTAAGACACACCATCCATCAATTTAATAACAGCCTTTAGAGCACAGGCGAGAGAATGCTTTACCTCCGTGGATGAACACTTAGATTTATTCTAAACCGCACACTATCAAATGGTAAGGGGAAAAGTTGATTTTAGATAAAGGAATTGTGGCCACAGCCTGAGTCACTCACAGGACAGTGGCCCCCAAGGGTGGGGTGGAGTGGGGCTGATTGTCTCTGGGGCCAGGTCTCCAAGTCGCCATGCCACACAGAGGACAAAGGTTAGAGTCCAGGCTGAAGAGGCTGAGGCAGGAACCGATGCAATGGGGCTGAGGTAACTGGTTTGGAAACCCCTCCTGCTGGCTGGGGTTTCCCTGGGGCACTCAGACCTGTGGCTACCAAGCAGGTTGGCTCATCACAAGCATGGAGCCACCTGCCTCTTCTGGCACTTGTCCCTAGCCTAGGTCTGCCGAGTTTCCTGTGTTTTAGAGACCTTACCAAGAGAGATGGGATCACTTCCCTCAACTGTGCCTCTGCATCTTTCAGAACGTTTGGACAACAGAGAAAAGGCCCACCTCCCACCACAGTGCACCCCTTCTGACCTCATTCCCAGCTGGAGCTGGTCCTGGCTGCTGTGGTCTGCCTGCCTGGCCACACCCCACATCTCATGATTGTACTTTCCTGTTAGCCACAGCACATCTTAGGGTGCCTGCATCACAGCTCTGTGCTTAGCTCATTTCTACAGTCTGCCTTCCTGGCATGTGGATGTAATCGTTAGCAGAAGTCTCCCAACCTGCGGCCACTGGGCTGAGGAACTCCAGCTGTGTGTTAGCCTGGTGAGGATGAGTGCCACTCAGCATCTTGATGAGCATACACTGTTTTTAGCCCTTCTTAAGTGTCATTGCTTGACTTCGCTGTTCACCCACCTCCCAAGACACAGGTAAGTGAGGGAAGCGACTTTCTGAGGCCTCCCACCGTCTGGCTGACCTGCCCTTGTTGCCTGCAGGTTAATCGACGGCATGAACATCACCACCGAGGATGAACACATGTGGCTGATCCCCTTTTCCCCTGGGTTGGACCATGTGGTTATGATCCACTTTGACAGAGCCCAAAGCATTGCTGGCCTGCGCCTCTGGAACTACAATAAATCTCCCGAGGACACCTACCGAGGGGTAAGCCGGGCAGAGCGGAGTCCACTGTCAGGGAGGCAGCATGATGAATGGCTGGTGTGGGTGCTGGAGAGGAGCATAAATCCTCCAGAACCTTCCAAATGGAGGGGGGTGACATCCAGGGAGAGAACAAGCTGTGTTTCCCGCACACAGGGCAGCCTGGGGAACTGCAGGGCTTGCCTCTCCTGTGACTGTGGGTCCCCTTCCCACACCGTCCAGGGTTGTTGTGTCAGCCATGGGCCTGTTGTCCGTTGAGCACTGGAGAAGGTGCTATGAGGCAGTCTGTGTGCCTTCCTCGTTCCATTGGGTTCTCATCCTGCCTCCTCTTACTGCCCCACCTCTCAGGGTTCTGAGAAGGCAGGGAAAGAGTTGTCATTCTCTTGGGAACTACATAGCTAGAGTCTGGTCTCCGTCTGCCAAGCATAGAACCCACTTTCTCTTTCAGTTGCTGGAGAAAAGGCCGGGGTGGCAAGTAGCCTCAGAATGTATGTAGCCCTTGCAGTTTGCTGGTGGATCCCAGCAGCATGGCTAGAAGATTCCTGCCTGGACAGTGTGGGCACTTATGTGTGATTGTGTGCACGCAGCAAGCTCTCAGTGAGCACAGTGCTGCTACCTGTCAGAAGGACCAGCTGGGTCTCCGTTATGTACCTAGAAAGGGCTTGCTAGGTGCTGAGGGTAGAAAGGGGGAAGCTGTGCCCATCTCCCAGATGGGGAGGGAGGTGAATGGAGGCTGGAGGCCTGCACAGCACTTGTGGTAGAGGTGGTACCCTTGACCGTCTCACCACACTGCCACAGGCTCAGCCACTGATGTCTGGAGTCCCGCACCAAGTCCCATGCCTCCCTTGGGACTGAGACACGTAGATAGGATACACAAGTAAGTATCCTTTGGGCAGGGGCCTTACTCCAGGTGTTTTGTGTCCAAAATGGAACGTGACTGTCCTTGGAACTCAGGCCTGGCTCGATGTCCTGGTGTGGTAGAAAAGCCATCCACTGTCTTAGACTCAGGCAAGCTGTGTCTCCTTCTCTAGGTCAAAATCGCCCACGTGTCCCTGGATGGCCTGTGTGTGTCTCCCGCAGAAGGCTTTCTTATCCGAAAGGGGCCTGGCAACTGTCACTTTGATTTTGCACAAGAAATCCTCTTTGGGGACTACCTGCAGACCCGGCTGTCACCGGCACCCACCAGGAGGTGAGGGAGTGTGGGCTGGCCCACCAGTGTCCTCTGTGTGCACCCTCAGGGCTGGAGCTGCGGCCACGTGTATTGTCTAGAAACAGCTTCTCTTCCCCAGTCCCGATCCATAGAAGGAGCAGGTGGGAAGCTCTCTTTGGGTTTACAGGGATGTCCTGGCCCTAGTATCCAGCATCCAGGTGGAAACCAAGTAAGTTTTACCCATTTACAGCCCCCAGTGTCAGAGCACCAAAGGCCACAATAGGGAAACAAAAGAGCTCCCTTCCCCAATGGCAAAATTGTTAACAGTATCTTTGCATAGCACAGGCCAAGGAAGGCTGTAAAGAAGCTGGATGGGAGGGCAGTGTAGTAGTTGTCTCTGTAGCCCTGGCCAGCCTAGAACTCACTGTGTAGATTAGGCTGGCCTTGAACTCACAGAGATCTTCCTGTCTCTTAGAATTTATGGTTGGAAGCCGGGATTTTATATTCATTTCACAGAAGTGGAAACTGCAGCCTGGACTGGGGATCATGAAGCCAGCAATGCTCAGGGTTTCCCCTCCATTCCCTTTCTCTTCTGCATCCCCATCCTGCCTACATTCCAGGGCCTCTGCTATGGCCAACTTGATCACCGTGCAAGGCCGCCCAACCTCTGTCCATCCAAATGGCCTGTCACACTCAGGCACCCTGCCCTATCAGCAGCACCCAGCCCTCAGCCTAGCAGACTCCACTCCTCTGGGAGAGCAGGGGGTGTGGTTCAGAGAGTGACCCCGAGGCACATCTCACCCAGTCACGCACCAGCTGCATGGCTTTCCTAAGTGGCTTCACCACTCCGTCTGGGTGCCCCCCCACACACACCTCTAGGCTACTCTGAGGATTGCAAGGGTCTGTAACAGGAGAGCTGCATCCCCCACCATCCCCCACACAGCATCTCCCCTGGGTAAATGGGAGCTCACACTGGCGCCTCTGCAGTCCTTGGCCGAGGAGTGTCTCTTGGTGACCCTGGAACAGAAGGGCTCACGGTGCTGTTTTGGTCTCTTCCCAGGCTGGATTCGAAGAGCCTGGAGCGAGCCAGCATGGACTACGAGGCCCCGCTCATGCCCTGTGGCTGTATCCTTCTCCCTGGCGGCTGGAGTGCTCATGGGAAAGTGCAGCTAAGGAAGGCAGCACAAAGGGCCCAGCTGAGAGGGGCTGGAAAAGAGACAGGTGACCCAGAGAGCTGGCAGGGAGAAGGCAGGGACAGAGGCAGCAAGAGCCCCTCCTTCCTAGTGTGACCTCATTGCATGACAGGGAAACATGGCCCTGGGAGCAGGCCACAATGACAGCCCCACTTCCCAGCCTTGTAAATTAAATCATGGGAGTCAGGCATGATGGAGGCAGGAGGATCATGAGTACTAGACCATCCTAGACTACCTAGAAAGACACTGTCTCTTCAAAAAAGAGAAAAAAATCCAAAAGCTAAATGCAAAAAAACAAGAAGTCAGAGAGGTCAGATTTGCCTTGGTCTCTCCAGAGGTGTCCAGATCTGGAAGGAAGCAATGCCTTTGCCTGTGACTACCTGGGATGTTCCTGGGCTCCCAGGACTTCTGTTCCTGCTTCTAGAAATTGAGGACCGGGAAGACCCAAGGGGGGGCAGGCATCACCTCTTGCACAAGGACCTTGTCAGGAGGAATCGTTCTGCTGACCTGAGGCTGTTTCCCCACCCCTAACGTGCTTATTCCCATGAACTTGAAAGACACAGAGGAGAGGTGTCTTGTTCTAATCATTTTATTCCCGGGCAGATGGGGGCACAAGGCAGGAGAGTCCCACCAGAACCATCTGTCCCCCTGTCTGCTCCTAGAACGGCTCCTTCCTGTCCACCCAGGTGTGGTGCTGTGTTCCTTTTAACAGACATCCATCCCTGGGAGAGGGACCCTTCCATGACAGACAAGAAGAGCCCCTATCACCTCTGCCACTGTGTGGCCTTCTCCGGAAAACTGAGCTTCTCTCTTCCTTAACCATAGCACAGTCATCTTCCAGTTCCAGCTGCTGTCCAGCTGGGGTGACCCCTACTACATCGGCCTCACGGGGCTGGAGCTGTATGACGAGCATGGGGAGAGGATCCCGCTGTCCCAGAACAGTATCCTTTCTCCTGGGAGCAGGAGGCGGCATGGGAAATGCTGCTGGCAGACTGGTGCAGGCTCCCAAGCCTGTAATTCTAGCCCTCAGGAGGTGGAGGCTGGAGGATTTTTCCCTATGTGAGGGCAGCCTGAACTACATAGCAAGGCCCTATTTCAAAAGACCAGATGAAGGTCAGACATGGTGGTACACACCTCAGGTATCTATGAGTTTGAGGCCAGCCTGGATTACCTTGTCACAAAACCAAAGACCTACTGATAATGATGATGACGGTGACGATGACGATGATGATGATGATGGCAACGTTGAAGTTGATTGTGGTGGTAGTGTGGCAGGGGTGGTGATGGAAGTTAGATGATACAGTATGATGCCACTGGACCCTTAGAGATGCTCTTAACATGATTACAAAGGTAGCTACAACCGGTTCTCTGCAGACTGGAGTCCCATGATTAAGAGTGCAGGGAGATCCCTGCTAAGCATAGGCCCTTGGAGGGCACAGACACCTGGTGTTTAAAGGCCCTGACAGTCTGCAGCAGAATTCAGTGGGAGAGGAGTGTATTAACTGGGGGGCCGTTTGCTCCTGATGTGTCCATGTGGAGCCGTTGATTGGCCCAGAGAGTTCTGAAGGATTTCAGTTTGGTTGTTGGAATTTTTGGTGCAATGCAGCCTCTGGAAGTTGGCTTGAGATGTGCCCATACAAGGCCCTTGGTCATGCAGAGTGACAGCGACTAAACCAAAGGCCTCGTGGACGCCTTTTCAGTTTCCCTCAGTGCTGACTCCTGGGGCTCTTGTTGTCTGTCAGCCCCCCAAACTCAGTGATCCCTGGGGACTTCTGTACCAGGCATTGGGAGACTAAACCCATGCACCCACAGAAATCTTGGGAACAAAGTATTCTGGAATCCTCATTGTCCAGAAGTGGAACTTTTGAGACCTGTTTACCCCAGGTCACAGAGCCCAGTTGTAAAGCTTTAAACTCTCTTGCTTATCTTCTTTGTCGTCTGCTTATCGTCAGCATCCTTGAGTGTGTGATCTCTGGCCCTCCAAGTAGGGAAATGCCAGCCTAGCCCCAAAGTGTGTCCTAGGTCTACCTGAGGACCTGGGTGTCTCTGGAGTTATTGTCTTCCTCATAATGTAGGGAATGGCTCCCAGATCTCTAAACTTCACTAATTTTACCAAGAGGGCTCATGGCCAGTGTCCTCTGAGGTTCTCCTGCCCATCTTAGAGCATAGAAGTTTTGTGCCCCTGTTACAGGTGAGGGGGCAGGATAGGTAGTGCCCAGTGACTTGCCTGAGATTTCCTGTGACAGCGACAGAGACAGACCCAGATTCTGCACATGCGCTTTGAGGTCCCTGCTCTAATCAGCTCCTGTAGGGCCAAGGTGGCAGATGTGACAAGACTGTGATTTGCCAGTCACTTGCCTGCCCGAGTGGATGTGGCCTGGATTTCAGAGCAGTGGCAGCACTAGCACCCTGTCTGGGCTTCTGCAATCCCTCATTCCCAGCTATTCCACCGTGGTGCCCTGACTCTGAACTTGACCCCTTAGCCCCCCACACAATCCCTTCTCCTTGGCCACAACCCCATTTTCTTAGAAAATAGAATATTCTGGGCGGTGGTGGCACACGCCTTTAATCCCAACACTCGGGAAGCAGAGGCGGGCGGATCTCTGTGAGTTTGAGGCCAGCCTGGTCTACAGAGTGAGTTCCAGGACAGGCTCCAAAGGTACAGAGAAACCCTGTCTCAAACAAACAAACAAACTACAAAACAAAAATAGAATGCATCTATTTTCACTGTCATTCCCAGCCTGCCAAAGTGTAGGACGCCAGCCCAGCATCTCCTGAGACACAGTGCTGACCGCTTGACAGCCGCCTTGAGGGTGACACACTGTGCACAGTGTATGAGTTTGGGTTACGACAGCTTAACCTACACTTCAGACATTGCAGCCTTTCCGGACAGCGTGAACGCTCTTGAAGGTGTATGCGGGGACGTGCGAACCCCCGACAAGCTTATTGACCAAGTCAACGACACCAGTGATGGCAGGCATATGTGGCTGGCCCCCATCCTGCCCGGTCTGGTGGGTACCTGCCCTCGGACCCAGTGTCTCTGGGAGCCACCAGAAAGATGCCAGCTGTGACTAACAGCTCTTGTGTGACCCTTCCAGGCCCACAGTTCCTTCTCTTACTCCATGGACTTTACTCAAAAAAGATACCAGATGTGTGAGGCGCTCCAGGGACCCTGAAGTCAGGGTCTCTGCATCTTCTTGCCTCTTCTTGTAAGGCCTCTGCAGCCCACTCCACTGTGGCATTTCCCCCTTTCCACTCTCCTCTGCCTGGTTCTGTTCCTTATATCATCACATGGCCCAAGCCTCAGTGTAGCCATCTTGCCCTCGCTCTGGCCCCCGGCAGCCAAGTCAGCCATTCTTACCACTGACTCTTTCCTAGCTCTCAAACCCTGCAGTGGGTCTGATCCATCATCGCAGAGAGGGAGGAAGGTCCAGGAGAGGGTACTGGCCACCAGCACCCTCCACCTCAGGAGCAGAGCCTGTCAGCAGAACATGGTGGGATGCAGGGTCCCTGCCCCTCTCCTGTAACTCAGTATAAAATGACATTTTCCTCTTAGAGGAGGGAACAACTCCCACAGGGCCAACCCCTCAGCCTGGCGCCCTGCTGTTAAGGGGTACACACAGCCCTTGTGGCCCTTAGAGCCCAACCAAAAGCTGTTCACTGCCCTTCTCTGGCCACTGTCATTCTCCTAGTGGGAATCTAAGAGTCTGAGCAGAAGGAGCCCCCACCCAGCCAGGTCTTTGCTCTCCGCAAGCTAGACTCACCTCACATCCAGTTCTTTAACTTACTGGCCCTCCAAGTGAGGAGGGAGGTTTTTCTGATGTTGAGCCTGCTGCACCGTTCAGTTCGTGCTGACCTGAGGCTGAGTGCTAGCGGTTTGGTACTCCCCGGCAGACATGGGCTAGAAGAAACCATGGTGCCTGGGCCAGAGGACTCTGGCTTTTCCTTTGTAACTCTTGGAAAGGATAAATGGGTCAGGACCATGCTCATTGCTTGGTGGGGAGATGCTCCCGGCCTCAGCAGGTGGAGACTGTCCCTGGGCTTTGACCCGAGGAACAGAAGGCCAGGCTGCTCTCAGTTCTCCGCCAGGATTTAAATGAGGGCCACAGCAGCAGGAGGCAGCAGGCCCTCCCAGAGCCAGCTCAGCAGTTTGTTCCAAACGCAACCACACGTGACTGGACTCAAAATGGGGTCTGAGGAGAAGAGACCTCGGAACTTGAAGCTTCCCACAAGGGGTGTGCTGCCACTGGCATCTGGGGCCCAGCTTCCTGCCCTGGTGCCCTGGGCCCAGCCTGCAGCTCTGTTTCCAAACACAGTTGCTTTAATTAGCTTTGCTCTCTGACAGGTGAACCGGGTGTATGTCATCTTCGATCTGCCCACCACTGTGTCAATGATCAAACTGTGGAATTACACAAAAACACCTCAGCGAGGAGTGAAGGAGTTTGGCGTGAGTCCTCACTAGCTGGTGTGGGAGATGACTGTGCTCTCTGGGAATTGGGCTGTGGGCAATTACCATTTGCTGCAGTTGGGTCTCTGTCTCCAGTTGCAACCTTGGAAATGCCTGGTCCCCCAGAGCAGGGAAATCAGCCACCCACCGTGAATTCAGAACAGCTTTGGAATAATCCAAAGCAAGCTCTGAACTTGGCCCTGGACTTGGTGTTGCTTTCAGGGCTCTCTCTAGAATCACACAGCCTTAAGAGGCACCTGGGTGGCCAGGGGGAAAGAGCAGAAGCCATGGGGGCCACAGATTGAGTCTGCCTCTATCTCTAGAGTTGGTCACCCAGTATTGTGAAATTCCTGGAGCCTCAGCTTCCAAACCTGCAGTCCACACTGACAGCATGTGTCCTTCATGCTGGTGTGGGGGCGGGCCTACCATCAACACAGGTCTTCAGTGAAGCTTGGGCTTGGGACAGCAGAGGGGTGGGGTGAATGTAGGAGGGGCAGGGCCTCATTCCTATTCTGTCTCTTAGCTGCTGGTGGATGACTTGCTGGTGTACAATGGCATTCTTGCCATGGTGAGTCACCTGGTTGGGGGCATCCTGCCCACATGTGAGCCTACCGTGCCCCACCATACCATCCTCTTTGCGGAGGACACTGACTCGTGTCACCAGGAGAAACACACTATCAGGTACACCCCTGACCAGCTCTAATGAGGATGGGTGGCAGGGACCTGGCCTGGGAGTCTGATGGGCCTTCTGTCTGCCTCTCCTGCAGTAAGGCAGAGGAAGACCAGGACATACAGATGACGAATGAAAACCAGGTCGTCACCACCTCGAGGAGGAAGCCAGGCACTGCTGACCCAGGCAGGTGGCATGTCTCTGCCCTGCACATCCCTGTCAGAGGTTCGGTCTGGGTGGAGAGAAAGCAGGCATCAGAGTCTACTGGCCTTACCCTGCCTGCTCAACACCTCTTTCCGTCTGGGAACCTGTCCCAGAGTAACAAGCAGCTTCTGGCTGCATGCCTTCCCTTTGACCAGGAAGGAAGGGCAAGGCACACTGTGGGAAACCAGGAAAAGGCACCAAGAAGAGGACTTCCTGGGACAGGTGGCATCTGATCTGGGTCCTAAAGGATGACTAGTAGCATAGACAAAGGCCTTATGGGTTCCATGGTAGAGCCTACTTCATGCATGGGATAGGCTATGAAGGATGCCCAGAACACAGGCTAGCCAGGTCTATGTCTGCTCTCAGGGACTGTGTAACTCACTCCTGTGTCCTGTTTCCACAGCCTTACGCCCCAAAACCTGCATACGTGAGAAGGAGCTCTCCAGGCGTTGGCGGTGCTGACTGGGACAGGAGGGAGAGCCGCTCCAGGCTGGCTAGGTTCTATCACCATTCCTGGACAGCGCCCATGTTCCTCACACTTCAGGGGTGGCCAGCTGGATCCCCAAGGGCTGAAAGAGTGTGAAGAGACAGGAGACTTTAATCACAGCCTCAGGAACTCTGGGGGTCAGATGAAAGGGTCGAGAACAGAATAGCTGCCCCCGGCCACACTGGGCTGCTGCTGGGAGCCAGGGGTACCTGGGTTGGTTCTTCTTTGTGCCTCTCCTGTGAGGTCCGTAAGAGCAGGGCCTGTGGCACCCCAGTCCTAGGCAGCTCCTGATCCAGGCCAGAACTCAGTACATGACCATGAGGCCAGTGCCCCTGCTGCACAGCCCTGCTCACTAAGGGCAACAGAGACGCTGAAAGGCCGGCTGTGCCACAGCTCCTCACCTATCCAGTGCCTCTGGAGGCCTGGAGGGGACAGGCCTAGGTGGCCTCGGTCCTGCTAAGGAGAGGAAGTGAGCTGTAATATTTGCTGAAATCTGCCCTCAGCCCCTGCCTCTCCTCCCATCACTTACACACACACACACACACACACACACACACACACACACACACACACACACACACGTCAGAGTTGGGAGGACCTGGGCTCAGGCTTGCCCCTTCTCCCTGCAGCCCAGAGCCCCATGCCTGCATGTACATCTATAGAACAAGCTCAGATCAGGGACCCAATCAGTCTCCCAGCAGTGGGTAATTTCTGGTTCCAAATATTAATCTGTTGTTTTCCTGGCTTGCGGCCCAGTGGGGCTGGTGCCGTGGTACGGAGCTCAGTACGTTCTGATGCTACTAAGAAGCACAAAAGCTTCCAAGCGGCAACACCCAGCAGCTGTACAGATGTTTTAATTCGAAGCCAGCTGATGTGCAGATAGGATTGCCTCTCTGATGAGAATCCATCATCTCTGTAGCCTCCAGGGTCCCCCGGCTCCTCCACTCATTCCCAGATGAACCGCACACCTCCCAGGAGGCCCATCAGACCAGCTCCTAGAAGGAAGCTAAGACCACGGCTTTAACAGGAATCCAACTTCTAGTTCTCAGGGTGGACACAGGTTTTTTTTGTTTGTTTGTTTTGTTTTTTTTTTTTTTTTGACCACCCAAGACTGTGACCTTGGTGTGCTTCCTGCAGATCCTTGGTGGGTGTTTATAAGTGTATAAACAGTGTGTAAATGCAGTCTCAGAGGGAAGGCACTGGTACAAGCATTAACTCTCAAATAAATGTCTATTTTTTCTTAACAAAATCAATAAAAAATGTTATTAAGAATAGAGTGTGGTACACTGGATGGGGTCAGCCTGAGGGAGCCTTTGCTGCCTCCAGCCCTATGCCACGGTTGATCTAAGGCTTGCTGAAAACTCGTGCATGTGCCTATCTGAGCTCTGCTTCCACGCCTGCAGGTGGGGACATGGCCCTGGACCCATTTTCTCTGCCGTGTCCACCTACCACACCAGGAAACTGTGCATGCATTACACACCCGGCACTAATCATTTAATCCATGTTACATATAAAGGGGCTAGGGCACAGAGAAGCTGCGTAACCTTCCCAGGGCACGCGACTTTGAAAGCTGTTGATGAATGCACAGATCCTCAGGTGACTGCTTGCTGGACAGCAGGGTGACGGCCCCCTAGGAGTCTTTGGCTACAGGGCCTCATCTGTGGCGACTTCAGATTCCTAGGGTCATCCTCCACCTGCTGTTCTTACCCACTTCCTCCAGAAGAGTATGGCTGGTCCTTAGCATCAGGACTCAGTTGCTCTTGGACAGGAAGGGGGAGGTGAACATCTACACCCAGGCGACCTCAGTTCTCTAGAAAGTCACCACCCAGCTGTGGTACCAGTGAGGAGCACGGGCCCTGCAGAGCGTGGGCTCTGTACCTACACACACACACACACACACACACACACACACACACACACACACACAGAGCGTGGGCTCTGCATCTCCACACGCTCACACACACACACAGGGTGTGGGCTCTGCACCTACACACACACACACAAGCACAGAGCGTGGGCTCTGTACCTCCACACGCTCACACACACACAGAGCATGGGCTCTGCACCTACACACACACACACACACACACACACACAGCATGGGCTTTGCACCTCCACACACACACACAGAGTGTGGGCTCTGCACCTACACACACACATACACACACACACACAGAGCATGGGCTCTGCACCTCCACATGCTCACACACACACTCAAACTCATCCACACACTGCTGTGGGTAAGAAGCATGGCCTCTGTCCTATGGGGCAGACACTGGCCAGACTGTCCCCTATATCCATCCAGTCCCTTACACCCTGCTTGGCCCCCTGCTTGCCTCTGGGGGGATGTACAGAGCAGCCTCATCTGGTGATGGAGCCAGTGAGGGTGTTCACACTGTGGCTGCCCAGAACCAGACCAGGCGAGTGAGGCTAGATGGAGAAATGGCCTAGGGTAGTGCTCTTCAGATGTCCCCATGGCTCCTTTGTTCTGCTGGCTTTCATCTTCGCAGCCAGGAGATGAAGTTGGGAAACACATGAAGGAGTAGGTGTGTGGCAGCAGTGTTCACAAAGAAGCCCCAACCCTGAGGACCTGCTACAGGCTGGGGAATTTGCATGCCCACTGATGCCCAGGGCTGTCTCTCAGCTCACAGCCTTGGCATATGGGCAGCTCTTGGCAGACTTGTTTCATAGGAACAGCAACAACACCAATGGTAGCCAACATATTTGAGACTGGCTCTCTGCCAGGGAGCTGGGCTTGTGGGGGGTGGACACTGGTCCTAATTTGCTGTAGGTGCCCTTCTCCCAGCACATTGCATGCTGGGCCATGTTTCCGTGGCCAGAAGACTTGAGTTCAAGTACAGGTTCCACCATCCTCTCTTCCCCAATCCAAAGCCACCCTGGCTGTGCTACCTCAATGGCGTTTAGGCCCTGACCCAGGCTCCCCTGCACAGCAGTGGCACCTTCTTCCAGGAGCTGACCCAGCATCCAGAGCTTGGGTCTCACAGTGCATCCCTCTCAGGAGACACTCAGCCAAGTCTCCTAGTGACCACCAGTTCATGTACAGACTTAAGAGCGGGATGCACAGACCTCGGGCTGGATATCACTGGCAGGGACTCTTTCCCGGAACAATAAGCCTGCCCCTGAGTTCCAGGATGTACTCGGCCTCATTGATTGCTCCAAAAGCGTCTCGTAGCCACTGACTGGACAGAGAGCCACCCTCCACCCCACTCCTACCCCTGTCTTTGTGGCAGGACGGTCCCCTTTCTACCAGTCTGGGACTCTTCACCCAGCTTGCTCCCTCCCTGGCAGAGGGAGAGGAAGAGAGACACCCCAGGCTGCCCTGTTGCAGCTTGGCCTACTTCCTCCCTCTTCCTGGTCACACAGCTTGGCTAGGTCCACAGCCACCAGCAGACCCCAGTCCTCCAGGAAAGCGAAAGTGATAGTGCGGGAGCTGGATGGAGAGTCGTCCAGGAAGGACTGGCCAGGGGACGGAAGCTGTGCTCCCTATGGGTCTGCATCCAGCCCTCCTGACTCTGTGGCTTTCTTGTATGGGGTTACGTGGGTAACCTCCTGGGATGGTATGTTTCTCCATCATGTTACCCCGTGGCAGCACCGTGTGCAGCTGTGTTCCACGTGTGCACGTCCTCTGGTGACTCCTTTCAGAGGGGGCCAACTGCAAGTGTGCGACGGGGCAGGATTCACACCCAGGCCTGTCCAAGTGCACATCAGGATGCTTGGTGCAGCCCTCACTTCCTCCCTTGCAGCAGCGGCTCCTGCCAGCCTCGTCCTCAGGCCTGGCAGCAAAGGCCCATGAATCAAGCTGACATTTCCATTACCTAGGAGATGAGTATATGACCGGGTCCGGGTGCTACGGTGGGGGTGGGGTGGCAGGGTGCCCACTCATCAAGACCACAAACCAGAGAAGACGTGGAGACTGGGATCTGCCCATCAGCTTTGGCCAGGGAAAACTGCTGTAGGTTTGAGATGAGGGCATCAGGGAGCCTGCAGCCTCAGTCTGAGGATGGGGTTGTGTCGTGTACCCAGACGTAGGTATGGATGCTGTGCATTTCCTAGCGTGGTCTGTGTAAACTGTCAGCCTGGCCAAGGTCAGCTTCTGAAGCTCAGTGCCCAGATGTGGTCCAGACTTGGGAAGGATAACAGCTCACGGTGTGGAACAACGATGCTAAGCCCGTTAGACCAGCCCTCTGCCTCCCTTCCTGGACTCTGGGTGGGTTGGGGCCCCTCCCGGGTTTCAGACCAGATGGTACCTCCTGGTTGTGGCTCCAGGAAGGACACGCAGTGGTGTTAACTCCCAGCAGGAAGAAAACCCTTCAGAAGGTGACTGTGAGACCCATGACATCACTAACCTGGAACTGCTTCCTTTTCTCTAGCCAGCAGCCTTCCTGCTGTACTGGGGGACAGTTGGGTTCCAGCCGCTTCCCTGAAGGACCCGAAGCCTCCTGGCCCCATGCTCATTCTCGTTCCCTTCCCTCCTGACAATGCCCCCATTCCGATCACCCACATACCATAATCACAGACCACTTGCATGATTATTTATTTAGCATTTTTCTTTAAGCCAGCTCTTTTTACTGAAATGCCTATTATGGTTCATTCTAAGTCACAACGCTTGACTCTGGAGCATGGACACGCCCACACAGTTTTCTAATACACATTTACATAGACACAGCTATTAAAACAGATGACGGATTTGCAACTAAAATCATCTCCTGGGCCTCCTGGGGCCCATGAGCGAATCACAGGGTCCCTGGATGACCATCAAGACCTACAAGGTTCCTGGTGGTGGGCCAGATTCTCAACCAGTGACCTCGCTCAGGATCCCTCAGAGTGGCTCGCACTTGCACAAGGCCAGTGTTGCAGCTCCCCGTGCTGGCCCTCTGGTGCCTTCATAGCTGTGCAGGGCTCTGCCCGGGCCAACTTCGTCTCCCCCACAGCTGCCCACACCAACCATGTGAGTGCAGAGTGGGAGAGAGGCGCCCTCAGAGTGGCTGAGCACAGCAAGCATGAACACAGAAGTGTGGGGTCCCCCCTTTACCCCCAGATGCTCATCTCTGCATTCCTGTGTCCTCCTCCCACACCAGTCCTTCCTCTTGTCCCCTGACCCTCCTCCCACACCTGACCCTCCTCCACAACCTCTCTGCTCAGCCACAGCACCTTCTCTCACTCAGTGCCCTGCAAGGACCCGGGAGTCCCGCCTTGGGCATCTGCTCTAGCCCAGAGCTGGGGTGACTTCTGAGACTACACACCTTGGCCAGCCCCACTCTGCTCAGAGCCCCCAGCTGTCCTCAGGATGAACTATGGGCCCCTCCTGAAGCTCTGAGTCCTCTCTCCAGCCTCCTGTCACCCTCACAGCCCCATCTTCCTCCACGCTTGTCATTTGGACCATTTGAAAGGGCTCTCCTATCCTGCTCTGCCCTCCACAACCTGACACCAGCAAGATGGCTTGGGTGTCATTCCCTTCATCACCTATCAATAACTCAGGTGGTCTCCAACAGGCCCCGCCTCAGCCCTATGGCCCCATTTCCCCTCACTGACAAGACGGCAGGGTGCTCTCCATGATCCAGACTCTGTGTCACCCTCCAGCAGCTGTAAGAGGTAGATAGAGTGAAGACTCCCATCTGTAGGGGAAGGCCCCCGGGGCTGAGGAGACAGGACCTGATGCTAGGCAGCCTGACCCCAGGTCGGGTACCACACCCAGCACACACACACACACACACACACACACACACACACACACACACCTGTCATCTCCCATTTCATCACTTGTCTGCTTCTCCGGACATTTCAGTGGCACACAGTAGGGGGCATGTAGAAGACACCTGTATGCATACAGTTGCACGGATGGGTAGCTGGGTGATGAAGACGGCTGGTACATGGGCAGATAACTGACAAGAGGAATGGCGATGAAGGATAATGGATAGGTGGATCGTGGGTGAATGGGTAATTGAGGACCGAGAGATGGATGATCTTATTCATGGTTAATGGATGGATGGACAGGTAGATGGATGCTGGATGGGTGGATAGGATGGATGGTTGGATAGGTGATGATGGATGCATGCTGCTAAATGGATGAATGAATAGATGGATGGATCATAAATGTATGGATGGATGTTGGCTAAATGGGTTGTGGTACATGGATGGGTGCTGGGCAAATGATGGATCATGTATGGATGAGTGGGTGCATAGATGAGGAGTGGGTGGGTGCATAGATGACGGTGGGTGAATGTTGGCTAAATGGATGGGTGGTGGGTGGGTGGGTAATGGCTGGAGAAGACCGCATTCTGCCTCGCTCCGCCAATCTCTAGAAATCCTTCAGGGCAGGATGGGTCCTCTTGGGAGACTTAACTGGGAGTGAGTCTGATTTAAATTCACTCTCCCCCATGTCAGCTCTAATCTCAAGCAAGAAACTTCGCTCTCTGGACCCCAAACTCTCACGGTCAAGACAGGAATTGTTTTTCACCAGGCAGATGAGCCAGAACTTTTATGTAAAGTGGCCATAGACACAGGGTAAAAGATCCCCAGGGTCAGGGTAATGTCACATTGCTGAGGTTCCCGAATACATGTGCTCCCTCCAGCTCCTGGCCTGCTCCTCCTGCCATGCTCAGGACTCTGGTGCTCTGCCCACCTGTCTCTAGCCTGACCACCGCAGGCCATGGATGGATGTTTGGCCCTGACTTCAGGGCCCAGGGCTCACACCTCCAGGGCAGGGTGATGATGAGGGAGCCAGCCCACACATAGCAAGAGAACAGGTTCAACAAGTATTTATTGAGCCCCTGCTGTGTGCCTGCTGTGCCCCCTGCAGAGGCAGTCGCTGCCTCTCCATCAATAAGGCCTGCTCACTGTCCCCACAGGGCCCTGCCTCTCTGGGCATCTGCTTGGCTTTGTGTCTGATCGTGGGTGTCCGGCGTTCAATGGTCAATGCCCATGTCCTTCCTGGCTTCCCAGCTGAGTGGGGCTCTAAGCGTGGTGGTGGCTGCTGCCTCCAAGTCTCTGTGCAGCCCGTACTGTCCCTCTGGCCTGCCTGACCCGTCTGTGGGGCCCCAAGACCCAGGCAGCGGTGGCAGTATAGGCCTGGTGTCTCCATGACTGGAGAGCTGAGTCCACAGCACACACACCAGGCTTCCATGTCCTGTGGGAGGGGTAGTGCCAGCGATGGCAGGAAGGCAGGGGCTGGCTTGGGTCACATCACACCCAGTGCCCCAGGACCCAGCACTGACGGTTTAGCTCGGCTGCCTCATGAGCTGAGCTCCGTGGCCAGGAGTCTCCCATGTGTGGCTGGTGCCCTGCAAGAGACAAGGCAGACATTACTGACAGTGGTCGTCTTCCACCTCTGCCACCTTGGCCTCTGGCCCAGCCCTAGCTTCCATCGGCTCCTGTCAACCCACCACGTTGCACTGTCCGCCACCATCCACGGACTCCCCAGCACACGGAACCCCAGCCTGTGCTTGCTGCCCGCCAGTGTATCCCACCAGCCCCCTCGCACACAGCCTGCTCACCCACCCAAACCCACGCATGCCCCTCTCACCCACCGGCCCCCTGCAGCCCATCATTCCCGTCCACTCCACTGCACACCTCCCAGCCCTCTCTCTACACCTACGTCTGCTGCAATCTAGACACTGGGGTGCTAACCCTTGCACTCATGGGCACACCCACCAACAGTCTGCCACCTTAGCTGCCCTACCTGTGTGTGTGTGTCCATAGGCTCAACGGTGCATATCAGACCAACCTCCCATCCCTACCATCTAGTCACTCCCTACAACTGTCCCTTCAACCCTCCTCCCAGCAGGTTCACTGAGTCCTCCCTACCCCATTTACCACCCACCCACCCATCCCTTACCCTACCGTCTCTCCACCTTTCCATCCAACCATTATAGCCAGGCTCCTCATGGGCCCGGAGGCACCTCAGAAGGAGTGTGAGCCAGAAGGCACTAGGAATGGGTGACTCCATACCCCCTAGGTTTCATGCCGCACCCCAATAGTGAGTATGCATTGGTAAGCCCGAGTTAACCCTGAACACATTGTCCCTACCCAACCCCTGCCACTGCCCTGCATTTCAAGATCTGGCAAGCTGAAGGACAGCCCTTCCCCATCCCACACACTCCCTCCTGTGCCTGGTTAGCTCTTGGCTCTACCCCACCTTCCCTCAGGAGCCTCTTCGAAGTCCCTCTGATGTACCCAAGCCATCCCTGTCACTCACTGAGGACCACCGTCCAGTGTCCCGGCACCTGCCATCCAGCGGAATCCTCCAGAGCAAGCTCAAACTGGTTCCTGATGAAAAGCCTGCCCTGACATCCTCCCCCGCCTGTCAGACCAAAATGCTGTCCCCGTATTATCTAAGAGGGGACAGAGGTCCACCCCAACTCAACAGCTGGGTCAGTGAGGCAGCCATATGGAGCTAGACAAGCCAGTGCTTCCAACTGTCTCCATGAAGAGTCCCTGTGCTTTCCAATCTGAGCTCCAGCATACGGAGGCATCCTCCAAGGGTCAGACGGCTCTTGTAGAGAACCCATCAGGATGAGATTCTGAGAAGACACTTGCAAACCTCTCAGGACAGAGCTCACTGCCCATCCTCCCCAAGGCACTGGCCGTTCAGTGCTGCTCTCTGGATGCAGAAGTTGGCACGGGCCTGAGGAGGTTGTCATTTGTTCTTTCGGCTTTTCTCCCCTTCTGTTTTTAATATTCCTTAATGTTACTGTTTTGTACATTTTGCTGTATTTTTAAAGGAGTGAAAAACATTTTGCAAACATTCTGGAATCATTTGGCCTTGGGGGAGGAACATTTGTTCTGGCTCCAGCTACCAAAACAGTTGCAGTCTTTAAATGAGCTTGTTGCCAACATAAAGGTGTTTGGTTTATTTTGTTTGTTTGTTTGTTTGTTTTTCCCTCTCTCTCTCTTCTAATGAGAAGCAAATATTTGGTACATAGAAATGTTGGGCTCTTTTTCTAAATGAGTATTTAGAAATGACTGTAACTGCTCTCACAGGAGCCAGCAGGCAGAACTGCAAATGGGAACGGAGAAAGTGGTTCTGTGGTTTTGAAGGAAGAGCAGGCAGTGTTCACATCACTCCCAGGGATAAAATGAGGCTTTCTGACCCCTCGCTCTATGTGGCCACCCCCATCATGGACTGGGGCTCCCCTCATTCTCTCACCTTCTAGAAGGTGCTCAGGGCCCAGAGCCATTGGCGTTAGGTCTCATCAGCCCGGCAAACCTTCCCTGACCCCCTTTTCTCTGTCTCTCCTGGTTCCTTCACTTGAAGAGCATCCTCAGCCACAAAGGCCTTGTGCTGGGATTTGGGGATCCCAGCTCAGCACTGCTTCTAGACCCAAGATGATGCCACAAGTGGGGACAGAAGCAACCTGCTGCACTTTAGACAACATTACACTCTAAATGAGCCAACATCAGTGTGGCCCTAACTCTCCATATGCCGCTACCATGAGGGGGCTCCAGATGCACCATGGCATCGGCAATTTCAGTCCCCATTTCCTCCTATCACAGCAGGACAAAGGCCAGCTCTGCTGGTGTGTACAGTGGGTTCCTAGCCACTGCCTCCATGCTGGTGGTACTTCTGCTGAATGAATGATGTAGGTTCAGGACAAAGAACAGGCTTACACAGACCCATGTGAGAGGGAGGGGAGGTCTGTGGAGGATGTTCGTGCTGTGTCTGGGGCCTTGTGCCTCTGAACTATCACTGACCCTGCTCCCTTCCTCATACCTGAGATCAGGCTGGGTCTATTTGGTGCATCTTCCTCAGAAACACCAATCCCTTGGATTTTTTATCAGGCATGTCCCCAGAGAGACAGACACATATGGGAACCACTGCCTGCCTTCTAGATGCTTACAGGGAGAGGGCAGCAACAGGCACAGCTACAAGAGACGGCAGCAGCCCTAGCACAGCTGTCCCTGTCACCTGGGACCAGTTCCTATGATCTGCACCCTGTAAGGTAGGTATTGGCTGTTGCTGCACCCATTCAGAGCTGAGAGACCTTGGGGATGTAATTTGTCCAAGGTGTTGGCACTGGGATTTGAGCCCTAAACCCTGGACTCATAAGTACCATGAAATCTTGATTGTTGATACACTAGACTGAGAGATGCCTAAGAAATTGGGGTGCTTGTGGGTGTGTTTCCAGAACCATTAGATCGCCAGGGCCCTGACCAATGTGTACAGTTAATTCACTGATGAATTAAAAATCTGCATAGACTATTGGGAGGGGTAAACTTGGGGAAGGTGGAGCCTGCTTAAAGAAGGTGGGTCACTGGGGTGAGCCATTCAAGGGTATGTTGACCCTAGTCCTGTACCGTTTCTACATCCTTGTTGCCAAAAGGAGTGACTCTTCCCCCATATGTCCATCTACCATGATCCTCTGCCTCAGCCAGGCTCACAGCAACAGGGCCAAGTTGACATGGACTGACACCTCTGAAACCATGAGCCCAAATTAACCTTCCTCCCATAGGCTGCTTCTATATAGTGTTTGTCATGGAAATGGGAGTCTGACATGTCCACCCTTTCACTCCCGCAGCAGCAGACGGTAGCACATGGAGATACACACAGCTCTCCATGCAGGGATGCCAGGTGGTAGTGGCCGTTCCCAGACACGGCAAGTGGACTTTGCAATAGCTCCAGATTCTACTGCTGTTTATTTACTGCCCTGTTGGAGGGCAGGGACAAATCGTTTCAGGCAGAAGTGACAAGGTATCAATAGCTGCTTGGCAGGCTTTTGGAAAGTGTTTAAGAGGTGTGAGTGCCCAGCAATCTTCCCATTGGGGGAAGATAAGCAAGGCACAGCAACAGAAGAAGGGGTGACGGCACCAGGTGCAGAGGCCCACTCTCCCCGTCTCTAAGGTTTTAGGAGTCTGTCACAAGACATATCATACTTTACAAGCAAGGCTTCCACACCTCTCCAGCCAAGGAATTGACTCTCCAGGGAAGTGTACAGATTCTTCTGTTTGCTTGGCTTCTGAGACATAGCGAGACACTATGTCACCCAGGCTGGCCTCAAACTTGTAATCCTCCTGCCTTATCTGTGCTTGGTCCTGCGCTGCAGCAGCCTGTGTTTTAATGAGAATCCCAAAGTGTTTCTTGGCAACAGGCATGGCTAGAATACTATTACCTGGGAACAAGCATCATACAAATAGGAAAGCATCGGCATTGGCTAGCTTAGAGGTGGTCAGGCTTGTGACAGTCCCTAGAGCCAAGTTCCCTTACAGCAAGACAGATGCTTCTGACTTCACAGGGACCAAGCAGGTTAAATCGGTACCAGAACTGCAGGGGGTCCTGCTGTGGGGGTACGCTGCGCTACCACTGTTGGTACGGGGTCCTGCATCGGCAATACCAACACTCTGGTAAGGAGACAGTGGAAATAAGCAGTTAGCAAGGGGCTCAGAGAGAGGGAGTGAGCCACAGACGAGACGGAAGAGGTTCCTGGGGAGTGCTGCGCGCCACCTTTGCTGCAGGCAGGGAGGGTCTGGCTCTGGAGCTGGGATAATGAGGTGAGGTTGATGTTTCGTGGAGATGGATGAAGGAGACTGAAGCAAAGATTCCCACCTTCACGCCGCTGAGTGGCCCAGCCTGTGACCCCAGGCAGACAGCTGCAGGCAAGAACCGCTCTGAACTGGGTCCGAGACCAGTGGGCCCCACCAGCAGAGGTGAACTGCTTGGAAGGCAGACTTAATGGGCACACACCTGGCATCCCAGTTCAGATAGTGGAGGCAGGAATATTGCAAGTTTAAGGCCAGCCTGGGCCACATAGGGAGCTGCTGCCTCAATACAAAATGCAGAACCCCAGCTTGAGCCCAGATCATTCTTTGTTCAACTCTCCACCCCAGCGTGATACCAAATGGGACCCCTGACCTCCAGATGGCAGGTCTCCGAGGTCCTCAGGCTGCATGCCCGTCTGTGCCCAGCAAATTGGCCTTGATATTTATTTTGAAAATATGGTCTGGTCTGCTTCCATTTTAATAACAGGAGGGACACTGGAAGTGTTCTATTGAATTTGATTTTGATCTAATCAAAACGCCAAGTTGCTCTGGGCCCACAAAAAAAATCTCCCTTAAAATTCGCTCTGCTGTTCTGAGGGCAGCTGTAGACAAAGCCCATCCAGACAGCGTTCCCACCAGCTGCCTCTGTGCCCAGCTAGCAACAAGCTCGTTCAGAACCCTGCCTCTCGGACACACCTGGCAAATCAAATGCTTGTCCCGGGCATCATACTTGACAGGAGCCAGGAGCTGCAAACCCCAACTGCCCCAGAGGACGACACAGACACCCAGATCGGATGGCAGCATCGCCTCCGTCAAATGTCACAGCTGATGTGCTCCTGAGCTAGCTGGTGGCACTGAAAAGCCCCAACAGTGGGTTTCAAAGGCAGCCTCTCCCCAGGAGCAAAAAGACGGTGGCAATATCTGTATCATAGAAGGATGGAGGGGAAGAAGACAGCAACCTTGGCAGCAGTCAGCAGAAGTAAAAGAAAGTTTATATAACTCTTCATGTCAGAGTAGCTGCTCGGGGAGGAAGCGGCGGGAGGCACGCAGAGGTGCAGGGGCACCGACTGAGCATCGACTGGCTGCTACTCACCGACCTGGTCTATAGACACAGGCAATATGGACAAGGTGTTTATCAGAGAAATGCGAGAAATGGGAGCCACGTGCTTAACAAAACGTTAAGCTGGAGAGGGCCAAATGCTGGAAAGAAAAGAGCTATAAAGGGGGAGCACAGGTATACAAGGCCCCCAGAAGGGAAAGAGCTTGGCATGGTGCAGCTATTGCCCAAAGTGACAAGAGGGAAGGGAGAGAGGAAGGTGGGGAGATGGGGGCTCTGGGGAGCCCATAGGGAGCAGAATGTCTACATGCCAGGCTGCGTTTCATCACAGACTAGATAAAGTGAGGTCACTGCTCAGCAAAGTTGCCTGGTAATTCTTCCTTCTTCCGCCCTCTGGATGGATCAGTCATCAGAAAGCTAGCAGGCAGGAGCTTTTCAGAGCGCACGCAGCAAGTGTTTAATAACGTGGCTCCCTGACACCCTCCTCCCCCATGCCTCCTGCCGACAAGCTGTCCCCGGCAGGAACTGAGCAGCTGCTTCACGAGGAAATATTGCAAAACTCGCCCAGGCGGTTCCAAAATATTTTCTGGGCAGCAACCCCGCAGCCGCTAAGAGGCCGGGTTCTGGGGACCGGCTGCTTCTCTAGGCTGTTAGCACTTTGCTCTTGCTGGGACCCCATCCTCAGGACCCCGCCTGGGGAGACTGGTCCACACAGACGGTTTCTCCACACTACTGAGCCTACATGCCCTCTGATACCGCCCGACTATATGATGTTGGCTAAGCCCCAGTCTTTTAGTTTGTTGAGACAGGGTCTCACTATGCTGGACAGGCTGGTCTCTAACTTACCATCTTTCTGCCTTGAACTATGAATATTGAGATGGCAGGAATGTTCCACCATGCCTGGCCAGAGCTATTTTTAGCCTCCCCAGGATTCCTTGTCTTGTGTGCCATGGGGTTAAATGTACTCAGTGAGTGAGAGAGCTCATCCTCTCTAGCCCCTGGGCTGTGCCCGAGATAAGGTGGCACACTCTGATGTCACCGGGGACATCAGCAGGGACCCCACTGTGGCTCTCGCTACACTATGCAGTAACAGCATGGATCTTGCTTTGCTTGTCTCTCTGTGTCTGGGGCCACGAGTAGTGAGAGTGAGTGGATGGATGAATGAATGAATGAGTAAAGGAACAAGTGAATGCCTTTTGAGCATCACAGAATCAGTCTCTTCAGATAAATGGATTCCTTCCTTGGCTATCTATCTTCTGTACTCTGGTGGTCCCCAGAAGCCCCAGGAAGGAGTGCAGCTATCTCTACCAACTGCCCTGATGAAGGACACATGGACAGAGACGTCGGTCACTGGGCTCTTTTCTCCCCCTGGGAAGCCAGGGTAGAGAAAGTCTTCCTATTTGTTCCTTGGAGCCCTAGGGCACAGCTCCCCGTACCTGCCCTTCTCCACAGATGACCTTGTAGTCCCTCAGTGCCAGCTGCCCAGTTTGCATCCCTCCTATGGGCCTGTGATCTCCTTCCATCCGGCCTCTACCTCAGAGATGCCCACCCCCACAGCCCATAGACTCAACACCTGCAAAAGCCTCAAGGTTTCTTGCCAAACTCTTCTGTTGGTAGTCACACACACCTTTGAAGGGTCCCACAGAAGTTCTGTGCAACCCCAAGGCTCCTTTCTCCCTCCCCTTGCTTCAACGTGTGTGGTCATGCAGGCACACCTGCCAGACGCCTGTAAGCTAGTTCATGATTTTACATTCTGGCAGCCACCTTCAATGACCCACAGAGCTCTTGCCACAGCTGGGGCAGTACCAGGCCTGTGTCACTGCTCTGATGTTCTCTGCTAGAGCCAATGAGTTGCCGCTTCCTTGAGTCCCATCCCTATTCCAACTTGTGATGTCTGGATTCCCTAAGCAAAACAGTTCTGCGGATGCAGCCTTGTTATTGACATTGTGAGTGTGCATATGTGTGTGTGTGTGCATGAATATATGTGAGTGTATGAGTATTCATGTAAGTGTGCAAATGTGTGTGAGTGTGTATGTATGGGAGAGTGTGAGTGTGTATGTGTGACAGCATGTGTGTGAGAAAGAGATAGAGATAGAGATAGAGATAGAGAGAGAGAGAGAGAGAGAGAAGAGAAGAGAAGAGAAGAGAAGAGAAGAGAAGAGAAGAGAAGAGAAGATGGTGTCCGGGTCTGTTCCCATAGAAGACCAGTCTGAGCCACTCTGACAATGTCATCAAAAAGCTCTCAAATCCATGCTTCTCTCTGGCCACACTCAGACCACTGCCATGTCCCCTAGGAAAGAGGGTTTTACCCAGCCTCCAAACTGGCCTGCCTACAGCTTGCACTGTCCTCTACCTCTGGCTCTGAGCTCACTGCAGAGGCATGTGCACGGAAAGGCTAAAGGCAAAGGTAGACAGGTCAACAGAGACCTTCAACAAATGAGGTGGGCAGTGGGTCCAACAAAAGATAGATGATAGGTAACAGGTGGAGAGATAGATGAGAGGTGACAGATATATAGATGGATAGATATAGATGATAATGATAGACAGATGAGAGATATAGAGGACAATAAAATAGACATATAGATAGATAAATAGGAAGATGATAGATAGATAGATAGATATAGATGATAATGATAGATACATAGATAGATAGATAGATAGATGATAGACATAGAGATAGATGATAGTTAACTAGATAAATAATAGACAGACAGGCAGATAGACAGATGGACAGACACATAGATACATTGAAACAGAGGATGTGAATGAGGAGAACACTGAGGGTCGAGGACTCAGGCTTTAGACCCGGCTCCCAGCATTCCTGGCCTTCCAGCATAGTGACCCAGGTATAGATGGAAGCCTCTAGAACATCTTAAAAGATCTAAGAGGTTTATGCTGACTGGCAAGCCGTGTGGCCTGCGGCAAGTTATTCTACCTCTCTGAGGTTGAATTTGCTCCTATGCTAAGTAAGCTTCTTGACAGTGGGAGTGAGGGGTCAGCAGGGTTATGAGATGAGGCCTGAAAAACACCCATGTGGAGATGGAACGGGCAGAGAAAAATAGCTCACTGGGACGTAACCACCTCACTTGCCATCTTCACTGGCAGCCGGCTCACTGAGATGTAACCACCTCACTTGCCATCTTCACCGGCAGTCGGCTCACTGAGATGTAACCACCTCACTTGCCATCTTCACCGGCAGTTGGCTCACTGAGATGTAACCACCTCACCTGCCATATTCACCGGCAGTTGGCTCACTGAAACGGAACCACCTCGTCTGCCATCTTCTGCGGCTCGTTCTCTTCTGATGTGAGAAAGGCCCTCAGCTCTGCCTCCCTTTGATGGCTGGAGCTGACGCTTGTTCTTACGGCTGCCCAGCATCCTTCCTAATATGTCCGTCCGTATGAGACAGATGAATGCACCCAGATCCCCCAAGCAAACCTGTCCCCTCCCTGCCTAGGCAGGTCCCACCCAGGGCTAATCTCAAAAGCTGTTGGTGTAGTCAGGCCAGGCCTGGGGCTTAGTCTGTGATGTGTGTCTACAGGAGGATGTTAGCGCGGGGTCCCCAGCCCCGTCAGCACAGTAAGCACTTACGGGTGGGGTATCTCTCGTGGCGGCAGGCGAGGCGGAAGTCTTCATCTTCACTCACATCCCCCTTCTCAATCCTGGAAAGAAACAAGAACACCACAAAGCTGGAAAGAGGGGGCAGGCAGAGCTGTGGGCACCCAGGGCCTGAGGGGCACAGTGCCCACTTTCTACCTGTGCCCACAGTCCTTTATGCGAGCCCTGCTAGATGGATACCACTTTCCCATTTATGGGTAAGAAAATGAGGCATCTGGGGGACAACTAAGACATAAGACAATCAGTGAGCATCCACATGGCCAGGGCTCTCTCTCTCTGTCTCTCTCTCTCTGTCTCTCTCTCTGTCTGTTTCTTTCTCTCTCTCTCTCTCTCTCTCTCTCTCTCTCTCTCTCTCACACACACACACACACACACACACACACGGGGAGGATAGGGAGGGAGAGGGAAGGGAAAGAAGGAGGAGGAAAAAGGGGGAGTGGAGGGAGAGAGGGAGGAGGGAGAAAGGGGATCATACTATACACATATATAAGAAAAATAAAGTCTTGCCAGTGGGTCTCCGCTTGGCTATTGAGGGAAGCTAGCCATTAGGAGTTTTAAACCCCTTGTGGGCTAGCCTCGCACTCTCTCCTCATTTCCTCTCTTCCTCCTTTTTTTTCCTCACACAGTGCCAGGACCCGGCCTTCAGTTCTTGAAGCAACTATAGAGGCATTAGTGTTGCTATTACGAGCATAGCAGAGACCACAGCTACCACTAATACAGCAATGACCACTGTGCTCACCAAACACATAAGGAAAATGAGGTACAGGGTAGCTGGGAGCTGCAGGGACACAGTGCCTTATCACTGATGTACTGAACACCACAATTCCCCTGCCCCAGTGTGCCGGGGCTCCAGATGTCCAAAGTCTCTCTGCCCCTGTGTTTTCCTGCCAAAAGCAGACACTTAGCCCCAAAGGGCTGCAGAAGAGTGGTCAAGCCCTCACCCCGACCGGCCTTAAGGCATAGCCCTTCCCTTTAAGGCACAAGCTCTGCTGCAGCCCTAGAGGGCCTGCGATACGGCACTTCGCTGGAGACTCTGCCAGAACGGACTCTGTGAGAGGAAACCCGCTCTATAGAAGGGCGGCACAGGAGGCTGAGGCAAAGAGCTCATGAGCTGGAAAGCAAGGCACCACCATCTCAACGAAGATTAAAAGGAGGAAGAAAAAAAGCAAAGCAGAAAAACGTGGCACCGAGACCCAGCAGACTAGGCCTTGACTCCCAGGTTGTCAGGTCCGGTGCCACCTCAGCCTCCAAGCCCCTGCTGTTCCCACACAGCGGCTGCTCCTGGTTGCAATATCCCCCCCCCCCCCCCCCAGGGACATCAAGCTCTTGTTTGAAAACAGCTGCAAATGTCACAAGGTGAGCCATCTTTGATTTGAGTAGAAATTTCCTGGGAGATACATCGCCCTGTGTTCACCTTTTAAAGAATGGCAGGCGCTGTCGCAGGAGACCTAGAAAAGTACCCTCAAGAGCTGACAGGGCCTCGGTGGAACCTGCACTCTGGCGGGTGGCAGGCGGGACCAGGCACCTTGGATGTGGCATATGCACCCTCCTGGGCCTCAGGTCCCCCTGGGTTGTGTCTCCACCTTGTTCTGACTGCTTAGGTTTGCAATGTCCCTCGTCCTCCCCTCTCTTCCTTCCTCTGATGAGTAGATGTGCACTAGCTTTTGCTTGAGGCTGTGGCCAGCGCTGGACAAATTCATCAGTTGGTCCAGAATTTCCATCACCTCTTGCCCCGTAACTGTCAGTCATCCCTCGTCTCAGCAGCAGCGCGCTCTGTCACTGTGAAGCTCCTGTCACAGACGGGCACTTCTTTGCCATGTTGGCCCGTGCGCTCTTCTTCCACCCCAGTTAGCTCTCTTGCTGACATTTGCCTCAAGATTCTTGGCTTTTTGTTTGTTTGTTTTGATTTGAGACAAGGTCTCTTTACATGAGCTGGCATTGAACTTGAGATTCTCTCGCCTCTGGCCTCCTGAATGCGGATGACAGACCTGCTCTTCCTTGTTTTGAAGGCAGCAAAGGAAAGACTTAGAATTGTCAAGGCTCTGGTCCAGGGTCAGTGGACCCACAGGCAGCTGCAGCCTCCTGCCCCAGCAGCCACTGAGTTGCTCTACCTGGGCCCGAGGACAGTCATAACTGAAGCTGAGAGCCGTATCCTGAAAGTGAAGGAGTCACAGGGGAGGGTGGTAGTGCAGAGGTGCCAAGACCACCCACATCTGGCTCTCTAAGAGGAAGAAGAAGAGGCCAGAGCACTGCAGACCTCTGTGGGCCGAGTTTTCTCATGTGGCCAGATGGACAGGGACCCATCATCAGCTCTGCCTCACTCCCTCACTCTCTCCATTGCACAATGTCCCATCAGCGTCATCCTCAAAGCCAGCTTCCTTTCCCTGACCCCAGGCTGGTGTTTCCAGCCACTGCCCCCATCTGACCTATCTGTGAGAAAGGCTTCTTTCCTCTCTATTTTCAGCACGCCTTGAACGCCCCTCCCCACCCACCAATCACCGCTGCGCGTGTGCACAGATGAGCTTGAACCTCCCAGCAATGCCAGCTGAAGAGCCTGCACAGGTGCCATGTCTTTTCTGTCACTCTGACGATGTTGGCAAACAGCACTGGTCTACAGGCAACACTTTGAGCAGCTGCCTGTCTGCTGGCCCTTGCTGGCCACATCGCCTCCTGGGATCCTGAGAGTGGCTATCTGCTCTGTTTTCGCAGCCCAGTGATTCCACAGATGCCACCTGAAGACATGACTATGAGACTCTGAGAGGCCGGTCTTGGGTGTAGGACTAGATTATGCTTTTCTCACAGGCGCCATGGAAGCCCATAGTGTGGTCCCCAGATTCTGGTTGAGTCTCGGAACATCTGCTAAGCCTGTGTCTTAGGCTTTGCGGAAAGGTAGTCACGGGGCAGGATTCTCTCCAATACTTTCTCTCCCCAGCTCCTAGAAGTAGATCGGGGGTTCAGGAGGTGGCCAATTCTTCCAGATGTTGCCTCCAGATGTTCCTCCCATCCTTCCGCCATTGTTTCCTGCCCTAAGGATTACCCTCTGCTCTCTGCCTTCCCTTCCAGAGCTGCTGTAGATCAGCAGTGTCGATGATGTCATCCTTGGAGCAGGGCGAGGATGTGGCTGTCTCTTGGGTGTCATCCCTAAAACCTGGGGCCATGGTCCTCCCAGGAATAACAATTTTAGGGTGCCCCAGCCCGGAGTGGTAGCTGCAAGGAGTCACTGGGAAGTTCCACCAAAGCCTATTCAAAGGAAGATGGGAAGGCAGAGCCAAGACTCAGAAGTCACAGATCCAGGAGACACTCTCAGAGGACAAATAGCACACTGATTTTAAATGATCAATTTAGAAAGGAATGAAGGATAGAATTAGAAGAAATAAAAGAAATAAATGACCCCGTAGATAGCAAATTAAGATTCCATAACATTCCACCAAAAGGGCAGTTGCAAGAAAGGGGGAGGTAGATGGGTTTTAAAAAGATGTTATTTTCTACTTTTTTTTCTTCTTTCTTTTGCATGATAGAGTCATTTGGAATATAACAGGAAAGAGCAGTTCCCCACAGTGCTCACACTCTGGCCTGGTCTTCAGGGGTGGTTAATTTTGTCTCGTTTCTGCAAAGAGGCCTGCAGACGCCTTGTGAATGGCAAGGGTAGAAATCATTCCTCTGAAATACAGGAACTCCCCAGCGTCAGTCCCATCCGATCACCAGTTCTCCATCACACCTTTGATCTCCACAGGCTTCCTCCCACCGCAAGGCCCCAAGGACAGTGTGATGACCTTCTTATTTGTAGGAGAAGACCCTTTCACCATCATGGGGAGTGCTTCTACGGGGGAGGGGCACAACAGTCATCAGGCAGGGATGCCTGTGGTATGATCACGCGTTCCTGCTCGAATGCCCAAAGTGCACACAGATCAAAGACCCTGGGCAGGTAAAGAAGCAGGCAGAACACATGGGACATTTCCATGATGTTCTGCGGATCCTGGAAGCCCTGTTAGTGATCTGGATAGAAAGGTGGGTCCATTATTCTGATCACATCAGAGTGTTACAGAGCAATGGCTGCTGGGAGAATAGATTCTAGAGTCAAAAATAATCAGGAAGACGTGAGGGGATGCTGGATTCACCCAGGTGAGTGTGAAGTGACTCAGCTTTACCCTAGTGACCAAGGGTGGAGGTGGGAGGAAAAAACTACAGCCACCCCACTTATCTACCAGAAGCACCCTGAGACCCCAGTGGGTCCTGAAGCCCAGGACTTTGCCAAATCCCATACAGCAGACTGTTTTCCCTCTGTACAAACCCATGAGAAAGTTATTTCATAAATCAGGCACAGTGAGAGATTAACAATAAGATCTGATAATAAAACATTAAAAACTTTTATTTCAAGACATAATCTCATGATGTAGCCCAGGCTAACCTTGAATTCACAATCTTCCTGCCTCCATCTCCCAAGGGTTGGAATTATAAGTTTGTGTCTAGCTAAAAATAAAAGCACCGAGAACAAGAAGTAAGAAATTAAAAAAAAACTATTTAAAACTTGGTCCAGGTCTTTAATTCTAACACTCAGGGGGTAGAGGTAGGTGTATCTCTTCATGTCCAAGCTAGTCTGATCTATAGAGAGAGTTTCAGGCTAGCTAAGGCTATAAAGTGAGATACTGAGAGGGGTGTATTTAAAGCTTATGGTGTGCTGGATTCTGTAACTTTCCATGTGTTTCTGTGGCTCCCTAAAGCTGCAGAAGGGGCATGTAGTAAGGGAGGTTGTGGGGTTTAGTCACCAGGGAGTGGAACTGTTTGAGAAGGATCAGAAGGATTAGAAGGTGTGGCTTTGTTGGAGGAAGTGTGTAGGGGGTGGGATTGGAGGTTTCAAAAAGCTGACACTAAGCCCAGTGTTTCTGTTTGCTGCCTATGGATCAGGATGAAGCTCTTAACTACTGTTCTAGTGCCAAGTTCCTGCCATGCTCCCTGCCATGACAATCAAGGGCTAAGCCTCTGAAACTGTAAACCTGCCCCAATTAAATGCTTCCTTTTGTAAGCATTGCCTTGATCATGGTGTCTCTTCACAGCAAGAGAGAGAGCGGGGACTAAGAGAGAGGCCTAGTGTAGCTGTGGGAAGAATTCACTGTCTTGGGGTGAAGAAGAGCTGTGAGACCAGGGGCCCATCAGAACTTGACCATTCCAGCACACCTTTAACCTCAGCACTTGGGAAGCCGAGGCAGGGGGATCTCTGTAAGTTTGAGGCCAGCCTGGTCTACAGAGTGAGTTCCAGGACAGTCAGGCTATGCAGAGAAACCTTCTTGCAAAAAAAAAAAAAAAAAAAAAAAAAAAAAAAAAAAAAAAAAAAAAGAAAACACAA
>NW_026068074.1:2019172-2070014 GCF_014885135.2 Alexandromys fortis
TTCATGTGTGTATATATATATATATTTATGAAGTATGAATATATATACATATATGTATATATATTGAGACAGGGTCTCACTATGTAGACCATACCGGCCTTGACCTCGTACAGAGCTCTCCCTCCCTCTGCCTCCCAAGTGCTGGGACTAGACTAAAGCATTTGCCATTACATCCAGCTCTCTCTTTTTAAAAATGTATTTACTCTTCTTTTTAGACTGAGTCGCACTAAGTTTCCCTTGAACTTACTCTGTAGCCCAGTAAGGCTTCGAACTTGCCATCCTTGCCCTCAGAAGTATCCGAGTTTATAATCTGTGCCCAGCTTGCAGACTGAATTCTAAGTCTGGTTCCACAAGGACTCAGGGCTCAATGCAGGCTCAGAGCTAGAAGGGCGGCTGCCATGGGAAACCCCGGCTGACCTGCTTTTAATTAACAATACGTGAATTGCAGAGCCCTTGTGGCTCCAGGTGCTGGGACACGCTGGGAAGCAAGAACAAGCTGCCTTCAGAGAGAGAGGCTGATGAACAGGCAGGGAGCAGAGGCATAAGTGTGTGCCTGAGTGAGTCATCAGGACAGCGGAGAAGCGGAGGGGAGCAGGTGGCAGGAGGCTACCTCGAGTGGGGGCTCCGGGCTCCTTGCTTCCCACAGGCTGCTGCACCCACAGGGAGGCAGGATGCTTGTTCAGCATGGCTGAGTTCTCTCCAGGCTCTGACCCCAACAGGTCTTATTTTCTCTCACATGCTGTTAAACCAAATCTGAGCATTTAAGTATTCAAGGGAACCCCACTCTGCAAATATCTGCGCACCTCCAGCAGCTCCCACCCACTCCCCAGAGGCCAATTAAGACTCCCTCCTTGGGGACAGCAGGCAGCCCGACAGCAGGAGTGCTGAATTCCAGAGGCTTCACAGACCGGGGTGCCCACTCCCAGCTGCCAGTGATCAGGAGGCTGCATCAGCTAGCCTGCTGGCATCCTACTACCCCTGCCCATGTGGGCACATGCATTTGTGTATATGTGCACTTGCACACACACACACACACACACACACACACACACACACACACACACACACACAGCCTTCGTATACCAGACCCTGAACCCAGTATTATCACAGGGGAGCAAAACGTTAGCATTTCCAGATGCCAAGGGCTCTGGATTCTCTCTTCGTGAGCAGAAGACCTGAGTTGCTGGGTGCCCAGAGTCAAGTTACACAGAAGTAGAGGGACAGATCAGCCCATGACACCCTTTGCTTCTCATCAGTCCTTCTGTGTGCCTTGCTGTCCCTGCTCTCGGCTGCCCTGCCCTGAAAAAGCCATGCAAAAAAGTCATCCACTCTGAGCTGCTTGTAGGCAAAGAGCAGTACAAAAAATAAAAAAATAAAAAGAAGAAGAAAATAGAATGGGGCAGCAGAGCTGAAACATTCTCCTCGGAGGGAAAGGAAATCAAATTTGATGAACCTCTGCATAATGTTAAGTTATGAATGTGCAAAGTGATATTCCGCACATATGCTGTGAAGCGCTCATCGTGGGTCTGAGCAGTCCGGGGCTGCAGGAGCTGGGGCTTGACGAGAAGCGGCTGCCTGGGTGAGGTATGCATGGTATGAGCTGCGCCCTCAGCAGTGAGGGTGCAGTCTCCCCAGGTTGATCATATTGAAGCGCCATAAAGCAGTTGCAGTGCTAATGAGGCACGGGGGCGGGCGGGGGCGGAGCTTCAGGTCATTCACCACAGCTTTAAGGGAGCACTGCCCCCTTCCAGTCCTGACTATGGATACCTGGGCTGGGACAAGCTCCTGACCATGCTGGGGAATGAATGGTCTCCTCCCTGCCAGGACACTGCAGACAAGGAGGCTGGAGTTAAATGCTAAGCAAGAGGGAGGCAGCATCCATGCTTCTCTAGGATCGCTGGATCACCAGGAAAGCACCTCATGAGTTCCTAGTAGGTTTCTGGTACAATCCTGGGGGGTCCAAGTACTGTGAGTGGTACACGGGTGATACTAGCCCCCAGCGTAGGTATGTGGGGCACACATGCAGAGAAGTGACCTGAAAGAGGGGTGAGCTGTTGTGCACCCCAGATGGAGCACCGCAAGTGCAAAGCTCTGGGATAGGGAAGTCTCTGAGCGCCCATGGGAGAAAGGAGGAGGCAGAGAAAGGTCCGGAATAATCAGAGATGGGCCCATCCTCCTTCATTTGGTATTCATGTTCTACCTCTGCCTGAAAGTGCCTCATTGCCTCCTCTGGTCCTCCTGGGCCTGCCTCTGGGGCCATTCAGTCCTACCCACTGAAAGTATTGCTTTTACCTCATTCTCTCCCCTCCCACCTCACCCTGCACCCAAAGACCAGGTATGGGACTCACCTGTCAGGTGGTTGCAAGATTCCCAAGGAGAAGAGAAAGGGGACAAGGAAGGAGGGAGGGATTGGGAAAGATGTGCTCAAGCGCAGGCTCCCACTCCGGGCTCGGGCACCACTGAGAGCAAGCTAGATGCAGTTTCTCCTTTGCATAGGAGGCCAAGGCCTTTATCCACCATTGCTGACAGCCTTCTAGACATTCTAGCAGGCACCATGCCCTTGAGAAGGCTGACTCCCCAATCACAAAGACTCCTTCCTCTGAGAGTCCCGTATACCTGCAGTAAGAGTCCCACTCCCACCCCCAGACACACAATGTTTGTAGCACTGGGCAGGCATGCCCATGGTTTCAGAACACCTGTGTGGACACGAGCAGGTGCCTAGGTTTGGTGTTAAGTCTGCTTCTTCCCACTGAGCGGCCTGATCCTGGGGGACATGACCGGCTTGAAAAGATACAAACATTGAGCTGCACAGACCTGAGCCCACATCCTCCATTGCTGTGTGGTTTTAAATAAGTGTCTTCACATCTCTGAGTCTCATCTATCACATGAAGCTAATGGTGCTCACTGGGAGACCAAAAGGATGGTGTTAGATGCCTAGACACAGAACCCAGCATAGCTGGCGGGCTCTGTCGTGGACTCCACTCAGAGGAAGGTGGTGTGGGCTGTGGTGAAGCTCATTGGAGAGTAGCGTTAGCATATGTGGTTCCACCCCCAGCACTGGGGAAAACAGAGAAGCGGGGGGGGGGGGGGGGGGGGGGACGGGGGACACTGGGAGTGGAGACCCCAGTCCGAGTCTGCCCTTCTTATATTCCCACAGTATAGGAGTCCAGGCAGGATGTGCTGTGTGTGGTCAAGACAGGAGGCAGAGCGCTTCTGCCTTACCTCAGCTGTCATCGGCCACTGCCAGCCTAGGAGGTGGGCAGAGGAGGACAGCACTGGCTATGCTGGGTGGGGCCCATATCCTGGGCATGTAGGAGGCAGTAAGGCGAGCAGGGTCTTTTATGGCCCAGAAGAGATTCCAGCAGCTAAAGCCAGGCAAGGCGGCACTAGATTGTAGCTGACCCCAGGAATGACTTTGGATGAACTAGGAAATAAGAATGAGGTCGGTTCAGAACCAATGAATTGAGGCATCACAAGAGGAACCCCAAATACCAGGGGTCCCCAGATGATTCTCAGGGTCTTCAGAAGAACAGTTGAGAGGAGTCCGGCCTACTTGGGGTCTCCAGCTTCTAAAATCCTGACATCCATCCTCTACCCTATGTCTGCCTATCCTGCCATGTATTGATCCTTCCATCAATCTATCCATCTAACTCACCTACCCCTTTGCTTCTCTACTTACCCACCTACCCACCCAATCACCTAATGATCTAAGCACTCAATTACCCATCTGTTCACCCAACAACTCACCTGTCTATCCATCCATCCTCCCATTCACCTGTGTATGTGTCCAACACTGACCTACCTCATTCACCATCTGCCCATCTACCTTATCTACCCGCCCACTCACTTATCTGTCTACATACACATTCGTCCATCTATCTGCTACCCTCTACTCATTTACCTACTCATCCAGATTTTAACCACCCATCCACCCATCCATCCATCCATCTATCCATCCATCCATCCATCCATCCATCCACCCATCCACCCATCCATCCATCCATCCATCCACCCATCCATCTATCCATCCACCCATCCATCCATCCATCCATCCATCCATCCATCCATCCATCCATCCATCCGTCTGTCTGTCCATCAATCCATTCACTTATCTATCTCGCCACCCACTATTTGTTGCCACCCCTGTTATTCCCAGAACACTTCTGAATACACAGGTGATCAGGGTTCATCCTTTACCTTGAGAAGTCACCGATCTCTGGTGACATCACCAACCCTACTGCTGGATCCTTTCACACAGTACCATTGCAGGGCCCAAGAAAGAAGTCACCACAGTTCAGCCTTCTGGTCATAGCTGAAGTAGCCCAGGGCTGAATGGCTACCACATACATGTTGTTTCTTTCTGAGTTTTCTATGATCTGGTCACGTAAGTCCTAAGCAACCATTTTTTTTTTTAAAAGAAAGATGTATTTATTTATTATGTATAGTGTTCTGCCTGAAGATGTCCCTGCATACCAGAAGAGGGCACCAGATCTCATTATAGATGGTTGTGAGCCACCATGTGGTTGCTGGGAACTGAACTTAGGACTTCTGGAAGGGCAGCTTAACCTCTTAACCTCTGAGCAATCTCTCCAACACACAATCTTAAATTCACAAAACTTTTGAAATCCCAGAAATCCCAAAGTCCATACTATTGCTTACCCAGCCTGTCCCAGCTCCAAGATCACCTCGGGCAGACCATTTGCTCCAGTTTTGAGTGGGGTCTCGGGGATACTGAAGTCAGGCCCCAGACTTCAGAAGCCTAGCATCCAGACGTATGCACTGACCTCTCCCGGAAGTACTTGATGGCCTCAGGATCTATGAAGGTCGGCTCCTCCCGGTAGCCCTGTTCAAAAACCTTGCGCTTGTGCCGGAACTCAATGACTGTCTTGGTGTAGGAGTTGAGCGTAGTGACAGACGCCGCCATGCAGCAGGTAAATGAACCCCAGGCCAAGCTGCCAAGAGACCAGAAGAGAGATGCCACAGTGAGAGTGGGCAGGGACAAGGAGCCTCATCACACACATTTGTCTACCTAGCACAGCTCCAAGCCCTCAGGCCTGGTTCCCACTCGGCTTTGATCTGGGGGCATTTACAGCAGTCTTCACATTGTACAAAGACACATTGTTCAGCCATTATTGTGAGAGCAAGGAGAGAGAATCAGGGACAGCTTTCCAGAATACAGTCATAACCAATACTGGTCCTGGTAGGATGAAGAAGTCCTGGCCAGAGAAGAACATTCTAGAAAGAAGGAGCAGTGCATGCAAAGGCAGGAGGCATGAGGCAGCAGGATACATAAACACACTGTGAGAGGCAGTGATTCAGGAGTGGGGAAGACTGGAGATACTGAAGTTAGTGCTGGAGAAGGAGGTGGGGCATGTTTAGCTTGAGGGTTAAGTTGCCTTTGCTCTCCAATGCTCCTGGAAAACATTCTTGGACTCTGTGCCATGCACCCCTCACACCCAGTCTTGTGGCTAGCACGGATGTTGCAGGAATTAATGCACCAGACTAGTGGCTGGCATGCTGAGGAGCTCAGGAGAGGCTCATTGTCATTACTGCCATCACTGGACAGGCATTCCAACTCCTGCTTCTTTACGACCCAGAGTTCAAGTTCTCCCTCTAGGAGATGGAGCTCTGACGTCCTGCTCGGACGTCCACTCTACATCTTTCCCCCTGTAGCTGCACTGCTTGGCCGCTCTACCCGATGAGGGCACTGAACACGTCACAAAGTCAGACCACCTGGATCCAGTCCCACCAGCCTGATTTCCATCCAGGCTGCTGATCTCTTCTGATCTCATTCCACGAGCTCCTTTCTGCTATCTCAGCACCGCAGTACCTGAGAGCTCCAGGCTTTACCTGCCACCAGCCTACCTGGAGCCCTCTGAACATGGCCATCCCTAGTGCCCTATTATCAGGGCAGCCCTGCTTTCTTCTTGACAACAGCCTCGGCAAATCCCAGAAGGAAAGTCAAAGAAAAGCCTGTAGATTTGGCCTTTCTCAAGTGGATCTTCAATAATCACTTATTTCCGTTCACGCCTAACTCACTAATAGATTCCTCACATCTTTTGGAGCTAATTTAGATCTTCTAGAAGCCTGGGGTGTCTATAATAGAAAGTTTTAAGGTATCAGCCTCTCTAAGGACTTTCATGCCCATTAAAGTGTTCAATATGTTACACATAGGATAGGGGGCAGGGAGAGAGACTGACAGAGAGACATAGAGACACAATGAGAGACAGAGGGAGGGAAGGAGGGAGGGAGAGGAGGAGGAAGGGAAGGAGGAAGGGAGAGAGACAAAGACAGAGAGAGACACACACACACACACACACACACAGAGAGAGAGAGAGAGAGAGAGAGAGAGAGAGAGAGAGAGAGAGAGAGAGATTATAGATGACCGTAGTCAAAGCCATCCGATCAAGTGCTCTCTCCTAAGCAATGGCGCTGAAATGCCATCTTAGTCTGTGATGTCCTGTGATGGAAACTCACAACCTGAGGTAGAAGAATTAAAAAGCACACTTGTTTGGAGAATTTGGTGTGTGTTAGTTTGGCTTGCCCGGTGTCCATTCATACTTCTGGTAACTACTTCCATCCTCTCAGGCCACCTAGTTTAGGTGGATCTGGCCTGCTTTCAACTTCTAGGGATGAGCACCTGACTAGGACTGGCCAATCAAAGTGTTACTTCCTGTTGTCACAGTCCTTGGCTTAGGGATGGACCATGGCCTAGCTCTGGATCAGGAGACACCATCTGAGAACTTCAGCTGGAACTATGGAGAAGAGCCTATATCTCTCCTGGGCTGCTGAGCTGGTGAACTGTCTTCCAGGAACTGCTGGGGACCATCTGGTCACCACCCAACCTGAAACGTAAGCTGATCCAGGAGAAAGCAGAGGCATCAAGGAGCCGATGCTATTGTCCTTGAGCCTGTCGCTCATGGGAACCTACATCCTTTCCTTTGGCGTTTTCTCCATCAGTCAGTTCATACTGGCTTTCTGCCGCTGGCAACAGAAGCCCTTATTTACATATCTGTGTAAACATCTTCTTTCGTGTAAGTTAGTTTTGAGGTGAATTTTCAGTCCTTACAGCCAGAAATATTAACTTTAACTAAGCCTTTACTCCCACCCTGGTTGATCCCAGTAAAGGGATAAAGCTGAAAGTCTGCAGGCAGAGATTTGAGCAAAGCAAAAAGGTTCAAGGGAGGGAGCCTAGTCTGTAGGAGTGATGCTTGGGCTGAGTGATGGTGCCCAGGTCGCAGGAATTGTCCTGGCTAGTTATTGTCAACATGACACAAGTTAGAGTTACCTGAGAAGAGGGACCACAACTGGGAAAATGCCTCTGTGAGACTGTTATGTAGGCACGCCTGTGGGTGCATTTTCTTAATTACTGATGGATGCGGCAGTGCCACCCCTGCACGGGTAGTCCTGGATTGTAAAAGAAAGAAGTCTGAGCAATCCCTGAGGAGTCAGTCAGTAAACAATACTCCACCATGGCTTTAACTTGAGTTCCTGCCTCCAGTTCCGACTTGGCTCGAGTTCCTGTCCTGACTTCTCTTAGTGATGAGTTGTAATCTGGAAGTATAAGATGAACTAAATCCTTTCCTCCCAATTTGCTCTTGGTTGTAGTGTTTTATCACAGCAATTGAGGCCTAAGGAAGGCAGGAATGATCAAAAGTTGTAGGGATGGAGCCTAGGCTGTAGGCATAGGACCAAGGCTGTAACAATGAGTCTAGGATGTAGAGATGGAACCTGGGCTATAGGGATGGAGTGTAGGATATACAGATGGAGCTTAGGCTGTAGGGATAGGGTCAAGACTGCAGAGGTGCAGCCTAGGGTGCAGAGATGGGGCCAAGAATGTAGTGATGAAGTTAGGGTGTAAGGACAGAGTCAAGAATGTAGGAATGGAGCCTAGGATGTAGAAATGGAGTCTATGGTGTAGGGATGGGACCTAAGATGTAGGAATGGAACCTAGGATGTAGGGATGGAACCTAGGATGCAGGAATGGAGCCTAGCCTGTAGAAATGGGACATAGGATGTAGGGATAGATCCTACTGTGTAGGGATGGAACAGAGACTACAGGGATGGAACAGAGGCTGCAGGGATGGAACAGAGAATACAGGGATGGAACAGAGGCTGCAGGGATGGAACAGAGGCTGCAGGAATGGAACAGAGGCTGCAGGGATGGAACAGAGGCTGTAGGGATGGAACAGAGAATACAGGGATGGAACAGAGCCTGCAGGGATGGAACAGAGACTACAGGGATGGAACAGAGGCTGCAGGGATGGAACAGAAGCTTCAAGGATGGAACAGAAGCAAACAGACTTCTGGGCAGAAAGGTAGGCTGACTTGTAGACCATGTCCACACCCCCTCTACTCTTCATGTAGGGCTTTCATTCAGAGGAAGTGCTACTCTGAGCTAGCTCAACATTGCACATTCCAGTTATCACCCAGGAACTGGGACTCTCTACTGTCTAAGCTTTTCCCATGTTTCCAGCCCAGCTGTTTAATTCTCACCTCCAGTGTCACTTCCTCAGCCCCTACTCACCATCTCTAATGAGCCTCAGTCTTCATCACACATATAATTTTCTTGAATCCTTCCCCCTTTAATTATCCTTTGATTTTTAAATTAATCAAAAATTGTAAGATACTTATAGATTCAAATGAAACTGTAGTATACGCAAAGAGATGGGAAGAGTTGTATTGTCTTTAGTTAGTTTCCATTAGTTACAACATATTACAAAATGAGTGCAACTGTGATACAGTATCAGGACCAGTACAGATGGAAGTTTCTGTCCCACCAGGTCCCATGGCTGTTTAGTCTCAAAGAAATACGCAGAGGCTTACATTAATTATAAACTGTTTGGCCTATTAGCTCAGGCTTATTATTATCTAGCTCTTATAACTTAAATTAACCCATAATTCTTATTTATGTTTAGCCATGTGGCTTAGTACCTTTTCTCAGTAAGGCATTCTCATCTTGCTTTCTCTGCATCTAGCTGGTGACTGATTTTCTGCCCTTCCTCTTCCCAGAATTCTCCTAGTCTGGTCACCCCACCTATACTTCCTGCCTGACTATTGGTCAATCAGCATTTTATTAAACCAATATGAAAGATAAATTTTTATAATGTACAGGAACATTAGCCCATAGCATTACCTTTTCTTTCTTATCAAAACAAAAACCCTGAATCTAATCTCTTTTGTTTAGTTTTTGTCCTGACCATTATCTATAACAACTTGTAACCAACATGCTAAACAAGGACAAACATACATAATCCTTTTTTAAGGGAATGTGGGCATAGTTTTCTAGGCTATTTCCTGTTGATTGAGGGTGCTCATAATCTTATAGGGACCCAAAGAAAATTTAGGATTATGGTCAAGTCCTGACTGGAGTATTCTGTGAGACTGAATTATCTCAGCCAGTAGCCTTGAAGCTGTTCTGGATGCAGAACTCAGAAGAAACTGCAACAGAGGTGCTCTAGAATGTTGGGTCATCTGGGCCATCTGCTCCTATTGGAGATTTTCAGGGTCTTCCTTGATCCAACCTTATTTTTTTAACCAAGAATAAATACACAGACTCTCATTTCCCGTGGAAACAAAAGTAAAGCATCTTCTCCAACGAAGCATATCTTTTTACTTAAAATTTGAAGTCAAGACATTTTAAAAATATACAGGTTATATAAATCCAGCACAATTTATAGCCAGACATCTTTAGGCAGCTGTTGCTCCTTCCTCAGCAGTCAAACAACTCAAAGACAACACAATACATATAGTATCCAGATTCTCTGTGCATTTTACATTTTTACATGGATTTAAAAAAAACTCTATTTCTTTTATTTTTATTTTTTGCTTTTTTTGAGACAGGGTTTCTTTGTGTATCTTCGGCTGTCCTGGATCTCACTCTGTAGAACAAGGTTGGCCTCAAACTCACAGAGATCTACCTGCCTCTGCCTCCCAAGTGCTGTGATTAAAGGTGTGTATCATCATGCCCAACTATTCTATTTCTTTTTTAAAAAAGGACTTTCTCTAACCTTTTTCTTTTCTCTTGTTTTGAAAAGAAAAAGGGGGAAATGCTGTAGGATAACATCCTTGTACACTGTAAAAATTTGTCACTTGTATTAGTTTAATAAAATGCTGATTGGCCAGTAGCCAGACAGAAAGTATAGGCAAGGTGACCAGACTAAAAGAATTCTGGGAAGAGGAAAGGCAGAGACAAAGCCACCACCCAGACACAGAGGAAGCAAGATGAAAATGCCTTACTGAGAAAGGTACCAAGCCACATAGCTAACATAGATAAGAATTATGAGTTAATTTAAGTTGTAAGAGCTAGTTAATAATAAGACTGAGCAATAGGCCAACCAGTTTAAAATTAATGTAAGCCTCTGCATGTTTATTTGGGACTGAATAACTATGGGGCTGGGTGGGACAGAAGCTTCCATCTACAACCAGGGTACTTCCTAGTCACAATCAAACTACATCATACAGTGGATCCCTCTTTTTGTCATTTTAGAGTCACATCTACTTTCTTCCTGACTTCCTCTGGTCATTGGTGATCACTACTCTGCTCTTCATCTTTAGAATCTTACCATCTGCAGAATTTGATACATGTGGAATCATAGAGCATGCATGTTGAGACTGGCTTTTTTTTACTTAGCACTGTTCTGGGAGTGACCCAAGTTGTATCTATCAATAGTTTTTCTATATGTATTGCTGAGAATGTGTGTATCTCCCACATCCCACACGCATTTGTGTGGGTTACTATTTGTTATTTTAGCTGGCTTAAGCGAGGTATGGCTCTAGCTTTTCGTGGTTGTAATGCACATTTCCTAATGGCTCAAAGTGTTGAATTTTTCATTTGCTTGTTTGTGATCTGTATACCTTCTTGCCTGATCACTTTTTAATTGAGGGGTTTTGTTGCCCTTTGTGTTCCTTCTTCATTTGCAGAGTCCAATTCTTTCTATGTACTAGGTGGATTAGTTGCTTTTGTGTTGCTGTGATAACCATAATCAAAGGTAACTCAAGCAATAGAGAGTTTACTTTGGCTCATGATTCCAGAGGGTTAAGAGTCCATCAAGGCAAGGTGGAGGCATGGCAGCCACAGCAGGCCTGGAAGCTAGAGCAGGAAGCTGAGAGCTCATATCCTCAACAGTAGCACAAAGCAGAAAGTGCTACCATAGGGTGGGAATATATAAGTACTTCCTGCCCCTGAGGATGTACTTCCTCCAGCAAGGCTGTACCACCTTAACCCCCAAAGTGGACCACCAACTGGGAACCAAGTGTTCAAATACCTGTGCCTCTTTCAAGACCCCATGTCAGAGTAGCCATTTACCAGATGTGTGGTTTAAAGACACCCTCTTGCAGTCGTAGTGCGTCTCCACAGCTTCCCAGAACACGTGTCTGACGCTGATAAAATCTGATTGGTTGATTCTTTTCCTTTTATGCTTTCGGTGTGAAATCTAAACATGTTTGCTGAGTCTTCATACCCAAAGGGTTTCCTCCTATATTTTTCTAAAACTTTTATAGTTTTACATCTTATGCTTAGGCCTGTGGTCTGTTTTAGTGCAGAATTTGCATGAAGGTTGGCTTTCTCTGGGTGTCCAATAGCTCCAGCGGCATTTGTGAGGAAGTTTGTCCACACGCCACTGAACTGATTAGTACCTAGTCAGAAATTAGGTGGGCATTTGAATCTGCTCCTGAATCCCTTTGTTCTGTCCCATTGATAAGTATGTCTACCCCTCCCCCCACACTAACATCAGTATGGGTTACTGTAACTGTGATAGGTCTTGAAATTGGGTAAACTGAGTCACCCTATTTTCTCTTTCTTTAAAATTATTTTAGCTATTTTATTTCTTTTGCATTTCCATCTGCATTTTAAAAACATCCTATCTGTATGTATGTGTTATTAAAATTTTGGTAAGTCCTATTAAAACCTGTATTCCTTGTTGAGAATTGTTGTGGACCTGACGTTGAGTGTTTTGATCCATGAACATGGTCTACCTATTAAGATTAGTGATTTCTGCAGGGCAGTGGTGGTGCATGCCTTTAATCCCAGCACTCAGGAGGCAGAGGCAGGTGGATCTCTGTGAGTTTGAGACCAGCCTGCTCCACAGAGCAAGTTCCAGGACTGGCTCCATGGCTACTGAGTAATCCTGTCTCAATAAACAAACAAACAAACAAAAAAAGAGAACACAACAAGATCAGTGATTTCTTTCATTGGTGTTTTCCAGTTTTTAGCATAGGAGTTCTAGAAATGCTTTATCGATCTAAAGCCTATGTATTTAATTTTCTTCCTAGTAGAAATATCATTATGCTTTTATTTGGTGTCCAAAATTTCACTGCAAGTTTATAGACATAAAACTGACTCTGTGTTGTCTTCCTCTTATGGCCTAAAGCTGTGCTTGATTCACCGATCCAGTCTGAGAAGCTTTGGCAGGTTCCTTGGCTATTTCTGGAATCATTATCTGTCCATTCCTTTCTGATCTGTATGGCTTTTTATTGCCTTTTATATCGAATTATGCTACCAGAGCTGTCAGTTGAGTAACAGTGGTGTTTCCAACATCATAGAGAAAATGTCCTTCAACATTGGTTCAATGCTGTCTACAGGTGCCTATCAGCTTTTGTTATCAAGTTGACATTCCCCGTTCACCCTTGTTTTCTGGAAGAAATTTTTAGGAACATGAAATAGTTCAGGTGTTTTTTCTGTATCAGTTGATATGATCATGAGGAGGTTCCTCCTTTGGCTGCTAATGTGGTAGATGGCACTGATTGCGTTTCAAATCCTTCATCACTGGGTAACTCTCCTCAATACGGTCTATGCTTTCTCTCTCATATTCTGGACTCCTGCTTGTTATTCTTTTGTGAAGGATTTTCAAGACTATATTCAAGATATCGATTAGTCTTACTTCTCTCTTTTTTTGCACTATCTTTGTCTGGTTTTAATATCAGAATAATACTAACCTCATAAAATGAATTGCTAAATGTTCTCTTGTTTTCTATTATCTGACAGAAAATAGGTATTAGTTCTAATTTAAATATTTGGCAAGGTATCCCAGAAAGAGCATGTGGGTCTAGAGATTTTTTTTTGAACATTTTAAAACTATTATTTCAATGTTCTTAGTAGTTACTGGAATGCCCAAACTGGAATATCCAGTTATTTCCTTCTTGGTGAGAAGGACCAGTCTGTATTTTCAGAGAACTGCATCAGTCCATCCAATCGTCAAGTTCACGTGTAATATGTCCTTGTTATGCTTTTGTTGCCCTCAGGGTCTGTCATGGCTGTACCTCATTTTCATTTTAAAACACTAAAGGTCTGTCAATTTTATTCGTCATAGTTTCTGAAAAGCAGAGTTTTTGCTTCATTGATTTTTTTTCTTCTTTTTTCATTGTTTATTTTCAATTTTGCCCATTTCTGCTCTTTTTTCTTTTGCTTCCTTTAGGGTTATTTTGCTCCATTGTTTTGTTTGTTTTGTTTTGGGAGTTGTTGTTGTTTTACAACCTTGGAGTGAAAACTTTCATTACTGGTTTAAAATATTTTCCTTCTTTTTAAAAAGATTCATTCATTTTTTCATTCATGTGTGCATGCCTGTGTTCATGTGTATGACCGCATGCGCACACGCGTGCAGGTAGGTGCTCATGTGTATGTGTGTGCACAGAGGCCCAAAGGCATCAAGTATCCCCCTCTCTCACGCTCTGCCTAAACATGTGGCTCGTGTTTTGATGGCTAGGTTGGAAGCCCCAGTGATCTTACCGTCTCTGCCCCACTCAGAGCTGGGGTTATGTATGTAGGGGCTGGGATCGGAACTCCTGTCCTCACAACTGAGCAGCAAGCATTCTTAGCCACTGAGCTGCCCCTCCACCCCACTCTTTCTCTTTGATAAGCAATCACTCAGTGCTGTTCTGTCCCCTCTCGGTGCTACTTTAGCTCCACAAGTTTTGGGATGTATTTTCATTTCTTCACTTCAACGTACTTTAAAGTTTTCCCCGAGGCCCCTCCTGTGGCTCAGGGGCTGTTGAGAAGCATGTTCTTTAGTTTACAAGTGCCTCCCGACTTTCTTCCATCTTTGGAAGAAAACACATTCTATCTGCGTTCTTTTTCTGTTTTTTTTTTTAACACCTGGAGTTTGTTAGTGGTTCAGGATGCTGTCTTGGCATGCTGCTTTACCGTGCACATTCAGCTGTCATTGATGGAATGGTCTATAGCCCATGGATGCTTGTGTGTGTGTTTGAGATAGTCTTCACCTGCAGCCCTAGCTGACCTGCCCCTTACCAGGTACTCAGGTTAGCAATGAACTCACATGGACCTTTCGCCTCCCCAAATTCTGGGATTACAGGGGTAAGTCATAATGTCCGACTCATCTAGGGGCATTTCTGCTGAGATCCTGGGTCTTGTTTGATCCTTCTACTTCAGCTGGCTTCTTTTAATCGCATTCTGGCAAGAAAAAGAGCCCTACCCCTGGTAACTAGCAAGAAGGCATGAGAACCAAAGTTTCCCACTAGGCCACCACTGCCATTTAAGGTGGGAAAGGATTCCTGACTTCTGCTGGGCAGGGGTCGGCCTTCCTGCTGCCCACCACACCTCTGCTGACATATACTGGAAGAAGCAGAGGCAGGAGTGTGCCATCCTGCTCCTCATTGCCTTCTATGACTCCATGAGGAAGGTGGTTTCGTCGGTTTTGGGTCAGCTGCCAAAATCCCTGGCTCCCCACTGATGTCTCCAAGGGGGATGCATGGGGTGTTTCCAAGTCCACGCATCCCACACGGTCTTGACTGCATGGAATGGGAGGGCTTGCTGCTGACCTGTGAATGGGGCTCCCACTCAGCAAGTGGGGAAGCCAGGGGCCTCAGCCAGGTCTAAGTAATAATAGCTCGGCTGCATCCTCAACCCCCTCCTTTCCATGCTGCCCAGGGTGGAGAACCACAGGGATCCCCTGAATGGGGGCAGCCCGGTGACTGGAACAGCACCTTAACATGTTCATCTCCATTAGCAGCTGGTGAGAGTCAGTGTTAATTGTCAACCTGACAGGAGCTGGAATCACCAGGGAGACAGCCTCTAGGCATTCCCATGATGAGTGACTCGGTTCCTGGACATGCCTGTGAGGAACTATGTTAAGTCACTTGAGGTGAGAGGTCCAGGCATTGGTGGTGATAGAGTTCCCTGGTAGCGAGGCAAGGAGGGGGTTCTGAGCTGAGTGAGCAAATGAGTTAACTCAGAGAAGATGAAAGCTGGTTAAAAGCAAATAAAAAGGAAAAAAAAAGAGCAGATAAGAAGACACTGTTCCCCTCATGGGCTGGGAGTGGGGCTCAGGCTATACCCCATCAACTCTTATCTTTCAGTCCGTCTTCTCCAGGCCCCCGGGTACCCGCACAGGGCACAGCTTGAAGCCTCTGGGCCTGAAAACTTCTGGTGTCTGCAGTTCACACTGCTGAGCTGGTACAGGGAAGTATGGGGGTGGCTGGCCTGGTTTCACAGCTAAGAGCACAGTGGACACTTGGGGACGAGAGAGAAAGTGGTGGAACAAGAGAGTGTGGCTGTCCACCTCCTCCATCTCCTGGGGGACACAAAGGCATGCTGGAGAGTAGATCCGAAGGCACCGGTCTACCACTCGGCAATGGACCCCAGGCCCTGCACAGAGAGGAGACCATAGCTGAGCACCAAGGGAAGCCTCCCGCAGACAGCTGCAGACTGAGGGCAGACTGTTCGACACAGGGCACCAATGCCTACCCCAGGCTACCCTCTGAGCCCAAGAGCATTGGGAGCAAAATGGCTGCAGGGTCTCGGGGCTCCAAGGTGCAGCCGTCAGGACACCCGTGGGCAGCTGCAGCTCTTTCGCTGTACTGATCCGAGACGAAAGGAGGACAGAGTTTCAGCTGACCACAGCCTCTGGGAAGAACACCAGCCAACCCAGCAAAACCCCCACACTGGCCTTGGGGCCCTCAGGCAATCCTTGGAGTACTTCAGCAGAGGTACCTGCTGGGACCAGCCAGCAGCATGGGTGTCCAGCGGTGAGGTTCCTGCTCCCATGGGGTCAGGGAGATGGGAAAGGAAAGAAAGGCAGTAGCAGGGCATGGGACAAGGGGCTCTTGGTAGAGACTCACCTCCGGGCCAGGAGACAAACGTTTTAGGGACCCAACTCACTCTTCTCCTGTGTGGCATGGCTGAACTATTTAGCCTCTTTGGGTCTTTCAAGTGTGTGTGTGTGTATTTGTGACAAGATCTCAAATGTAGCCCAGGCTGGCCTCAAGTTCATAATCTTCCTGGCACCAAGAATGTGCCACTAGGGCTGGCTGTTCTTGTTGACAGTCTGCAGAGACTGCCTGGAATGGGGCTTGCTCCCCACCCCCACCCCACCCCCTGGGTATTTCAGAAAAGCCAGTGTTTGCTCAGGATGACATCTGCACTCTCTTGGCCTTCCCAGCAGCATTGGCCAGGGGAGGCAATGGGACACAGTGGAGAATGCGGAGAGCCAGAGGGCAGAGGTCAGTCACTCTTGGTCCTGCTTGAGCTACAATGTCGTCACCTAACACAGCCAGTTAGGCACAGTGCAGGCAGGTCTTCCAACAAGCCACAAGCCAGAGACCTGCACCGCCATGCGACAGTCTATGTAGCTATTAGAAAACCACCAGTTGAGGTTCAGGCAGTGGGCAGCCTCTGAGGCTAACTGTGGGTCTCCTTAGGGACACACACTCCACACTGTTACTACCTTTCTGATCTCACAAGTGGGGCCAGCGACTTCTTGGGAGGCAAAGGCAGGCTGAGGGGGGCACTCACCACGTCTGGTCTGGAGCTGCTGGTCCACTCAGCTCTTACTCTACCCAGCCTTTGCTCCCAACTGGATGCCCACCACTGTCTTGCCCTGCGTGTTCTGGGTGGGCTAAGGGGAAATGAGACAGCCAAAGAGAAAAGCATCTTGGTGTGCTCCCCCAAATGTGGACTGCTGGACATCTGGGTTATGGACAATTGAATGCTGATGGCGGGGGTCCTTCATGGCCACCGTTGTTCACAGAACATTGGCCTTGTACAGATACGAGAAGCTGACCTCACACATACCAACAAGCCTGCCAAGCCTGAGTGATTATCTCAGCCTGGGTGACCCCCAAAGCAAAGCCTCTTCTTTGCTTCTGTCTATGAGAGCTGCTAACAAGGGCCACAACCCCTGCTCCTGACCTTGACCCACACACAGAGTGCACATAGTGACACAGGACCTCACACACCAGGCTGCGGTTCCCACCCGAGTCTCTTGTAACACTTGAGTGTGGGAAATTGTCCCTAGGGACCAGCCACCACACACAGGTATCCTCCAGAGAATTCTCAGCAGCCCGCAATGCTCAGTGTCCCAGGGTCCTCCGTCTTATTCTTCCTGATGGACTTCAAGCTGGAGGCCTGGACCTCCTCACTCAAAGTGGGTCTCTTCCACCCTGAAGTGAGCCAGGGAGGCTTAGGCAAGAATTTTAACAAATGGCCTCTCATATATGAAGCAGAAGATATGGCCTCCTTTGACCTTGGTGGGGCCCCACAGACAAGGAAAGAGAAATGGGGCTGTCTGTCCTGCAGGCCTCTGTGACAAGAAGAGATGTGCTAGCCCTAATCCAGGCCTCGTGGTAGGTGGCTTTAATCAGCCCTGTGGAATCTGGTGCTATATCGGAAGCAGTATGGGGAAGGGAGCCAGGTCAGAGGGAAACACAAGGCCCATGGTCAAAAACAAAAGCAGGCTCAGCTTGGGAGCCCAGTGCTACAGTGGAAGCCAGGGGCTGCTGGGTGCCATGGGGTGCAGACAAACCCTAGGGCTGCACTAAAGCTGTGTAACCCAGGCAGTTTACCCTTTCTGAGCCCTGGTTCCCACATAGGCAGCAGGAGGTCACTGTTCATGTGACCCAGGCTGCTCATGGCCTTGGTGGTAGCAGTCTAAGAAGTCTGTGGAATGCAGGTAAGGAACACCATGTCTAGAACACCTGCCGCTCATCACCAGTGGCCACCAGACCACTGGACGCAGGTCCCTTCTGCTACCAGGGCTGTGTTCCTCAGGCAGGTTTCTTGAGTTCTCTGAGTCTCCTGAAGTCAACTGTCCCAGAGCCCTGTTGGGACCCGTGGGACCCGAGCCACTACTGCCGCATCTCCAGCACCATGGAATAGCCACTGTGTGCCCAAAGTCACAGTGCTCAGGAAATAAGCTGAATAAGGCAGCCAACAAGTGTCCCCAGCCACCAGCACAAGGTCTAGACAGCCAAGCCAGCAACACTGTGGGCAAACACTCTCTGTCTGTTAACAGCTCACTCCACCATTGTCGCCTGTGTTCTTGTGATCCCTCCACTCCCCATGGAAGGGATGAGACTAGGGTGCGACCCTTCGGCCCCTTCTCATTTCCCCAGGATGTAAACCAATGGCTCACAGGTGGGTCCCAGAAGCCAACAAAACCACTCCCATTCCCTCCCCACCCCACCCCCACTTCCTACCCCTTCCCATCCCCCATCCTGCCCTTTTCGATTGCCATACATTTATCTGTTAGGTGTTCTGGAGCGGTGCTTGGCAACCAGCTTCAGCACCACTGGGAGGAAAGCTGTGATAGACTGAGGAAGGGGGAAAGAAGGTTGGGTCCCTGAGGAAGTCACCAGATCTGGAGCCAGCTGTGCCTGAAACAGGATCTGCAGGGGCTCACCCAGCATGCGGTCCACCTAGATACTTGGGACTCACTCCTAGCTCCAGAGGATGGCCTGCTTGAGCTGAACCGCTACTCTCAAGCCACTCCCCAATTGCTGTGACCATTCAAGAGAAAGAAAAGGACCTGTGCCCATCAGAGGGAAGTTGGGAACCTCAGCCCATGCTGGGGAAAGAGAGGCCTCATCTCTGCAAGACAGGGACACACTGACCATGTGGAAGTTGCTTACTATCGCTGAGTCCCATGGTCTCTCTGCTTAGGCTGATGGAGCAGGATATTGTCACAACCCAGAGTCCCAGATAGTTGTATGTGCCCATGCACACAGCCTCCTCCCCCAACCCCATCCCATATACCACCCACACGCTTGCTTCTGATTTAAACCAGTGAGTAAGCACCCTTGTTCTTGTCAGCCTGGGCTTCTGCCATTCACAAGCCAAAAGGTCCTGACACACTCCTTTGTCTATTCATCATTACTCAGACTCTGGTACCTGAAGCTCAAAGGTTACTTACCAGAAGGACCACCCATAATCCCAAGAATGAGGTCTCCAGTCTTCAGGGCCAAGGCTCACGGTGACCTGGAACACCTGTGTGTACATCATGTGCGCGACCATTCCCAGGAGGCCTGTGGAGCAGAGCAGGCGTCAGGATCCAGGGAAGGACTTTGTCCTTATCTCAAGCGCCACCCGGCCCCCAGCCACTTGCCAGCTGGCCTGTTAGAACTGGGAGAGTTCCTGGACTCCATGGAAGGGACCTTATGGGGAGCAGAGGGACATAAAATCAACTTCACAGATTTCTTTTTAACACAACCAGTATTTTGGAAAGGATGGGATAGTGTATAGTTTGAATCTTAAATGTCCCCATTGGAACGTCCCCACAGGTTCAAGTTTTGGACACTTGATCTTGATGCAGCTGGTGGTGCTTTTATGGAAACTGTGGACACCTTAGGACATGCAACCCAACTGAAGGTAGCCAAGCTTGAATCCGTTATCCCTGCCTCTCAACCCATCTCATTCTCTGCTCTTGGTCCGCCATGATGTAAGCAGTTTCTGTCATATCCTTGCTGCCAAGAACGAGCTGTACAGCCTGCCCCCCCCCCCCCCCCGCGCCATGGCGGACTTAAAGCACAAACCCAAATAAATCCTTTTCCTTTAGGTTGCCGCTGCCAGGTATTGTGGTTACAGTGACCAAAAGTATCGCATGGCACAGCTGAATGTAGCCAGAGCAAATGTGCTGTGGACTGTTTAACTCTAAGCATGCACAGTGTTGTGAGTCGGGATATCTCACCAGTTGGAGCACTCTGAGCTGGAGGATTACTGGGGTGGGCTCTTTTCTAACACACGTTTCTGTGTGGTTTGGGGCTAAGCTCTTGACCGCTCTGAATTTCCCATCTTTCCATCATCCTCAAGATGAGGATCGTGGCAAGTGTGGGCGATCTCAAGGGACTCAAGCAAGGGCAAGTGTTGGTATCTGATGCCCACCAGGCACAAATCCTTATAGCCACTGAGATTATTACAAAACTGAGCACGTCTCTTGGGGAGCGGGTTATAGACCGTCATCAAAGGCCTCTTCCATGGCCAACTGTAAGATACGGACTCAGTCTTAAGAAGGGAGTGTCGCGAGCAAGGATACAGAGTATAACAAAAGTTATATTACTATGATGAAGGTCATCACAAGGCTCACACTCTAAATTCCTAACTACTGTCCTAAGCTAATCTCCCCAGGCTGCTCACGTGTGTGATTATCTTAGTTGAAGGTCAGGTCCTGTCTCTAACAGAAGTCTCTGATTTGAGGGTCAATATCCTAGGGAGACCCCCCCAGCAGATCAAGGTGGGGCCTCTCCAAATGTGCAGAGCAGAGCCTTGCTCTTGGTCTCTTATATACTGTGCAGTGGGTGGCACGGGGTCTAGGACTAAATCTAGTTATCTTGAATGAGTGATGTCACTAAGTTCTGGTTATCGGGTGCAGCTTTGGGTATAGTGGGGATCCTGAATATGCTGTTTTTAGACAAGTCTAAAAGGCATAGTTTCCTGTGCTCATTACAAGGAGACAGTCCTAATGAGAGGATGAAAGGAGGCCAACACATTCCAGTTCTCAGGTAACACCATCATTGAGGGAGTTGAGACTGGAGTCCAGGGCAGGAACATGGAGGCAGGAGCTGATGCAGGGGAATGGATGAATGTTGCTTACTGGCTTGTTCCTCATGGCTTGCTCAGCCTGCTTTCTTTTAGCTTCCGGACCCAGGTGTGGCTCCTCCTACAGTAAGCTGGACCCACCCCCATCAACCACCAATCAATAAAATAACCTGCAGACTTGCCTATAAGCCAATCAGATGGAGGCACTTTCTCAGTTGAGGTTCCCCCTTCCCAGATGACTCTAGTTTGGGTCAAGCTGATAAAAACAAAACCCAAAACCCAAACCAGGACAAAACACTAACCAGATTCAGATTGGCTTGAATTTTGTTGTTGTTGTGTGGTTTGTTTTGTTTTGCTATAGTTTTTGTGGTTGTTGTTGGCCTAAACCTTATCATATAAATCAGGGTAATTTGGAATTTAATCCGCCTTATTCTGGGCTCACTACCACACCTAGCTCCAAAATACTCTTAAAAGCTTTTCTTGGTGTGTGTTGTATACGTGCATTCATGTCCAACTATGTAGTATGTGTTCAGATGTGTGAGTGTGGGGCCAGAGGCGTGTGGATGTCTTCAATTGCTCTCCACCTAATGGATTCTGGTGCTCACCTATTGCTAAGACTAGCTAGCCAGTGAACCCCACCGGGTCCCCCCTAGCAGTGGGATGGCAGGGTGCACCGCCACACCCGGCTTTTTGTGTGAGTGTTGGTGATCCGCACCCGGGTGGTCACTCTTGCCTGGCAGACACTTTACTGGCAATCCTCCTCCCAGGGCTCCAAATAGTCTTATGACCAGGCCTCTTCCCATGCTGCCTAGGCTGCTCGCACTGTCTCTCATGCTTCGTCCTGCCGCTAAACAGGAGGTAAGAGAGACATGGTGATAAGAGAAGGAACTGTGGTGATGGTGGATGGAGTAAAGGGGGCAAGGAGATGGGAGGGGAGAGGATGCCCCTCTTAAAAAAAAAAGGAAGGCAGAAAGGGAGGGAAAGTCCTACTTGTACTGTTTACCAAGTCCCACAGCCAACTTTGAGCTACCAAGGTGAAGCCCTAAGAGTAGAGCAGAGGAGAGGTGTCCACTGTGGCCTCCTGAGCTGAGCCACAGCCCTCATGGGACCCCAGGGCTCTGGGACAGAGGATTCCAGGTTGCTGTCAGTCTCGGGCCAATGGCAGGGGCAGAGTCCCCATGATGCTGATCCCCATGATGCTGAGTCCCATGATGCTGAGCCCCATGATGCTGATCCCAGGCCTTACCAATGCTTGATGCTGTAAAGTATTGAAGAGCTAACCACCCCATGGCCACATTGTGTGCTATTGTTCTGTAATGCCACTGAGCTGGGCATTGCTATGTTTATTAACTGTTCCTGTTTCCTCCCCTCTGAGTATGTGTGGCTGCATCATTCCTCAGTCTTGTGTGTGTGCGCGCGCGCGTGTGTGTTAGGGTGTAGAATGTATAGTATGCATGTGGTGTGGTATATGTGTGTGTGTGGTATGTAATAGTCTATGTGTAGTGTATGTGTGTGGTATCTGTGTGTGTGTGGTAGGTAGGGTGTAGAATGGTTGTGTGTGTGTGGTAGGTAGGGTGTAGAATTTGTGGTGTGTGGTGTCTGTGTATGTAGTATGTAGTATATGTGTGTGTATGTATATGTGTGTGTGGTGTGGTATGTGTCATGGGTATGTGTATGCGGTGTGTGTGGTGTGTGTACTGTGTGGTGTGTGGGCATACATGTATGCAGGTTCTTCTGGAGGTTGAGGAGGATGCTGGGTGTCCTGGTTTACTGTTCTCTATCTTAGTCCTTTGGGGACATGGCCTGTTATTGAACTTGGAGCTGAGCCGGGAGCTGGCAAGTCTCAGTACTTCTGTGTCTGTGCCCCCACAGAATTGGTTACAGGTGTGCACAGCACCGTGCACAGCCTCATATACGGTTTCTGGACTTTAGAGCTCAAGTCCTTGTCCTGGCTCCACGGTACTTTCCTCGCTCACATGTCTCTCAGCCTAGCCCATGTGCATTCTCTAAACCTATACCTGAGGGACCTGGGAAGTGCTCAGTGGATCACATTCCTGCTATGCTAGTGTGAGGAGGTCCTCATATAAAGCTCGGCATGGCGTGCTTCTGCAGGTCCAGCACTGGGGCACGGGTGGAGAGAGGTGATCCCTGAAACTCACTGGCCAGCCTGCTTAGCTGCTCCATGAAAGACTCTGCCTCGAAAAAGAAAGGTGGAGGCCAATAGAGGAAGGCACAGAGATCAACCTTGGATCTCCAGGTGACATTCATACATGTAAACAGCCCACAGGAACACATACATCTGGTATACACACATTGTACCTACCACACCACAGAGACACACTACACCCCCACACATACACATAAACACCACATGCCATACCACACCATGCACATATCCAACACACACCACACACATACACACATACATACATATACTGTACATAGTCATACAAACCACATACCACCTCCACACACATACCCTGCAGTCTCACACAATACACACACATACACCACACACACACACCATGTAACACACACACACACACAATCTCTCTGTGTCTTAGTAGAGGTTCTTTATGTACCCAGGCTACTAATCCTGGCTGCTGCATGGTTGGCAAGGCGACTGCTTTCTTTTTCAGTAATAGTTTTTTTTTTTTCCAGAGAAGTTTGGCTGTCAGATGTCAGACACAGAGTGCTCATATCTTGCTCCTACCCTCAGCTCAGCAGTTAGTTTCTTGCCCTCCTGTGAGGAGCCAGAGTCTGAGCACTGCTATTCACTAAAGCTCACGGCTAGCCCCATGACTCCTGTTCGTGCAGCACACCCATGGGCCAGGCAACTCTATAGTGACACACACCCACCATGCAGTGCCCTCCAAAGGAGTTTCAAGTCTCTAAAACTCTCCTGGCTCTACTTGCTCACCTTCTTCCTACGCCTCCTAAGCTGACTGTAGCCTCTAATCCGTTTTCCTGTCCCCACGGTCGTGTGGTAGTGCTGGAGTCAGCGAGTCTCCCCACTGGCTTGTCACCAAGCAATAAGCCCTTTAGGCCCCTCCATGTCTTCTTATGACTGGAATGTTTATTTGTTTTTATTTCTGAAGAAACATCCAACATATGGGAGGACCACAGTTTGTCCGTTAGTCTACAGAAGAAAGGCATCTTGGTTGCTCCAAGGTTTTGGCAATTTGCTTTTGCTTTACATTCCTGCAATGGGTCGAGTCATTTATCAGCCTTTTCTAGATTTGCATCTTGTCTTCCGTCTTCCCCAACACACTTATAGAAGTTTGTGTCAGTTCACCCAGACTCTAGGGTTTAGCTGTTACACGGTGTGAGGTAAGCATCTGACTTCATTTCCTCAGCGACTGGCTTATTGCTTTGAACCCCGACAGGCAGTTCCTTCTTTCTCCACTGGTTTTAAATGATTCTTTTATGAGGGTTGAGGATACCAAAATTCCCAAAAACCCAAAATGCTCTGAAATCGCAAACTCCTTCAGTGTTGACAAGCAGCAGGGCTTGCCCCCTGACTTCATATGACAAGCCACAGTCAAAACACAGGTGTGAACATCACATAAAAATTACCTTCTGGCTGTGTCTGAGATGTAGATAAAGTAAAAATGAACTTCCTGTTTAACCTTGGGTCCCTCCCAAGATACCTCATTTGCATACGCAAATAACTTAAATATAAAAAAAGCACTCCAAATTTTTTCTGGGCCCCAGCAGCATTTCAGATGAGGGATGCTCACCCACACACCATTCCAAGTCTTCTAATATATGCAGCTCTATTTCCTAGCCCATTGCCCATCCCACCTGTGTTCTGTCCCACCAACCCAGATACCCAGGACCCATGCTGTGCCAACACCACACTTTTTTTTTTTTTTTTAACATTTTTCAAGACAGGGTTGCTCTGTGTCCTGGCTGTCTTGGAACTCACTCTGTAGACCAGGCTGGTCTCAAACTCACAGAGATCCGCCTGCCTCGGCCTCTTGAGTGCTGGGATTAAAGGCGTGCGCCACCATGCCTGGTCATACCACACTATTTTAATCATTCCATTTTACTATAGAAACCATGACCTGGAAGAACAAGGCTCTCCCCCCATGTTCCTGCCCAGTGCTCATCAGCTCTGATATTACTGTCTTCTCAGAAGCTCGGCCCACTGGGTGAGTCTCCCTACCTCCTGCCTCCACCAGCCTGGTCCGGTCCCTTTTCCAAGACTGTATCTTGCCCTTGCCCAAAGGGTTTAAGAGTCACTGGGACTATCAGAAATATGGTCTCCTTGTTTGTAAAATGGGGCCAGAGGGGTGGCCAGTGGGTAGGACCCCTTTCGGTACAGGCCTGATGACCACTGTGGAAGGAAAGAACTGATTCCTGAGAGTTGAACTGCTGGCTTAGAACAACATTGATCCCGAGATTGGATTCTACTTATTCCTGAATGGGAAGGGCTTCACTTTAAGAAAGCTCAATACATGAAAATTGTGCATATCTCAAAGACACGGTGTAATTCTCTGCCGTTTAAAGATTCTGCTTTGAAAATCAGACCCATGACTGTGAATGCTAGGGAATCAGTCCACCATTGAGCCTCAGGCCCAGGCCAATTTACCTTTTATTTTTATTTTTTTTATTTTATCACATTATATATATATATATATATTATTGGGGAAGCTCATTTCTAGGCTGTTTGTCCTCTGACTTTTATATTTATTTATTTATTTATTTATTTATTTATTTATTTATTTATTAAAGATTTCTGTCTCTTCCCCACCGCTGCCTCCCCTTTCCCTCCCCCTCCCCCAATCAAGTCCCCCTCCCTCGTCAGCCCAAAAAGGACATTGAACCTATAATTCGGGTTCTTAGAGAAGCTAAATAAGAAGGAGAACCCAAAGAAAATCATATAGGCATCCTCCTGAATATTAAACTTCATCAGGCGATGAAAGGAGACAGAGACAGAGACCCACATTGGAGCACTGGACTGAAATCTCAAGGTCCAAATCAGGAGCAGAAGGAGAGAGAGCACAAGCAAGGAACTCAGGACCGCGAGGGGTGCACCCATACACTGAGACAATGGGGATATTCTATCAGAAACTCACCAAGGCCAGCTGGCCTGGGTCTGAAAAAGCCTGGGTCAAAACTGGTCTCGCTGAACATAGCGGACAAGGAGGACTACTGAGACCTCAAGAACAATGGCAACGAGTTTTTGATTCTACTGGACCTATTGGTTTCGTGGGAGCCTAGGCAGTTTCGTGGATGCTCACCTTACTAGACCTGGATGGAGGTGGGTGGTCCTTGGACTTCCCACAGGGCAGAGAACCCAATTTACCTTTTAAATCACACTGCAGCTACTGGCCATGGGGTAAAGGGGATGCTTAAGGGGAAGGGAGAAGAAAGGAGGCTGGGCTGAGCGGCTTGGGCCCGGTCTGGAGGCAGTTCTGGGCAAGGGTTGAAGCCTACAGTCATAGTTTATGTGTGGCCCACCAAAGCTTATGTCATATGTTGGAAACAGAACCCATAGGTTTGGATCTAATGGAATTTGGAGGTGATTAGGGTTAGATGATATGTTGGTGTCTAGCAGAGGAAGAAGGCTCAAGCTGCCTCACTTGCTCTGAGTCAACACAGGACACCTCACTAGGTACCAGAGTGGATGCCAGTCTCATGATCTCAGGCTTCCAAGCTCCAGAACCGCATGCTCATTAAACTTCTATGTTGTATCAATGTCTAGTCTCGAGTATTTTGTTTCCGCAACAGAAAAAGATAAAGCTTTATATGTTCATAGTATTTGCCAGCGGCTGGATGTGGATGGCAAGACTGTCTTAAAGGCAATGCTGGCCTTTGGTTTGAGCGCTGGACAGATGATGATGCGTGTGTTGATAGGAAGTCCAAGAGAAGAAGGGAAGAAGCCTTGGTGAGTGGAATCCTTTACGGCCATACTTGCTTGAAATGCTTATTTTGCATCTTCACAGACAGTGAGCGAGCCATTAGTGTACAAGTCTGCGGTTGGGAGCTGTTGAGCTGGAAACAGATGTGCACAGCATCATCACAGAAGAGGAAATGAGGTGGAATCTTGAGAGCCATGGTAGAGAGAATGGGAGAGCACAGGAGAGGTGTGGAGCGCAGCACGGGGGGGGGGGCAGGGACCAGCCAAGGAACCTAAACTAGCCCCAGGGTGAGGAAGAAAACTGGGGCAGCCTGGAGCCAGGGGAAAAGGCACTCAAGGAAGAGAGTAGGAATCAGCCAAATGATGATGGGATAGAAAAGTGACCCTTGGACTGGCTAACTAGAGGTCACAGGTGACCTTGACAGGCTCCCTCTGGAGGGTAGTGATGAGAACAGGTGCTCAAGTAGCATGGGCTGAGAAAAACTGGAGTAGAAATGATAGAGGAGGTTCTGAGCCTAGTGTCTTGGAGTGGCAGACTGGGGAGCGACTATGGGAAAGGGTAAGGATCAAATGGGAGGTGAAACTTCTGGTCTACTGTCTACTTGGACAGATCAGATAACAGCAGTGGGGGGTGAGGGGTGTGCCTCTGGTGCAGGCTAGCATGAGCCCAATCCCGGAAGCAATACACAGAAAAGATAAACAGGTGACAGAAGGTTCTAGAACCTAGTGGCCAGCTGGCAACCCAGATACTCTGCCCAAGGGCGCAAAGGAAAGAGAACTTGAGTAAGATTTGAGTTGGGTGGTGGTGTGTGCTTTTCCTGGGGGCAGTGACAGACCTAAGAAACGGTTTCCACCCAAGACCTGTTTGCTTGGTTGAATGGTCCAGGAGTGTGGGTGACTCTTGCAGCTAGACCACCAAGAAGCCCGCACAGCATAGGTCATGACCTTCCGATGCTGCGTGATGGCGTCTGTTTCCAGGTCAATCTTCTGCCCACTCCCACCCCTACCTTAACTCTTGCACCTCCTCAAGCCCTGAGTAACTGGGCCAGGCTTATATAAATGAGTGGCGGCAAAGGAGCTGGGACCTTGGGTGGGGATTGTCATGACCCTTCTCCGTCTATGAGGAAACATGGGCCAGACGCTGTGAAGGTCTCCTGCAATTCTGACTAAGCTGGATGACAAGCAGATCCATGACTCCCCTCATCAGTGAGCAAGGGCGAGCTGAGGTTACTAACCATGAGTGAGGCTAGGCAGGCAAACAGGGGCATCAGAGGCTTGCAGGTTGAAGAGATGGGAAACAGTCTTCCCAGAGAGCAGAAAACTACATACAGGCTGGAAGTGTCCATGGTTCCCCAGCACGCCCTTTGGGTCCTGTACTCATGAATAAAAGCCAGGCCAGGAAGCAAGGGTGGGGATGCAGGCGAAGAGAATGGTGGACCTGGCCACTCAGCGTTTGCCACATGGCATTTCCCAAATCAGGTTCTGTCCCACTGCTGGGGGGTAAGGGCTGCTTCCTAATCATCCCGGGGGTCTGGCAGATCAGGATCCAGGCTCCCTATTCTGAAGACACACTCTCCGATCTGGAAACTGCACCTGCATCAGGTGAGGTCTGGGAGCAGGGCAGCGCCCCAGTTTCCAGGTCTCAGCTACTCCTGGTCCAGTTCTCTTTTGCAGTAGCGAATGCTTTGCAAGATTGCCATGCTCCATTTAATGGCACGAGCATGGAGGTGGCTGACTAATTGGCTTATAATAAGGTTTGTTATTAAAGATGTTATTAAAGTCTCGGTTATTACAGAAAACACTTGGGGAGCATTCATGTCTAAATAAATATTCTTGCATGTATTGGAAGTTGATCTAGAGCTGTTAGCAGGTCCTGGAGTCACACTGGGGACTTGAGAACCAGGCGGGGCAGTTGGGGATACACCACAAGCTGGAAGCAGATATAAGAGGGCAGGAATGGGGTGAGGGCCAGCTCTGCTGGGGAGCCTGGAATGACACGCAGTCTCACTGAACCTGTACTGAGCACCTGCTGGCTGCTAGACTTTTCTTTTTTTCTTTTTCTTTTTGGTTTTGTGATGGGAAATTAACTTTATTCATAGGCTGCCTCAAGTGCATTGCCAGGCAGGTCATCTTGAGATAAGTGAACTGAGAGGCCATAGATGAAATTAAAATGCTCACATCACACGCGTATGGAGTTAATAATGCGGTTGAAGGAGGGAGATAGGGACTCAGGGGCTTAGAGGAAGTGCAGGTTCCCTCGGTAGAATCCCGAGGACCCTCTCCAAACACACACAGAGGTTCTGTAGGGTACTGGTGGCCAGCACATGCCTGCACTGTGGGAGGGACACCCGTAGGACTTTATCGTCACTGTGACTAGCCTGGGTCTCACTTCTGCCCTGTCAAGAAGCTGTGAGTTTCATCTACATTTCATCGTCAGGGGACAGGGACTCCCAAGCATACATCTGGATTCGCTTCCAGCCTGGGTTCCTTCCCTGTAACACGACCAAACTGATTTCTTTTCTTTTTTTTTTTTTTTTTCTTTCTTCTGTTCTAAATGGCTCCGTATGCTGGGTCAGAGTTCTCACCTGGAGAGATGGCTGTCACCAGTGTTTGGTCCTCTATTGTCTGGTCTAAACTCAGCCTCGTCCGTCCTGGTCAGCAGGAATGGAGCAGGGTGAAGGAGGGCCAGGCCACTGTAGGGAAACTGCTCACTTCCTCCCTTGACCCCTTTCCTCCCCCCTCACTTGCCTACTCTCCTTCTCTCTCCAATGCCTCTCCAGTAGCCAAGACTGGCCCCCCAACTCCTGATCCTCCCCACTCTGCCTCCAAAGGGCTGGAATCTCAGGTTGCCACACCTGGTAAAAATGAATGATCCTTCCCCAGGCAAATCCACAAGGCAGACTGCCTCTCCCCCAACCTGTTTTATGAGACAGAGTCTTACTCTGTAAGCCAGGATGACCTCAGTTTCCCAAGTGCTAGGGGTACAAGCATGACCCACCACACTGAGCCGTGTGCATCTTGCCGTTCCTCCCACTAAGTCAGCTCAAAGCCCTTGGGACTGGAAGCACCAGACCTTCTCTATGGGCAGGCGGTGTGTGTCTAGGGGCAGATGTATGACCTCGCCTCAAAATGGGATGGAAAGCTCTGTGTGTCAAGGCAGTCAAAATAGGAGGTCCAGGGGTGTAGGGTGGGAAGCCCCTAGAGTAGGTGCCAACCAGGCTGAGGGTCTGAAAGAGTCCGGAGAAAGGAAGTGTGGCAGGCCATAGAAGGGCTGGGTCACAGCTTCCAGGGAAACTGGAGTTGAGATGGGGCTTGGGTAGAGCTGAGAGATGCTGGAGGAATAGTAAGAATCCTTTAAGGGAAGTTGGAAGTCATCTAGGGAGTCTGGACTTGATCCTGAGATCCTGTGGGGAAAGGAGGGGGCAGCGCATTCCTACAACAAGACATTCTTGGGGATCAGTTGTTTGTCTGGTCAGTGGTGAGACCCAGAGCTTCACATATGACCTCACACTCTACTACTGAGCTACACCCCAAGTCCAGACCTGCTTCCTAAAAACCCCGCTGGCTGCATAGTGGGGAAGGGATTAGAGAGAAACAGCAAGCTGGAAGCCAGGGGGAAGGGTTATGATCCTCTCAGGGAGGTGGTCAGGCCATTGAAGAAGCTAAGAAGCAAGAGGTGGAATGGGCTGCCTGACTCCAGGATGGATACACCCCCACAAACTCTCAGAGCTGGGGTGCAGCAACAGGGAGGGCCAGAGGAAGCAGAAGCAACTGAGGGTGGGGTGGCTGCTGGGACCAATGTAGACAGACAGCACCAAGTGTCCTCCCCTTGGAGCCCTGAGACTCATGCATGGGTGACTCGGGCTCAGAGGGGGTGTGGGAAAGGCTTCTGTTCTGCACGAATCTGAGACACCCAGACAGCATCCCAGCAGGACCACTGTCTGGGGCTGAGGGGCAACAGGGCCAGGTAGACAGCACTGCGAGGCCATCTCCACGCCCGCGCTGGCAAGGTTTAAAGCCGCCCAGGCCTATTTTTAAAGAATGAGCTATTTTTAGCCTCTCTGTGGAGAACCCGCAGCCTCTCTCGGTAGCATATTTCAGAGTTGAGAAAGTTCCTTCTTACATATAACCTAAATCTTTCCAGCTCCAATTTGAGCTAATTTCTCGCTCTGCCCTCTGAGGATGAGGGCGCGAGCTGGTTGGCATCCTCTCCAGAGAGTGGCAATTAGAGGGGCGCCCTCCACCCAGTCCGCTATGCAGAGACCGTAGGCTTTCTCTGCCCTTCTACAAAGGTCTAATCTCAGACCACTTGAGTCATTAGCACTGCTCTTGTGTGGATCCTGCCTTTTAAAGTGAAGTGGCCCAAATCGGAGGTGGCATTTAACAGGGACCTCCCAATGTCACACACAGTGGGTTTCCTGGGCTCCCAGCAGCCTGTGTACTCCACCTACCCCTTCCAGCCTGAGGCTATGGTGGCGTTTAGGCCATGAAGGTAAGGTCCACAGGGGTCCTGTGGGTCTTGGGTGGCCAGGAGCAAATGTGTGGAGGGTAATTTTTAATATTAACAAATATGCTCCCGCCCCGCCCTGGTAGCCCATGCCCTCCTCCCTGGGCAGCCAGATATGAAACATTCATGGCCTCAGGGCTCAGCTGCAGGAGAGGCAGAAAACAAGACGCAAATTGTGGCTTTGGGGATTTCAGAAGCCTGCATCGAGGAAACAGGACAGGAGGAATACATAATCAAGCAGGAATACATAATCATCCGGACCAGGTAAAGGGGAGGTGGAGGGGGTGGGGAGGGAGGAGACAGAAGAAAAGCGGGAGAGGGAAGAGAGCAGAAACTAAGACAAAGGAGGAGGAGGGTGGATGGGAGGAGGAAGAGGAGTAGGGAGGCAAGGACAGGGGCTAAGTCAAAAGGGGGAGGAGGAAGGAGAAGGAAGGAGGAAGACATGGGGGAAGAGGTAAAGCAAAGAAGGAGATGGGGAGGAGGGAAGAAGAGAGGGAGGCAGGAGAGGAGGAGGGGTGGGGAGAGTCATAGAAGAGCAGGGGAGAAGAGAATGAGTTCCAAAAGGCTGAGAAGTGACGTAGACAGATCAGGGTCTCAAAAGGCCTGACCCCCTTCGGGTACCTCCATGACATCCCTCCCACAGTCAGTCCCCCAGACATACACTCCCCAGTCGGTACCCGTTCCCTCCTGTCTGTCTTGGATGTCTATCCCAGGAACCCACTGGCCACAACCATGGACTCTAGCTGCCTCCAGGGGGAATGGCCTCTGACCCTTGCCGTGAGACCCATGACTTCAGGGCCATGACGGCTTTCTCAGAAGCACCTCCCAGGGGCTCTCAGACATTATACACAGTTCTAAGAGTCTCCCCATTCCAAAGGCTGGAGCCAGTGCAGAGGGCCGGCAAGGCCAGGGCTCAGAGCATGGTCCTGACAGGTCTCAGTGCCCTGGGCTCTCTGCTGACCTACAGGTCTAGAAGCCCTGGAGGGCTGGAGGATCAAAGGAATGATTGTAGGAGAAGTAGGCACTGTTAGCAGTCACCTCCATGCCAGGGAACAACAGGGCAGTGGCGATGCTTGGGAAGTAAGATCTCGTCTGTAAGACTGAATCCACCTCTGCTGGGAGGGTGTCCTTAGCCGGGTGGGGGTGCCCTTGGCCAGGTGGGGGTGCCCTTGGCCGGGTGGTCAGTTTGGAAAGCCGAGTTCCAATGGAGCTTGGGAGAGGCATGAGCCCAGCAGGTGTGCTGAGTCCCAGAGCAGAGGCCATGCCCCTGAGGGCAGCATCATTCATGCACTCATTCCACCCCTAACTCATAAGAATCTGCCCTGACTTCAGTACATGCTTGAAGCACTGAGGGCTGGAGCAAGGTGAACTAGACAGATGTCCTGACCACTGGGAGCCTCTGCCCCAGTGAGGAACAACAGGCCGTGGGAGGTGAGAATCTCCAAGAGGAGGACTGGCTCAGGGGTTAAGAGCCCTGGCAGCTCTTATGGAAGACTAGGGTCCCAGCACCCATGTGGTGGCTCACAACCATCTTAACTCCAGTTCCAGGGGATCAGACACTCTTGTCTGGCCTTTCTGGGCTTCAGGCACACATGTGGTATACATACATACATTCAGGCAAAACACTCACACATGTAAAAATAAATGAATGGAAAGAAACATTTTAGAAAAGAACCATCGAGGGCCTGGGTATTAGGAGCAGGGACCCGGGAGTTCTGGGTTCTAGAGGCCAGGAAAGCTTCTCCAGGGTGGATGTTTCAGCAGAGCCCGGAGGCTGAGGCCCTAAGCTGGTCGGTACTGTCCCAAGCATGTGCACACCTGCTTGGAGCCTGCTGATTATGGACTGGGATATGGAAACCTCAACACTACACACATTTAGTGATGGATAACCCTGGGCTGTGGGGCTGTCCCGAGTATAGCAGTTCTCCCTGTTAGATGCAGGGTGTTAACACATGCACACACACGTGCAAAAGCACATGCATATCACACACACACACACACACACACAAACACACTGCAGGTATAACTATGTCTTCAGACATTGCTCAGTGTCCTAGAGGAGGGCGGGAAGGGAACAGAATCATTCACAGGGCAGTCTCCCAATGTCACACGCAGCACCAGTTTTCAGTGACAATGGCTAGTGCCATCATCTTCTCTCTACTGCCAGTAGTACCGGCTTTTTATTTCCCATAGTGATCTGGGGTTTCCTTTCTGAGTAATTCTCAGTTACATTGAAACTGAGTGACTTAGACAAAAATGCTAAGTCAATAAAAACTAGTTTGGCCTGTGGCAATGGTGACAGTTGTGGCGGGGGGAATGTCTGGGGAAAGGGGGCGAGTGGCACTGGAGAAGCAAGGGCTGCAGCAGCCCTCTAGTAATAGGGAGGCACGCTCTAGAAGTGTGACCTGCAGGTGACAAGCCTGGGAAGGCCGAGACTGAACACCTAGAGGGCAAACCTCCTTGCTGGGAAGTTCAGGCTTTCCTTCAGCCTTCTTAGGGGCTACACTTCTTTTGACTGGCCACCGGAGGAAGGGGGTGGCTGGGGTGGCTTGACTTTGTAGACCATGGACACTTGAACCACGTTATGGTGGTTCACACCTGCCATGGTGGCACCTAAGAGGCAGAGGCAGGAGACTCTTGGGTTTGAGGTCAACCTGGGCTGTATGGCAAGATTTTGTCTTCCAAACAAAAACAAAACAAGAGAACGCAGGCTCCTGGAACTGCCACCCGACAGGCCCAAGGGGCTCTGGGACCTGTGTGGGACCCTGCCCAGGCTCCCACCCATACTTTCTCATCAGTCTCTACATCTGTCACCCTGGCCTGTGCTGCCCCTTTCATGTCTATCTCTGTTCTTCCTCTCTGAATGTCCCTTTGATTCTCTCTGCTTCTTCCCTCTCGCTAGCTAGCTCCCACCCCACATCGGTCTCCTCCACCCTCCAAGCCTTCTAGCTCATCTGTTCACAAGACAAACAAGCCAGAGATTGTTCCCATTTGCAGCTCTGCGCTAGAGTCTCTCCTGTTGCCCCATTTTGGTCACGAGAGTGCCGCACACACACGGACAAGCCCACAACAGGCTGAGGACTGATACATTATCAGCCCTGCCCACAGCAGCCCAGCCTCCCTGCTGGCCCTCCCACCGCTCTATCCCTGGCATCAGCTGAACATCATGTCCTGCTCTGAGCTTCTGCTCAGGAAACTGCTGCACGCGAGGAGAGCCAGGGGACAGGCTGCTGTCTTGCAGCACACCCCAGAGAGCCTAAGATAACAGCCTCAATTCTCAAGCACTTTACAGTTTGCAAAACACTCCAGCCATCCTGCACTGTTCTTGCCTTGGCCCAGACAATCCGAGCTGGCCACAGGCTCCTAGATAGATTAGAGTAAATTCTCAGAGAGGAAAACACGGTGCTCGGGGCAGCACAACAAAAGCAACAGTGTATCTGAGCAGGGGCCTGTTCCACCCCAAGTCCAGATGTTTTTCCATTCCATCACAGCCCGGTTGCTCACTTATTCAGTCAGCCAATCTCAAACACTAACCATGTCCCAGGGGACAATTTTCAGACGTGCCCTCCCCACCCCAGGCCTATGGAAGTCTTATAGTGTCGCATACTTGGCTCTACCCAGAGTCAGGAGCCTAGGAGATAGGAGCCCTCCCTTCTAAGCAAGCCATCTTCTGTCCTGTGTCAGATTCTACCAGCGGCCACCTTCCCAAGGACAAATGGTGGTCTAGCCTGTGCCTACTTCTTGTCTCAAAGTAGCTGCTGGGGAGTTTGCAGCTTCTGGGACAGCAGGCTGCAGAGGCTATATATGAAAAATGTCCCTGAGTAGAGAGTCGCCATCAAGGGACATGTCCTTCAAGATTTCTGAGGGCTCTTGGACTCCCTGGCCATACAGGCATCTGTCTGGAGGGATGGGGTGGGATGAGGGAAGGCAGGTCCGGGAAGACAAATGGCTTCTCAGGGAGGGAGGAATGACCAGGTGGAGATAGAGGGAAGGGACAGGAAGGACCCTTACATGGCCAGCACAGGGGCTGCCCCTGCAGAGGAGACTTTGGTGATTACTGTAAAGGTGACATTGCTTCCTTAGAGTTAGCAGCCCCAACTCTTGGAACAAGCCCTGAGATTCATTTCACCACGGGCAGATATGTAGTCAAGGATGGAAACCCCTAAAAATCCACCATGAGGGGCTGTCTAAGCGATGACAATGGAGAGGTATGTAGTCACCCTTGATCTTAGTTCTCACCCCTCTATCCTCTTTGTTACCTCTATGTTGTGGAATATGGTTTTAAGGTGTGTTACATTTGTTTATGCTGTGGAACATTTGTTTAATGATGTAAAGATGTGTTGCATTCTTTTATGTCACATTTGTTTAACTCTGTGAAGCTGTTACTTTGCCTGCATTGAACACCTGATTGGTCTAATAAAGAGCTGAGCGGCCAATAGCGAGGCAGGAGCAAGGATAGGTGGGGCTGGTAGTCAGAGAGAAAAAATAGAAGGAGAAAAAGAGAAAAAAGAGATCAAGGAGTGAGAAGCAGGAGCCGGCCACACAGTCAGCCATGGAGGAAGAGCAAAAGTCAGATTACAGAAGTAAGAAAAGGAAAAAGCCCAGAAGCAAGAGTTAGATGGGATAATTTAAATTAAGAAAAGCTGGCAAGAAACAAGCCAAGCTAAGGCTGGGCATTTATAAGTAATAATAAGCCTCTATGTGTGATTTATTTGGGAGCTGGGTGGCAAGTCCCCCAAAGATATAAAGAGTGAAAAATATCCAACAACACCCCTAGACTACCCAAGGCTCATGTCTGACTCGGGATCTTTGCACCTTCTGTCCTCACTCTAGAGAGGTTCTTCCCTAATGGCCACATCTTGCTGCTTACTTCTGTCTCAGTAACTTCACACACTTCATGGCTAGGGCATTGGAGACTGTGTTCCATGGGCTTTGGACTAGGCCATGGATATGAGATCTTTGAGCCATGGAAACCAACATCCCAGGGAGCTCTTGATAGCCTCCACGGTGATCAAACCAGAGGGATGGTGTCCTGGCTTGTTTTATTTCAACCTGACATAAACTAGAGCCATCTGAGAGGAGAGAACCCCAATTGAGAAAATGTCTCCATAAAACAGGGTTGGAGGAAAACCTGTAGGATATTTGCTTAACCAGAGATTGATGTGGAGGGCCCAGAACATTGTGAATGGGGATACCCCGAGCTGGTGGTCCTGGTATCTATAAGAATTCACATGAACACACATAAAACACACACATGTATACATACATGCACATACACATGTGCTCATCCATACAAGGAAGAATGATACACAGCTTTGGAAAACTGAGTAAGTTGGGCTCAGATCTCAACACATTTGTTCATGTTCTATGAGTTACTAAAATGCTATATTGTTCTCCAGGGCTTTACTTGGGACTAGGAAATATAATTCTCTTTATACTTAGTAATTCTAGCTTACAAATTGCTTTCTTTGAGTCTTCTGTTTCCCTGTTTCTGAGCATGGTAAAGACCTCTGACTACAACTAGGGGTTTATCTATTTCTTCATGAGATTCAGCTGTTTTTTGTTTTGAGTTGTATTTAATTGTCATCTCTATTTTATGATGCTAGGGCATCATGATAAGCAACTGCTTAGCACTTTGAAGCCAGTATTGCCAGGTAGTTGCATAATTACAATGAATAAATGCTTTCTCAGTTTGTTACTCTTTTATATCTATCATTTCCTTCCTTGACCCTTATGATTTTTCTTTTGGTCTTAAATTCTATTTAGTCAGATAAGAAACCTGCTTGTCCAGATCACTTTTGTTCCTGTTTTCTAGGTGTCTCCTTACCCATTCTTCTCTCATCCACATTTCTACCTCTCTTAGAACATACTTCTTGCATTATTGAATTGACTTGATTTTATCCATGACCCAAGAGCTCTTTCTGTTGCTGAATTTAACCCGGTTGCATTTAATACAATTCAGATTTCTTTGTACAGCTTCAGCATTTGCTGATTGGGCCACTAATATCTCAGAGGCACAGGCTGACCCAAGAAAGGCTTACCCAGTTCACAGGAACCTTGTGGTTCTGATATGATAATCAGAAAGTCCAAACTCTTCAAAATGTGGTAGTAAAACAGTTACAAGCCCAGGATTTGGTGGCTCCATGAAGAAGAGCCTCCAAACTGCCCCTCACCAAGGACTTGGTACTCTGTGGTAAGCCATCCCAGCCCTGTTAGAATTGTCATGGTCACAGGTGATGACACAGGTGTAACTGAGGTGAGAGACGCTACAATAGCTCAAGACACTGAACGCATGTGAGCTGTGCACATGAGTAGCATGAGCTAGGTGTTGGAATGAGCAGGAGGGAAGTCTGGGTCTCCTGAAGCTTCAGGAAGGTTTTCTTCTTATGGTGACCCCACCAGCTCCAAGCTTACAGCTGCGGGTCCCAACAGAACGTCTCAGATATCTCACAGCTGAACACTATATGTTTACCCATGAATCAAGCATGGTAGAGGTGGAACTGGGATGTTTGGATTGACCAGACTATGGGATAGGGGTGGGATGTGATCAACATGGCCCAAGAGTGGAGAGCAGGTTTCTGAGAGACAGCCACAGTCATTTAGTGAGTGTGGAAAAGTAAAGCAAAACCGCAGTGGAAACATTACAACCTTAGCACAGTCAGAGACCCATAGGGCAGAGACCCTACCACACCCTCAACCCCCACCTACAATAGCCTTTCTCTGCTGTTCTCGGCCGTGTCTTCAAAAGCCAAGATCACCATCTGGACTGAATCTTCTCAAGGGCAGCTGTCATCTCTCCTCTCTGCACCTGCAGCTACCACCAGGCAATGTATCATGAGATAAAATTACATGGTGACCTTCAGAAAACTACCACTCTGCCTCAGATCAAATAAGGCTCAGCAGCTTGGACCTCAAGCTAATCTTAAGCCAGAAAACAAGAGCCCAGAAGGCTCTAGCAGCAAGGATGAAGGCCACAAGCCCCTGGGGATGGCTCCCAGGAAAGCGCGCAACTTCTGCCTATGAGGCTAGGACCCAGCTCCCTGGTGGCTGTACACTAGCCACAGGAAGGATCCACCCACACGCACAGACAGCTACGTAGGCCAGCAATCTTCTCACCCGACAGACTCAGAGAGGTTGGCTCTCAATGGTTCCCGAGGTGCCAGAGACACAGAGGTAAGCAAACACAGCCACCACCAGGGGCTCAGCAGCTGCCGTATGCATTCCTGAGCTTCCTCAGATTTGGATCCAGCTCGGCTGCCTGGTGCCGGGGGCTGAGATGGTATCACTCTCATAAATCCCTGGGCTCCTAACCATGGTGAGCATGGTCCCAGAGTCCTTGCTTCCTCCCAACCTTGATTTTAGTGGCCCTGTGTTGTGGGACATTAGGCTCCTGGCCTAATTGTCAGCTGGCCTCTGGCCTGGGCCACTGAGCATGTCTTTCTAACTGGACTCGTAGGCACTGGGGGTCAGCCTTTACTCTGCCTTCTGGTCACCTTGTTAAGGAGGTCCTACACCAGCACAACCTGGGTCCAGCCTCTGGCTGCTCTGTCCATTTGACCAGGAACCCAGGAGCCTTTCCAGCCCTGGGGAAGGCAGCAGCTGTTACACAGGGTGAGGAGTATAGGGGTGGGAAGTGTGGACTAGAGGCAACCACACTGGGCTGGCATTGGTAACGGGGCTTAGCACCATGTCTGTCTCTCAGCCCAAGACTCTCTATGTCTCTTTAGGTTTTCTCTATGACTCTGTGTATGTCTCTCTGTCTCTGTGTCTCTGTCCTGTCACTCCAGGACACCGTCATCCTTCTCTGTGACTAGTGGTCTCTGACCTTACCCATCATGTCACTAGGCCATGTCACTAGGCTCTGAACACTGTGTAGTGACCATCCTGGGGTTGAAGCCATCATCCTGAGAGCCGACCACAGAGTGATTATTGGACGATTTTCCTTAGTAGAAAGTGTCCAGTGCGTACCCCATCAGTGACTGGGTCCTAGGGAAGCTCATGCCATCCCCTTCCTAGTAGAAGGGATGCGGGAACAAAGGCTCAGGGCAGTGGGGAGGAGAGGTGGGATAAACACAAACTTGGGCAGTGGGCAAGCTCGGGGTGGACACTGCGGGGCTCTGGGTCTGGCTTTCCCACCCACAACTGTGTGACTTAGGCTAGCTGATCTCTCTGAACTTGCTTTTCCTCATCTCTAAAGATGGAGGGGGGAGTATCATGCCAAAAGACTGGGCGCACTGCTGGGGAGACAGGATATAGGATGCCTGGGGTTAATTGAGTCCCTCTTGGATCGGGCACAAGCAGTGCAAACTCTCCTGGACACACTAGAGTATGGCTTTCATGTATGTCTAAGGGATTCCATAAGCCTGACTTTTTCCTCTGCCAAGGAGTTTTGACCTCAGTTTCCCAACTAGCTTCCTACTTAAGCCCTTCCTCTAGGCCTAATCCTAGAGAGATTTCTGGCCACTCAGAAGAAGGTGGATAAGACCTGGGGCTGACGCCTGGGTCTCCCAGGCCTGCCTCCAGACTCCTGGCACATTGCCTCTGAGCTCCCAGCATCCTTTGCTCCACCAGTCCTTTAAGTCCATTAAAACTGATAGAAACCAGCCGTTCCGCCAGCTCGGGTTTTACTTTCCGTTTTTATTAAACGTGTTAAAATCCTTAGCTCTTCCAATCCCCGAAAGGCCAGCCTCTCCCTGGCCCTGTGCCTGTGGCCAGGCTCATCTGTATAAATGGCCTGGTGGCCTGCACAGTCCCTGGCTTACAGGCCTGAGCAAAGGAGGTGGTGGAATTTAAATCACAAATGACCAGGAGCTGCCTGTCCTGCAGCCAGGATTCTCACACTTGCCGGCTGCTCCCTCGAGAACCTTCGGATTCCCCCAGGGTGCTGTAGCATGCTTGGAACCGCTACCACACTCTCTGCACTAGCATGCAGCATCATCTAAATGCCAGGCATGGGGGCAGCCGCAGGAGGCCTGGCACGGCTGTTCCCTGAGGCTAAGGAGGAGAAGGACATAACTCGAAGTAAAATCAATCATTACATATACAGAAATAGAAACGCGTGCAGCCATGGTAGAAGCTGGCAGCCGGAGGGCTGAATCCAACCTGCAGGTGTTGGTGAAAGCCAGGAGAACGGATGAGGCTTTTGGCCAACATTTAAAAACTGGAGGATTTCCATTAAAATATGGGAGTTTTGGCTTCTCTTGTAAAGAGTCTGAAAGTCTGGCCTCACTGGGTTTCCATCCTCCTGGCAGCTGTTGTGGCCTGAGGCTATATCCCGACCAAATTCACACGCCAAGATGCTGGGAGTCAGGATCAGAAGGGAGGCCTTGGAAAGCGATTAGGTCATGGGGGTGGAGCCCTCACATGGGGATTAATGCCCTTCTGAGACTAGATGGCAGGGAGCTGTGTGGTGCTGCCAAACCACGAGGATGTAGCTAGAAGGTGGATTTTATAAGCCAGGAAGCCCTCAGCAGGCATCCGAGCTGCCAGTGTCATGAACCTGGGCTTTTTGCAGCCTCTGGAGCTCAGTGTATGGTCTTTTTATTCTAGCTTCCATCTATGCAGGCAACACTTTCCTCTTGAGCTGAGTGAGTTGCCCTGTAGCGAAGGCTCAGATGGAGCTGAAGGAAGATAGAGAATTTGATAGGAGGTGTACCGTGGTGCCATCAGCTCCTTGGCCACTGTCCTTGGCTGTCATCCTGCAATATCCCAGCACATCCACATGCCCACGTTTCCTTCCAGGCTACTGGTAACATTTAAGCTCCAGTGTGAAGGGATAAGCATAGCCCCTGTGGCTTGGCCTTCCCAATGGCTTCAAAAAGGAAGGGAGCTTGGAACCATGAACATATGAGGAAACCAACCTGTTTACCTGGGGGTAGGGAGTGAAAGGGACTGCTTCCAGGAACTCTGACCCAGGTGGGTCCCTGCCTCCATATACCCCCTTGCACTCACCCTAGGAAGCTAAGAACAAGTATCTGGGTGAGGAGCTGCCATTTGGGACAAGGAACCACACAAAGAAGGCTCTCAGGGTTGCAGTGCAAAGGGGCTTGGGGGAGGGTCTAGGGCTCACTTCTTCAGTACACTAGGGATGCAACCCAGGGTCGTGCCCACACAAGACATACACTCCACCACTGCATCCTCCAGTCTTCTTTTTATGTTTATGGTTTTTATTGTGAGACAGGGTCTTTCGTGGTCTAGGCAGACCTGATCCTGCCTCTTGAGAAGATGGGAAGATGGGCCTTGTCTTGGGACTCACTTTGCGTGGCAGCGGGAGAAATGAACCTATGTGACTGTGCCCTGCCCGTCTCCCTCCCGCTCCCTTTCTTCCACAGCTCTGTCTCCCCTTCTCTGTGCTTGTGTCTCCCTCTGTACAGTTGTGTCTTTCTGTCATAGTGGGCCTGGCCACCATCTTCCTCTGTCTCCTTGTCGCTTAGGCCTTCCCTCTCCTTTCCTTGGATTCCCCAATCCTTGCTCTGCAGAGACCTAAAAAAAAATGGTGTTGTTTCCCACCACTATTTCTGTCTCCAGCCTTACAGTCCAGGAGCCGGGCAGGGGCCCCTCCGTGTTCCTAACACCTGGACCATACACCCAGTCCCATCACAGCCCCCTCCTCCATGCTTCTCGTCCCTCTTCTCCAGCCCACAGAACCTCCCCGGGAGGGGAGGGGAGGGGAAGTGAGCTACAGCAGAGTAGCGAGAAAATGACTGGACAGGATAGACTAACCAGGGCCAAGCTCCCAGTGTGGAGCAAAGAGAGCGCCAAGAGACAGGAGGTGGGGCTGAGAGGGCAGCAAAGGGCTGTGTCCCTGCTGAGAAGCTTAGGTCTTATTCTACCATAGGAGTAAACATCCACGAGAATCATAGGTCCAAGATGATTAAATGAGGCCAAGGGCAAACTCAGTTGGGTACCCTGTGACATCTCTTGAGGGACTAGAACTTGAGTAGCACACAGAGCTGGTGATAGATCCCCACCTTCAGTCAAACAACCAAGACAGAGAGAGGTCCGGAGATGGCCAGGTACTGATCTGTATCTTTTCCTTTGTTTTTGTTCAACAGGCTCTGGACTCTGACCACTCCCCATCCCCAAGGAGGTCAGGGGGAAACGGAACCCTCTGGCAAAATGCTTCCTGTTTCTTCCCATCTTCAAAGCCTGAACTGGCGGAGCATATTCTGCTGGGGTGAGGGTGGAGAGATGGGACACTGGGTTAGTTCTAAGCATGGAAAGAGGGAGGTCTGACCTGCAGGGCAGGAGACTGGGCTGAGGGTCTGGGGTGATGTCTCCTTGACTAGCACAGGGGTTAAAAGCATGTGACTCAGCCTTGTGACCCAGCCTCTCCCAGGATCAAGAGAAACAAAATGTGCCCACAGAAACACTTTCTTACAATGTTCTTAGCATCATTACTCCAGCAGTTCAAAGGCAGAGACAGCCCCGCCCCCTTTACCTGCGGAGTCTGTGAAGAAAAGGTGGTATGTCTATACAATAAGCACTTAGCCAGCAATGAAAAGGAATATGAGTCTAGTCCCTGCTGCAATATGGATAAATCTCAAACAGATTACTCATAAAAGGCAATAGATCTCGTGATCCATTTCTAGGAAATGTGGAGACGAGGCTAGATTACGGGGAAGAAAAGTGAGCAATGGTCACCCAGGATTGGAAGCGGAGAGTAACTGCTCCTGGGTTTGGGATTTATTTAAGGCTAGTGGAAATGTTTTTGAATTAGACTATCACGATGCCTACTAAAAATTACCTTAAAATTCCATGTTTTACACGGGAAAAGATGATGGTATGTAAATTATACCTTAATAAAGTTGTTTTAAAAACATTTTTTTATAATTAAAAGTAAGGAGACTCTTCCATAAAAAAAAAAAAAAACAGATTCTGGCTTTCCTTGAATGCCATGTATTCTTCTCCATGGTAACCATGAGCTGTGGGACACACGTCCCCAAGTTTACCCTGGCCGCTGCACTGCCTGCTGAGGTACACCCGATGGCTATGTTAACATGTGCCACTCACACGGAACATTTGCGCACTGGACGGGAGTCTCCATCAGAGTGGCAAGACCACAGGGGCCGAAGTTCCCAGCCCCATTCTCCCTTCCCATGTCTTCCCCAACAGCAGTGTGCCCTGGACTAGAAAGGCCCATGTGGGTGCAGGCAGAGGCTCAGGCCAGCACTCTGGCATGTGTGCTGTCGGGGCTAGCGTGGCTGACGGGGTCCATGTCTCACTTTTCTCAGCTGTAAAATAGCAACGTCACAGCACCTGGCTAGCAACAGTAGGATCAAACAAATGGAAACTACTGACTGGATAGGACCTTGCTATGTAGTCCAAGCTGGCCTAGAGCTCACCGAGGAGCCCAGGTTGGCCTTGAACTCACAGTCTTCCTGCTTTGGCTTCCTGGCTGCTGTTACAGGTCTAAGTCACCATACCAGGCTGACTCCAATTTCCTGCACTGTGTTTTACAATTCCCAGGAGTTCTGAAACCTGGGAGTTTTTCTAGAACTCATTTGGCCACAGACATGACTTGGCTTGAACTCACAGATACCACTGCTGCCCACAGGGGCATGTCCTCTTATTGTGTGGAAATGTGGGCACGTAAGTCCAGGATGCTGCCAGGTTCCTTCTGGGTGCTATGGAATGGGCAATCTATGTTACCTTCTAAATCCAAAAAGGGATGAATTCTGGAACATTCTAGTCCCCAGAAGACTGGGAACTGTGGCCTATATGAAGAAGAGGATTATTACCAAGACCAAACCCTGTTGAGCTTTGCCTGGTATCACATAAGACTATAAAACCATGGTGAGACACCAAGGGCAATAGGGTGAAGAGCCTGAACATTTCCAAAGTTGACTCTTCTGCCAGCCCTGGGGTATGGATGCTTAGAGTCAGAATTAAGATCCCAGGCAGAAGCAGACGCGTACTGCCCCTGCACACCTAGGTTCAGAGAGGAGAGCAGTCATGGCCATGTCTGCAGGGCTGTGTGTAGAGAGCTTGGCTGGGACCACGATCTCAGGGCACAGACGGGCCAGAAGGGTCCCTGCAGAGGCAAAGCCTACAACAGTTCCACACTCAAAGGGGGCCCTGGATGTGCAGGCCTAACAATGCTTCCTGTAGACCCTTAGGTCCTTGTGCCAAACAGGGGAGCTGTCTTGGCCCTCCCCTCCTCTAGTGATATTGTTGACTTCAGTGTCCCTAACCAAGGCACAGCTGAGAACGGGGGTCAGCTTGACTGCCCACTAGACCCTGTTAGGAAATAAACAATTTGACGGGAGTGGGAGGGGCTGCTCTAAATCCTAAGCTTTCCCCTGTATTAGAAGTGTCTCATTCAGGAGCCCCTGCCCCTGGCACTGTCACAAGCTTATGCAGATGAGATGAAGTGGCTGGGTCTGGTCACCAGAACAGCTGGAGCAAGCCTGGCAGGAGTGAGACACAGGGTCATGATGACCTTCTCACTCAACAACCTTGTTAGAACAGTCCAGAAAGGACTGAAGCGTCTGTGTGGTTTGCACCAGAGTTGCATTGGTTAGTGTCATACACTAGTCTTTACGTGACTTTCTGTGGCAGTCCACAGCAGCCCCTAAGCCTTGTCTCCACGGCCCAGGCCACAGGCCTCCTACAATTTTAGGTTACCTGGGGGGCTTCCTTCCTTAAGTCCTTGGTCTCCTAGGTGAGAGACGATCGGAATCTCATCTTGCAGGAGGGACCCTAAGCCGATGCTGGATGGGACCAACTTTGGAGCAAGCAGTTCTGGCTGGGCTCTGAAGCCTCCTATGAACCTAGTGGCCAGCAATGGTCACCTGCTCATCTGTGCTCCCTTTCCTTGCTTTGGTCCTCCTGACCAGCTTCTCCACACTTCTGCCTCCTTCCCACAAGCATCCTGGGATTGACTTCCAAGAACCCTCAGTTTAGGGACTATCTAAAGCTAGTGTATGAAATGGGCCTTATAGGCTCTTATGTTGAGGACTTGATCCACCAGCTGGTGGTGCTATTTTGGAAGGTTCTAGAAACTTTAGGAGGTGGTGCTACATGTCCTTGAGGGTTATGCATTGCCCTGACCCCCTCTATCTCCTGTTCTCTGCCTCCTGGCCTCCATGAGGTGAGCAGCTGGGCTCCCATGCTGCCCTGCCTAACCCCAGGTCTGGACCAGCTGACCCATGCTGGACCCTCAGACACCAGGATCCAAAACAAGCTTTAAGCTGCTCCTCTGGGGTATTCTGCCACAGTGATGTAAAGTCTAACTAATACTCAGAATATTGGTGCCTGAGTAGCGGGGTCACTGCTGCGGTTACCCCACACGTGCTTGAGAAGCTCTTGCAATTGGATTTCAGAAGTTTGGAAATTGGAAGATTCAGGCTAGAGAAGCCCTTGAACCTGGCTGTGAGCTTAGTTTAGTGAGGGACTCTGGTGGGAGCGCAGAGGACCAGCACAGAGCTGGGAATGCAGACAAGCGATACTGTTGAACTTTCATTTAGAAACAAACGTTTTTGGGGGAACCGGGCTAGATGATATCATGTTGCATTGTGGCAAAGAACTTGCCAACATGTTTCCATGCCTGAGACCCTGTGGAAATCTAAGGCTAAAGGCAGCGGACTGAGTAATCTGGGGGTGGGGGACAGGGGGGATGACACAGGGAGGGGGACATAGGGGATACAGGGGGGGTACGGGGGGGACACAACACACTTTAAGGCGCCCTGGCATTCAGAATGTGACTTTAAACAAGTTTATAGTGATTGTTAGGAGCAAAGGGCAGAGAAGTCCGGAAGGCTTCTTGTTCGGTCTGAAAAGGATCACACTTAATGCTGTTGACATAGAGGATATAGTTGTTAAAGAGAATGACACCATTAAAAAAAATCCATGGATGTATTGAACGGTGAGTATGATCCACACGTTATGTGTGTGTGTGTCTGGAGATGGCCTAACGAAACCCAGACTGCGTACAGCTTGACACACGCTAACAGAAAAGGCAGGTGCTTCGCAAGGTGTCCTGTGAAACTGGCAGGACCCTACCCACTTTCAGGGGGTCTAAAAGGCTACCCCTTAAGGAGAAGGCACTGCAAGGCATGTTCCCAGGTCAGGACCCAGGCGCTCTGCTGCCATTCCAAGGTGGCCTGGCCACCATTCAAGGGCTGACAGACCCTGGTTTCATGCACGCTGTGCTAGCTTTGAGACGTACAGAACATGCAGGGTGGCAGGGACATGCAGGCTTCCACCCAGCTTTCAAAGGATGGCCCAGAAAGGCAGGCATTGTGCAGCTGAGCCAGATTTGCTGAAGGCAGCCCCTGAGAGAGCGGTTTGTGAAACTGTAGGGGTGGGGGTGGGGATGAGGCTGGCGTTGTGGGGCTGCCAAGGGAGACCACAGGGAAGTTGGAGATGCCAGAAGCATGTAGCGTCAGCTGAGGAGGCCAAACACAGAAGCAACCCAGGAGAGAAGCTAAATGGGCCGCAGCCTGCGTGGTGGTAGGGGTGCTGATGCTACCCCAGGTCTTCAGAACCTGCATCAGGCCACCGCGTGTCCCAGGTGCCATACACAGAGCTACAGGAATCAGCACGGGCTGCTGGCTTTCAGCCTTTCCTTGGGCCAGTTGTTGCCTGTCGTTTTCCCATAACTCCCGTTTGGGAGCAGGAATGTGTGCTCTGATGCATGGCCTCTCAAGAGTGCGTGACTAGTTCTTTATGGCTCGCTTAGTTGGGTTTTAAAACTCTTACCCGCTGCTAAGAGTTCTTGAGTCTCAGAAGAGACTTGAGACTTCAACTTTTGAGCAATGCTGGGAGTGTTAACACTTTGGGGACTTTTGAACGTAGAACAAATGCCTCTTTCATTATGAGATGGCCACAAATCCTTGGGACCAAGTGTGGGATGTTATGGTTTGAACATCAGCTGTCCCCACAGGCTTATATTCACCTGGGGGAGTTGCTGGAAACTTCGGAATAGGGCCTGACTAGAGGAAATAGGTCAGTGTGGGTGTGTTCCCGGAGGCTGTGTCTTGCCCTGGCCTCCCCACCTCCCTTCCTCCATCCCTCCCTATCTCCTTTTCTCTTACCCTTTCTCTCGCTGTGTCTCTGTCTGTCTGTCCCTCTGTGTGTCTGGCTGGCTGGCTTTCTCCCATCCCTGGCCACCATAATGAGATTGGCCCTGTTACAGCATGCCCTTGCGCCATGATGCTGTGCTTTACACAGGACAGAAACAATAGAACCAGCCAGAACATAGCCAGAATCTACTGGAAACCAGAACCAAAATATACCTGTTGGGACTAATGAGTCCTGGCTTTCAGCTGCTCTTCCCTGCTAGAACCTTCTAATTGAAGTTACTAGAAGCTGTGCCTAGCTTAGAGGATTAGAGGATGGGATTTTCACCTGTTGGCCATTGACTGCAATGTATTTAAGCCTCCATGGTGCTATTAAAGAGGGGCTTTGGTATCAGTGTTTGAAGGTCTGTGTGTCAGTCTGTCTCTGCATGTGTTTTTCTCAACCTCCAGCCCCTTACCCGAAGCTCACGAACTGGGTTCTAGCACATACATAGAGCGCAGACGGGGCAGTGTTGCGTGGCAATACCTTTCTCTTTTAAATTATTTTTCCCTAGTATTTTGTCATAGGAATGAAAACGTTCATAGTTTTTAGTGAAGGAACTGCTTATTCCTAGAAGCCTAAGTCCCTTGGCTCCACCTCAGAGCCTCTGTCAGTCCTCTGACTTAACAATCCATCTGGATTTGCTGTCAGCAAATTTCTTTGAGCCTACCAAGGCCCAGACCCTGCTGGTCCAAGTGTTAAGCCCACAGCATGGAGAGAACTCCAGGAGCAGGCCTTCCTACCTCTGGGAGTTCCATGAGTCTGGAGTCTCATGACAAGCCTTCTCTCCATACTGACAGAGTCGGAGAATGACTGCTAACGCAGGTGATACCCTAAGGGCCTGAACATGGCTGTGCCCCATGCCTGGCCAGCTCCTACTTCCAGTTACTGAACAAACTAATTTCTATCACCACCCTCTCTTCCTTCATCTGATTTAATTAGGCCCTTATCACCTTCAACCAAAATAATTTTAATAATATGCAAATATTCATTTATATGACTTAGATCCTCTGCATTGCTATGGTTTAAATCTCCAGTGTCCCTCGCAGGCTTATGTTTTAAGTGCTTGGCTCCCATACTGTGGCATGATTTTCAAGGCTATGGAAACTTTAGGGGGTAGGGACTGGATGGCAGAAGCTGGTCACCAGGAGCCTGGGAGGGTTATGCCTGACCTAGGTTCTGACCTGTCATCTCTGTTTCCTGGGCCGTCATGATGTGAATGAACAGCATTGCCACATACTCCTGTTACCGTGGATAGAGCGTGCCTCTCCCCACCTCCCCATCCCCCCAACCCCCTACTCCCTCATCCCGCTATGATGGGCTGAAATCCCTCTGGAGCTGTGAGCCAAAATGAGCCTTCACCATGCAAGCACTTCTGTCAGGGCTTGTCACAGCAACAGGGAAATAACAAACACAGCATTGCTCTTTCTCCTCCTCTTCCTCCCCGTCTCTCTTTCTGAGACACTATGTCTCACTATGTAGTCCAGACCTGCCCCAACCTCATGATCCTTCTGCCCCAGCCTCTTGGGTGCTGGGATATGCCATGAGCCACCCTGTGTGTCACTCTCTGCAACTGGGAGCCACAAAAATCTACCTAACTACTTGCCCTCTGAGGCATGGGCAAAAGACCCAGTGAGCTACGGCAAGGTAAGGCTCAAGCTAGTGGGAGTCATGGATTGGTGGTTCCTACAGCCTGAGTTTTGATGGGTGAGGTAAAGAGTGGAATTAGGCTCCCAGGGAACTCATCCTGTCTGGGGGAGGCTACAGCAAGATCTAAAACCACCATGAACCCACCAATCTCCAAAGCAGACTAAGCGCCAAAGCACAGAACAGAGGGACGTGTGACTGTAAGGCCCTTACCCAGGGAAGGTGGGGACTGAACATGGAAGACAGACTTGTCAGTCACAGGCAGGAGTGGACTCATAAATATCCCCTCAGATCGGGGGTGAGATGAAGGCTTCACCTTCTCGGATGAGTTAGAGTGGAACCAGAGAATGTTCTAGTTCCCAAGCTCCATGATGGATGGAGGTAGCCACTCTTTCCTTCCCACCTAGTTCCTCAGGCTGGGGGTGTCTGCAATGAAGGGGGAACCCTCGAGATCCAGAGTTTGAGCCCCCCTGCTCAGTGGTGACCAAACCTCTCCCTTTCCCCAGACCCTGTGCTTGGCCCCATGGCTCACCTTTAAAACATTGCCCAAATCCTAGCTTTCAAGTCCTTGTTAGTTTTTACTTTATCCCCAAAGTTCCTTTTTTCGTTATGTAACAAAATAGGCTGTTGCTGAATTCACACAGCTGGTTATTTCCAGGGAAACGGACAGGTGTCTCTTCATGCCACGTGGATCTTACTGAAAGCCCACAGTGAGCTAGAATGTGAAGGAATTTTCCAAATGGCTTGTTTTCCTACATCAGCTGCATTTTCCCCGGGAGCTGGAGGAGAGCAGAAATTGTCCCGCCTGCTCGCAGCCTTTCTGGGACTAAGGTTCTGTTCCCTAGAGGACAGAGGAGGATCCAACACCCCTCCACTGACACCACAAGGTGGGGGAAAGGCCACAAGTGTGGAAATAGTCCCCCCAAAGTCCCCAAAGTACCAGAAACCCTGTGACCCACTTTGGGGTCTCAGCATAGTTTTCACAGACCTTGAGCACTGTTCCTTCATGAATGCAAGGTTGAAACGTTTTATTGCTTTGTTTTATTTTTCAGACAGGGGCTTTCTATGTGGCCCAGATTAGCTAGAACTTTCAATCCTCTTGCCTCACCTCCCAAGTCCCGGGGATTACAGATGCTCTTTGGGTGACTTTTAGTTGTATAAATATAAATACAACACAATCTGGAACATCCTTACAACTTTGGTTTGTTTATTTTTGAAACTGTATAATTTTAAATCTTTAATTAAAATAATTCATACACTTTTGTGACACTGCGGATGGAACCAGGCTGTGCATGAGCTAGGTGAGCCGGCAGTCAATGAGCTATGACCCTGGTTTACTGTTTTTCTCTTAAGCGATAACCAGTAACTGTACATATTTGGGGGTAGTGTGACATTCCAACACAGGCATGTGGTGTGTTGATTAGGACAGTTGACATAGCCATCTGCGATGGTGAATCTTCATTGTCAACCTGATAAACTTTAGAATCACCATGGAAACAAGCTTCCGAGCATGTCTGTGAGGGTTTTTCGAGAAAGGTTTAATGGAGCACAGCAGCATCTCCCACCCCACAAATGGGCGGCACCATTCCCTAGGCTGGGGTGGAAAGGCTAAAGGGAATGAGGAGTCATCTTCTGCTTTCTGATTGTGGATGCGGTGGCTGGCTGCCTCATGCTCCTGCCTCCATGTCTTCCCCACCATGGTGGACTGCACCTTTGCACTGTGAGCTAAAATAAACCTTCCTTTCTTAAGTGGCTTCTATCAGATGTTTGTCACAGCAGCAAGAAACATAATAACTAATGCACATCACCTTCGGGTCTCTGCATGGGACCCATTCAGAATCTCCTCCTCCTCCTCTTCCACCCTCTCCTCCTCCTCCTCCTCCTCCTCTTCCACCCTCTCCTCCTCCTCCTCCTCCTCTTCCACCCTCTCCTCCTCCTCTTCTATCCTCTCCTCCTCCTCCTCCTCCTCCTCCTCTTCCACCCTCTCCTCCTCCTC